>NW_027551576.1:1801263-1807897 GCF_008692635.1 Crocuta crocuta | reverse complement strand
GGGGTTGTTGGTAGACTGTGCATCAGATAAAAACTGCACGGGGCCATCTATAAGCTCTTGGGCTCAGAGATGGGGCATAAGTAGGACGTCAGTTAGTTCTGAGCACATCCGTGTCCCTCAGCCCATCGCGCTGACTTTAGGCATCTGAGTCTCAGAGATGCTCTCTTTCCTCCCTTCAATCCTTCAGTACTGAATACCAGTCTGTCACATGGGAGACTTTCAGAAGAATGATCATTGGGTGCATGAGGACACATCTGCACCAATAGAGACTGGATTCTCCACCCAGCCCCACAGGGAAAAGGCACCAGATGGAAACGTCCCAAATAAACCGCATCTTGCCTTGCCTGTAGGGGACCACTGCCCTGTGACCCCCCCACAAGGACAGGTACAATGGTGTGGGATACACATCAATTTATTCACTGCAGACATAGGCGTCCAAGCCGCCTCCCTCTGGCTGTCTTCGTGGAAATGTTCACGATAGTGAGCATTACCTGGAGTGCCATCAACTGTGCAGACAAGCATAGGAGCCTTTGCCTGGTCGAGGGCTGGGATTCTCACCTTGAAATCTTGGAACAGCCCGACCCCTGCCTTCGGACTTCTTTTTGGTTTCTCTCTCTAGTCTGGCTCACTGTTCACCTAGAAGTGACATGCATCCCCTTGGCTTGCAATCCACTGGCCGGAGCCGGCCGTGCGCCCCAAGTCAGTGGCACAGGAGCAGGGAGACTGGCAGTGCGCGGGGGCGTGTGAACTGTTTGGGGCATCCTGACTGCCAAGGCTTGACCAGAGGATGGCCCTCGATCATCTAGCCCGGGCCTCCCGAGCAGCTATAGGTACGGGGTGCTGTCAGAGGGGCTTTTCCAGCACTTTCCCTCTCGCTCTCCTTGTAACACTGCAGAGGGGGAGAAATTCCTCACTCCAGTTAGCAGAGGAGGAAACTGAACCTTACTGTGGTCAGCCACTTGCCCCGGCTCACGAGGCCACCGAGTAGCAAAGCCAGGACTGAAACACAGGTTTGTTTTTTTAAAAAGTCCAACCCCAGTTCTTTTATGGGCACAAACGGTCCAGGGGCTTCAAGACAAAGAAGAGGCAAGAATGAGCATGTGTGAGAACATGGGTAAGGACAGAAAGGCGTGGAGGGTCAGAAAGCCTGTCGGGGGCCAGAGGAATGCACGTACTGCCATCTTCAAATGGTATCATAGAGGAAAGCAGCACTGGATTGGGAAAAATCGCTACTTTTTTGATGACAGGCGAAGAAAAGAGATCCCTCACAAATGTGGCTCGATTTATTGGCTGCCTCCCGCAAACGTCCCTGGGACATTCAGAAGAGTCACGTAGATTTGGTCTCATCTTTGAGAAATGAGGACTCTTTCTTCGTGATCTCAGGTTATTTTTGAAGCGAACATTTCCTTCATCCCACAGAGGACTCGTTATTCAGAGTCTGTTGTGTTTTTCGTGTGTGTGTGTGTTTTTTTTTTTTTTTTGGTGTGTGGGTTTTTGTTTTTGTTTTTGTTTTTGGGTTTTTTTTTTTTTTCCATCAACTTCTTTTGGATCTAGTTGAATCCCAGAGGAGATAATAAATATATATGGCAGGAAGCAAAATAAGTAGAAAAACAACCTCAATTTTCAACAAACTACTTTTGACAAATGGATTCAGGTCTTCTTCTGCTCTTAGCAAACGTGTGAGAGGCCATTATGAATACGATCACCACAGTTTGCAGGGGCAGAGCAGGGGGCTGGGGAAGGGACGGTCCGGTTTTGTTCAGGAGAGCCCTGTGGTCTTGATCAAACCCTCACGGGAGGTGCTACCCTTGGCTGACTACTCTCCGTCCCAGGCCTGTCTGAAAGCCTGGGGAGACGGCTTCATCAGGCAGCTCTGCTGAGTAACTTGGGGACGACCATTTGATCGCTGAGCAGCACGAGAATGTTCGCCTGTGCGCAGGTTCCACACCCTCCCTCCTAGCTTTCCGTGCCCTCGTTCTGTCCCGTTTGTCTTCCCTGGGACAATCTGAAGGGGGGCGTGTTTTATCAGATTTCTCACTCAGGCACGAAAAGTAGGTCACTGATGAGTTTCACGGAACCCGAAGCCTTGAACGTCAGGACTTTTCAGGTTGTGTCACATCAGGTCGGGGGTGGCAGCCGCCGCCAGGGAGGGGTGAAAACCTGAAGGACAGGACCGTGTTCCTGGGGCCACAGATGTGGCCGCTGCGCTCGTGAGTGCTGGCTGCAGGGAGGGGCATGGAGGTGCGGAAGCTCCGCCGGAGATGAATCTCTGTCACTCTGATCGTGACACGGCTGCTAAGCTCACCCGCAGCTCCCTGTCACCTTCAGGATGGAATCTGACCACCCTCAAGTGGCTCCTGAGATCTGTGGTGTCCTGGCCTCTCCTGAAGTAGAATGCCACTTCCTCTCCTGTTACACACACTCCGCGCTTCCCACCGGAAGGCTACGTGGATTCTAGGCATGTTTGTTCCCGCTGCCAGGCAGGCCCTTCCTCCCCGGGCTCATTCGTGCCCACACACGCACTGGAGCACACACAGACCCCTCCGTAACCCACACTCGTCACCTAAGACCGACTCTCAGAAGCCTCTCGAGCTGTTCCTGGACTGGGATGAGGGTATTTGCTCAGTCCTAGCCTGTTTCCCTCAGCTGGGCCAGTGGGCTCCGGATGGAGAGGCGAGGGCCTCCTTCATCTGGGTCTCTTCCCACCCAGCGTGGGGCGTGGTCCTACAAGGACCTCGGCCAACAGACGAATGATCCAGGAGCCCTTTGCGTCTGCGGAAAAGGCTTCTCATGTCCCCCCCGCCCCGTGTTAACTCACGTCTCAGACTCTGTCACCCAAGTTGGTAGAAACACAGGATTTGGTTCCTGGCAGTTGTCACGCTGAGAAGATGTGGTCGGGGTCCCCAGCCAGCAGACAGACCCCCATGTTGGGCAGAGAGGGTACAGCAAGCGGGCCGAGAGGAGAGGCCTTCGAGACCCATCCTCTTCTCATCTGCTTACCTTGAAAGGATCCCGCAGCCCTGACGGCAAAATAGTAGAACAAGACAAAACACGGCACTGTTTTCATTCGCTAGCGTCTCTTCTCACTCTCCGCGTTTATACGTGACTTCAGGCGGTTGTAATCCGGATGTCGGCAGATTTTCCCTTCTGATGAGGAGACTTTTTGGGGGCCCAGCCCCAGGCTCAGTCCTGGATGGACAGACTGGGGGTATTTCACCATCGGTGGCAGCCGGTGGTAGCCACTTTCCCGAGCCCCCCGAGCCCCCCCCATGCTAGTGCTTGGGCTCTGGCCCAAGTTCGACCCATTCCTTGTCCTCTCCCTACCCCACCCTTACCACCCCCAGCACCACCACACCTGCCTTTGTGCCTAAGCTGGAGGGACTTGGCATGTAGGGAGCACAGAAGAGCCCATGTCGTGCTTGCGAGAGCCCGGCAAGGAGGCCCAATCTCCCCTCTCCTACAGATGTGGAAACTGAGGCTCAGAGTGAGGCAGCTTGTCCACCAGCCATGCTGGCTCCGAAGCCTAGGGTCTTGGCTAGTCCTCAATCAGCGCATCCACGTGCCGGCTCCAGGCACCTGCCTGATACTCTGGTTCTGGCCCAACAGACACGGTGCGACCGGATCAGGATCCGGACCTCCAGCTCCGAGGTAGAGACGGGCCCCGCGCGCAGAGTGTGCATTTCCCGAGAGCAAGCAGAGTTTCGTGGCCGAGAGCACGGGCGGGACAGGGCTGCCACGTACAGGCTGTGACCCCGGCCAAGTTTCTCCATCTCTCAGTGTCTCAGTTTCTGTCTCTGTAAAATGGGATCTAGCTCGTAGGGCTGTTGTCGGGATTGAAGGAGCTGATAAAAGCAAACCGCTTAGAGCGGTGCCTGGCACATGGCAAACGCTGTGTAACTGCCATTATTTATTTATTATTATTATTATTAAACATTATTACTGTCTCTAACTGGGACAGGTTATTTCTAGGCAGCATGTGCTCACCCCACCGCACTGGGCTCTCTGCGACATCTTTTCTTTAGGGCATTGAGGTCTTCCAAGTCGTGGATTTCCTGATAGATAACATTTATGGTAGCCCTATTTTGTGTCGAGCCTTTTAAATCCAGCACCTCTCTTCCTGACAACCACCCTGTAAGACAGGTATCCTTATGACCAGTTTTCAGATGAGAAAACTGAGCTTCAGGCTCCCGGCTGGCCAGAGGCAGAGCCAGGAATCAAACGCAGGTCACTGGCGCCCGAGTCCCGGCTCTCTTTCACCTCTGTGTCTTCACGAGAAGACGCAGAGCTCACACTGGTCTCTCCTGCTTTGGGGTTCTTTCCGCTGCGAGTGTGATTCTCACGCTGATGGTGCACAACCGTCTTGACCAAGGAGCGGCAGCTTTGGGTGGATGGTGTGGACCGGATTTTATAGCTCATCACTGGTGTAGACCGTGAGAGGCTGGGAAGACAGGGACACTGTCCCCTGGGCCTTTCCTGACCGGAGCCTGTGTCCTCAGCAGAGGTGGTGGTAACCAGCATGGCCCCAGCATTCCTCCTCAGGTCTCTGGAAAGTTCTACTGGGGAAGCTGGAGGCGAGAAGCTTTCTCCATCCTTCCCTCCTTCTGCCTTCTTCATTCATCACCAAATATACTTTGAGCCCTACTTATTACAGAGCCAGGCCCTGTAATGAGGGAGTAGCAAATGCAAAGGTCCTGAGGTAGGAGGGAGTTTGTTGTGTTGGGGAACAGAGGGGAGGTTAGCCTGAGTGGAGATGGCTAAAGATGGGGAAGTAGGAGAAGATGAGTATGGAGAAGTAGGCAGTGGCCAGACCTTGATGGTCTCCTCTGCCCCATGAGGAACTGAGGCTCTATTCTAAGTGCAAATACCCTTGGTTGTTCTGAGGCTCAGAGGCCGTGTGTGAGCTGATTAGTGTCTCTGCCTGCATCTGCCCCGCCCACCCCAGGATCCCTCCCTCAGCTATAACGGCAGGGTCATCTTCAACTCTTCCCTCACCCTCAGTCTCTCATCTTATCCACATCCCCTTCTAGAAGTTTCTTTAACTCAACCCTTCTGATCCAAGCCCGAGCCCTCACCTGGGTCAGGGTCCCGCTCTGCATGACCCGTCTGTATGACACGTAGCCGTGTCTCTCCTATGTCTCCAGACTCCATGGCTGTTTTGGAATCCATCCTTCACAAACTCCCTCAAACTCAAGGAGGCTGTGTCCCTTCTTACCTGCAAAACCTTCCGTGGTTCCCCATGACCTGTGCTATCCAATATGGTAGCCACTCACCGCAGGTGGCTATTTAGATGTAAGTTAATAAAAGTTAAAAAAAAAAAAAAAACTTAAAATGCACTCCCTCAGTCAAGCGCTCAGTAGCTCCGTGTGCCTCCCATGTTGGGCAGCACAGGTATAGAATAGTTGCCTCACCACCGAAAGTTCCGTTGGACGGTGTTGGACTTTCTGAGATAAAATCCAAACTCATTAGCCTGGTATTTGAGGCCTTAAACAATCTGGCCCCGGCTGGCCTTTCCCAGTTCACTTCCCACCAGCCTTTCCCATGCGCACTCAGCTCCAGCCAAATCACACAGCTCTGTGGTTCCCGTTCACGCTTGTGATAGTGTCTTGTGTATTCTTCTAGGATTTATGCAAACACGCAAATATGTGTGTGCGATGTGTGTGTGTGTGTGTATGTGTGTGTGTGTGTGTTTGCGTGTGTATGAGAGAGAGAGAGAGACAGAGACAGAGAGAGAAAAAGTATGTATGTGGATACATGGGGTGTGTCTATCTTCTTTCTTCTTTCTTATACAAAAGGTAAAGTACTAAGGTTTCTTTTGGGGATGATGAAAATGTTACAAAGTTTAGATTATGGTTGCACAACTCTATAAATACAGCAAAAGCCATTGAACTGTCACAGATGAGCATTATGGTGGGTAAATTATATCTCAATAAATCCATTTTTAAAAAAAGATGGAGTACCACATACACAGAGACTGTTTTGCATCTTGGTTTTCTGTTTTTCATTTCGTGACGTAGCCTGGAGCTCTTTCTCAATCGCTGTCCCAAGAGCTTCCTCTTTCCCTGTACAACTGCAGAACATTCCATTGTGTACATTTCCATCGTTATTTACCATGGCTCCTGGCTGAAAGGTACTTGTGGTCATTCCAGCCCTTTGCTCTCCTGGACGGTGCTAAAGGAAAGATACGTTCCGTGTGTGGGCTGGTCTGTCTGTAGAACAAACTTCTACAAATGGTATTGCTGGGTCAGAGAATAGCTGCATTTGTAATTTTGACAGATATTGCAAATCTGTCTCCCTAGAGCTGTATTGATTTACCACTCCCACTAGCAAAGTAGTAGATGATCTGTTTCCCAAGCCTTCACCAACAGGCTTTTGAATGGTTTGTCAGTGCAGTTTTAAATTACATTTCTCTTATGAGTCAGATTGAGCAGCTTTTTATATATTTAAGAGCCTTTTGGGTTTATTTTGCGAGGAACTGCCTGTTTGTGCCATTTTTATTATGTTGCTGGCCTTTTCCGTCTTGATTTACAGAAACTCTTAATACATTTGCAGCAATTAACTTTTGCCTGCGATATGAGATATTCTTTTCTCCAGTTTGTCATCGGCCTCTTGCGATTTTGCTTATGTTTTTTTTTTT
>NW_027551576.1:1798299-1800516 GCF_008692635.1 Crocuta crocuta | reverse complement strand
AAAAAAAAACTTAAAATGCACTCCCTCAGTCAAGCGCTCAGTAGCTCCGTGTGCCTCCCATGTTGGGCAGCACAGGTATAGAATAGTTGCCTCACCACCGAAAGTTCCGTTGGACGGTGTTGGACTTTCTGAGATAAAATCCAAACTCATTAGCCTGGTATTTGAGGCCTTAAACAATCTGGCCCCGGCTGGCCTTTCCCAGTTCACTTCCCACCAGCCTTTCCCATGCGCACTCAGCTCCAGCCAAATCACACAGCTCTGTGGTTCCCGTTCACGCTTGTGATAGTGTCTTGTGTATTCTTCTAGGATTTATGCAAACACGCAAATATGTGTGTGCGATGTGTGTGTGTGTGTGTATGTGTGTGTGTGTTTGCGTGTGTATGAGAGAGAGAGAGAGAGAGAGAGACAGAGACAGAGAGAGAAAAAGTATGTATGTGGATACATGGGGTGTGTCTATTTTCTTTCTTCTTTCTTATACAAAAGGTGAAGTACTAAGGTTTNTCCAGCCAAATCACACAGCTCTGTGGTTCCCGTTCACGCTTGTGATAGTGTCTTGTGTATTCTTCTAGGATTTATGCAAACACGCAAATATGTGTGTGCGATGTGTGTGTGTGTGTGTATGTGTGTGTGTGTTTGCGTGTGTATGAGAGAGAGAGAGAGAGAGAGAGACAGAGACAGAGAGAGAAAAAGTATGTATGTGGATACATGGGGTGTGTCTATCTTCTTTCTTCTTTCTTATACAAAAGGTAAAGTACTAAGGTTTCTTTTGGGGATGATGAAAATGTTACAAAGTTTAGATTATGGTTGCACAACTCTATAAATACAGCAAAAGCCATTGAACTGTCACAGATGAGCATTATGGTGGGTAAATTATATCTCAATAAATCCATTTTTAAAAAAAGATGGAGTACCACATACACAGAGACTGTTTTGCATCTTGGTTTTCTGTTTTTCATTTCGTGACGTAGCCTGGAGCTCTTTCTCAATCACTGTCCCAAGAGCTTCCTCTTTCCCTGTACAACTGCAGAACATTCCATTGTGTACATTTCCATCGTTATTTACCATGGCTCCTGGCTGAAAGGTACTTGTGGTCATTCCAGCCCTTTGCTCTCCTGGACGGTGCTAAAGGAAAGATACGTTCTGTGTGTGGGCTGGTCTGTCTGTAGAACAAACTTCTACAAATGGTATTGCTGGGTCAGAGAATAGCTGCATTTGTAATTTTGACAGATATTGCAAATCTGTCTCCCTAGAGCTGTATTGATTTACCACTCCCACTAGCAAAGTAGTAGATGATCTGTTTCCCAAGCCTTCACCAACAGGCTTTTGAATGGTTTGTCAGTGCAGTTTTAAATTACATTTCTCTTATGAGTCAGATTGAGCAGCTTTTTATATATTTAAGAGCCTTTTGGGTTTATTTTGCGAGGAACTGCCTGTTTGTGCCATTTTTATTATGTTGCTGGCCTTTTCCGTCTTGATTTACAGAAACTCTTAATACATTTGCAGCAATTAACTTTTGCCTGCGATATGAGATATTCTTTTCTCCAGTTTGTCATCGGCCTCTTGCGATTTTGCTTATGTTTTTTTTTTCTTCTCACATGGAAATGTAAAAGGTTTTTTTTTTAATCTTGTTAAGTTCATCAACCTTATCTTTCCGGGCCTTTGGATTTTGGGTGATAGAAAGACCTTACTTACTCCAAGGTTTAAAGGAATTTGCCCAAGTTTTCTTTTGATACTTTATGGTTTCATGACCTTGCTATTAAGTTATAATTTTGATGCAGTTGATCCGGTTGGGGTATGGTGTGGTGTATGGACTCAACCACACCTTTTTCCAAATGACTACCCATTGATCTTAACACCATTGATTAATAATTTCCCTCATAACCCCTCTGGTTTGAGATGGTACCTTTATTATATACCCGCTTCCTGTGTGCATTTGAGCCTATTTTCTGGACTTTCTGCTCTGTTCCATTGGAATGCCCATCTTTTCATGCACCAGTACCACACTGGTTTAACGACTGGGGTTTTATGGTATAAACCCAATATATATCCACCTGCTCCATAATACTTTCAAAGATATCCTTCAACAAATAGGACCTCTCTTCCCCTCTGCTCTAAATGCACCCTATGCCCCTGACCCCCAACAGACTGCAAGCTCCTTAAGGATAGGGCTTTGCCCGCTCCGACTGTTGACCCAAAGTGCCTTGGGCACGGGGCAAG
>NW_027551576.1:1725829-1798094 GCF_008692635.1 Crocuta crocuta | reverse complement strand
AAGCCGCCATACCCACATTCATCCCTCTCGTCACAAGCGCACAGGACTAGGGTTTCTTAGACCTGCCTGGTCTACCTCATCCCTGCCTTGACAGCACTGGATCTCAGAGAAGTGACAATATCACAGGTCCCTGGGAAGCCAGACTCGGGGCTGAGACTTGGGGCCTGGAGCCCGGTTCTCCGGCCTTCCACGGACCTCANCGCAAGCGGGCCCCACACGGGCATCATCTCTAACCCGGGTTCCTGTGGTGCCTCCTCACCGCGTCCCCCTCTGCAGCACAGAGAAGCCAATGGATCTTATCAAAACGCCATTCCGTTCAGGCATTTTGCTTAATACCCCTGTAAATATACTAAGTAACTCTCTAGATATACCTATGGCTTTTCTAATAACTTAAACTTTATTTTGAAATAATGTAGATTTGTGTGCGATTGCAAGAAATAGCAGAGAGGTCCTGTGTACCTTTGGAAACCCAGTTTCCCCCACTGGCAACATCTTTGTTTATTGTTTCCTGTTGCTTTGAAGATAAAGATAGAGATTGTTAGGCTGGTTGGGTCCTGGAGTCAGTGAGATCTGGGTTCAAATCTCAGCTCCACCACTGACCGAGTAAATTTGGCAAGCTCTTTTGTCTCAGGTTCTTTGGGTGTAAAATTTATAATAAAGGCACTCACTTCAAAGAGCTACTTGAGACTTAATCAGATAAAACTTATAAAGTGCTTAAAACGGAGAGTCTATTGAGTCTACCAATAAATGGTAGAATAGCATGGAAGGTTCTGGGCTCGACCTACCTCTTCTTGCCCCCAGCCCCGCCTTGTTCTCTCCGCTCCAGCTACACTTACCTTCCTTCTGAGTCTTCCTTTTGTCCTACTTCTTCCTCACCCCAGGACCTTTGCACATGCTTTCCCCCACTTTCCTGAGTATTTCTCATCCCTGAATATTGTTAATTCTACTTTAGTCTTCAGCCCACGCATGCCTTCATCAGAGAAGCCTTTGTGACCATCCAGACCTTCTCACGTCCATTCTCTCACACTGCTGTGGGTGTTTGATTTTCCCTTATGAGTACTTATTTCATGATGTAAATAAACAACAATTTGCGTTTTACTGATTATTATTCTCCTCTCCTAAACTCTGAGTCTATGAAAGTCAAGATAATGTTTATTTTGCCCTTCAGAAAAATCCCCTGCTAGAGGGTCTGGCGTTAAGGAGGGACCAATAATTATTTCTCAGGTGAGTCAATGAGCAAACAGCAGAGGTGCATGCGTACAGATGAGGAGGAGGATGGTGGTGAAAATTTTATTAGCAAACATTTACTGAATGCTTCTTGCCTGCCATGCAATGTGCTCAACACTTGTGTGAATTGTCTCATTTAATTCACTAACATTTGAGATAACCTCAGTTGCCCTCCATCCAGCTGTTTTTGGCTTTTTATCACCTCCTGATAGCATTTGTTTATTTAGTGTCCCAGTTCCCCACTCACGGAAACTTCCCAAGCTCAGAGATGTAGTCTTACCCACTTCTGTGTCCATAGAACCGAGGTCAGTGCCTGGTACATAGTAGGTACCAGTGAGTGTTTGTGGAATGACTGAATGATCACAACAAATGGATGAGGTAGGTATAGCTATTATTCCCACTTCATTTAAAAATTTTTTTTCTATGTTGGGCGCCTGGATGGCTCAGTCGGTTAGACACCTGACTTCAGCTCAGGTCACGATCTCACGGTTCATGGGTTCGAGCCCCGCGTCGGGCTCTCTGCTGACAGCTCGGAGCCTGGAGCCTGCTTCCGATTCTGTGTCTCCCTCTCTCCCTGCCCCTCCCCTGCTTGCATTCTGACTCTGTCTCTCAGAAATGAATAAACATAAAATTAAAAAAATTTTTTTTAATGTTTATTTTTTCTCTGAGAAAGAGACAGAGCATGAGCAGGGGAGGGGCAGGGAGAGAGGGAGACACAGAATCAGAGCAGGCTCCAGGCTCCGAACTGTCCGCACAGAGCCCGACGCGGGGCTCGAACTCACTAACCGCCAGGTCGTGACCTGAGCCAAAGTTGGACGCTCAAGCAGTTGAGCTTCCCAGGCGCCCGATCCCACCTCATTCTAAACAGGAGGACACAGAGGCTTGCAGAAATTAAATGCCGATCCCAGGTAAGGGCCACAGAGCCCGGCCATGAACCTGGACCCTCTGACTGCATAGACCCTAAGTTTAACTGTGATGCTCTCCGGTTTGAGTTCCCCTCAAAAGAGACCCTGTGACCAGGACTCAAGCCTCGGTAGTTTTCGTGGGAGGTGACTGCTGGGAAGGACGGTAGGGGAGATGGACGCGAAGCAGAGAAGGGAGGGGAAGGAGGCCACCGTTTGTGCACCATCCGAGGGCTTAGCGCTGTGGCAACGCCAGCCGACTTGCACTGGGTCATCCGGGAGCGGGTGTAGACTGGCAGGCTCAGAGTCGTCCTGCCTGAGTGGCCAGGCGGCGGAAGACTCCCCCGCCAACTCCCAGCCCTTCTGCCCACAGCCGGGGTTAGTGCCCCGCAGGCCTGGCTTGGCCCCGGTGTGGGCTGAGGCTCCGAGTCAGACAGAAGTTCTCAGGCGAAGAGTGGCGCGTGGTTGCCGAGAGAATACGGGGGACACTCCCAGCACCTCTTCTGGGCGCCATTTAGAGTCTCACCATCAAAAGGCTGCTGTGTTTTCTCCAAAGATGACATTTAAAGACCACATATTTCAGGAGAAAAGCCTTTCCTCCTCCCTCCCCCACCCCCTCTTCTCCTCACCTCCTATGGGCCTAACAGCCTTTGGGGTCTAGTTTAGATCCCGTCCCTCATCCAGGCTGGAGGAGGCCCAGAGAAGGCTTGGTGCACCTTCCCAGCCAGCAGACGGGCTCAGCACGGCCCCGGGGGGCAGGCTGTCCGCTGAGGGGCTGCGGGCTGATCTTTGTGGCGGCCAGTCTACCCTCCGACTCCCACAGAGCTCCGAGGGCTCTTTCACGGTCCCCGCTTGTGCCTGAAAACTCTCCTCCTCCCTCCCAGCGTGCTCTGCACTTCTGGATGAGACAGGGATTAGCGTTCCCGGCAGCCTCTTCTGGCATCTGTTAAAGCCACGGTCGCTTTCAGTACCCGGGGGTCCCCTTCAAATCCAGGACTTCCAAGTCAGCCAGAGCTTCCCCTATCTGAACGGGAGGGGGTCGCCTCCTCAGACCCACAGTGTCAGACGAGGCTCTTGGTCCGTGTTCCGTTTCCTCTTGATGAGCACAGTCCCGCGGAGGACTGTCTTGTCCCTCTGGCCAGGCTGGTCTCATGTTCAGCCCACGGGCCATTCGCTGTCATGGAGAAGTGGAGCGGAACACATTTCCCTTGTTTCTGTCTCTCTTCCCTCCACCTCAAAGAGGAGCGCTGTGCCTACCTTCTCTTACTACAGACCCCGGCTAAAATCGCCCAGTTTTGCTTTCCTGAGCGTTTGGGTTCAGTGCAAACCTGAGCTTGTGCGGGGCAGCCCCTTTCCTGCCCCCTTCCCATCCCACCAGCCGCTCTTGAGGCAAAGGATTTGTACACGTTCATGTTCGAATCCTGCACACCGTGCAATGGCCTGGCTCATGTAGGTGCACACGTGGCAAACAAAAGAAGGAATGAGCCCTGGGGCGCCTGGGTGGCTCAGTCGGTTAGGCGTCTGACTCTTGGTTTCGGCTCAGGTCACGATCTCACAGTTTCGTGAGTTCGGGCCCCACGTAGGGCTCTGCACTGGCAGCGCAGAGCCTGCTTGGGATTCTCTCTCTCCCCCTCCCCCACTCATGCTGTCTCTGTCTCTCCCAGATAATAAATATATAAACTTAAAAAAATCTTTATAAAAGAATGAAAGGATGACGCCTCACCAGGGGACCCAAGACCTTCTAGGGCTGCGTGGTCATCGTCCTTCCCGCCTCTGTTGTCTCTCTCTCTCACACCCCTCTGCTCCTGCGCCCTCATCCCCGTAGAGAAATCCTTCTGAGCATGGAGAAGGGTCCGACGGCCTGACTGCGCCTCTCGCTAGGTGAGTCTCGGCGGATCTGTGCCTTCCCTTCCTCCAGTGCAAAATGGGGGTAAGAGAATGAGCTGGGGTCTGCTTCCCCAGCAGCAGAGTCTGAGATGGACATTCGTGTNCTCGGAGGGTAGGTTGTCGCCCCCTAGTGGATCCCGTCAGCCAAGGATGCCGTCCTCCACAGAAGGATGTAGGCTCTCGAAGCCAGCAGCCACAGAGCTAGGCACTGGGTGCAGCCCCCAGGTAGAGGTCAAGGTGGAGCTTTAACAGCATCTGCTAACATCTTGGACAACTGTTGGGAATATGAAATCTGTGTACGCAAAATGCTAAGAACAGTAACCGATACTGAGTTGGGCTATTGTCTCTGCCAATTTCACTCTGGCTTCAGCCCCCAGCTCAAACCCCTCTTTGCTTCCTGGAGAACTCATTGTCCATCTCCCCACGCTGCCTTGGCACCTGGTGGCTTGTCCTTCTCATTTAAGTTTTAAAACAGCACAAGTAAAACCTGGGAGCCTTGTTTTTGTACGAGATTCTAACAGAGCCTGAAATATATAAGGTAGAATGTTCTCGATGCCCCACGTCCCCCACAGGGAATCCCTGTTAAATCTTTACTGGCATCACTTTGTCCCTCAAGTGTGTCGTCCTCCATTGTACTTGAGGAGTTGGGTTTTCGTGGCTCCGTTTGGAGTCCTTTAATGGAAGGGACCTGCTGTGATTTCTTTTCATTCTCTGCTCAGTACATGTTTGCTTAGCTCAGTCTAGATCATAGGATGGTGTCGGGTGTCAAATCCATATTTCCAGCTCCCCTCCCTCCTTGGGGATTCTGACTCTGGGGACGCAAGTCAGCCCCAGGAATTTCTACAGATTCTGGTAACCAGTTCTCCAGGTACGTGAGGCCAAAATCTAGCTCCAAGGATGTTTTAATTTTTTTTTTTTTAATTTCTAGGAGAGAGAGAGAGAGAGACAGCGTGAGCAGGGGAGGGTCAGAGAGAGAGGGAGTCACAGACCGAAACAGGCTCCAGGCTCTGAGCTGGCAGTCAGCACAGAGCCCGACGCGGGGCTCGAACCCACGAACCGCGAGATCATGACCTAAGCGAAAGTCGGATGCTTAACCGACTAAGCCACCCAGGCGCCCCACCAAGGATGTTTTAAATTTTTTATTTTTTTATGTTTTATTTATTTCTAGGAGAGAGAGAGAGACAGCGTGAGCAGGGGAGGGTCAGAGAGAGAGGGAGTGACAGACTCTGAAACAGGCTCCAGGCTCCGAGCTGGCAGTCAGCACAGAGCCCGACGCGGGGCTCGAACCCACGAACCGCGAGATCACGACCTAGGCGAAAGCCAGACGCTTAACCGACTAAGCCACCCAGGCGCCCCTTAAAGGTGGCTTCCATCTGAGGACCGTCTCCCTCACCGATTTATTCAGATGTCTCCTTTTTGCTTAGTGGGATTATCGTCATGCATCTAATGACTTTGGGACTAAAATAGTAAGACCTGGGCACTGTGGGGAATTGGAAAATACAGTCAGCCTTAATCCATCCCACCAAAACCCTTTTGAGGGACCTTCACGGGGCTCTGGGATCACACGGTCACTCCCAGGTCTGCTCTTGGCCGTTTTTGGCCTCTGCGTCCCTAACAGGCCAACACGTGTTGGCTTCTATCTGTTCCTGTTAGCAACTCAGAGATGACAGTCTCGCTGGCGTGCCAAGTGCCGGTCACCAGCTCGTGTCTTCGTACTTGTCCGGTAGAGGGAAGCAGCCATTTCTCTCTTTCTTTGCTGCCAGCTCCATCTCTCCAGAAGTCTTCAAGTCTTCAGTCTGTCAGAGCCCTATTTTTAGCGTAGTGGGACTTCTCCCCGGCGCCCAGATTGTCGAAACTCTCTCCCGAGCAGATGCTCTTCTGCGTTGTCGTGGAAGCTCCCGTGCCCTCACTCCTCACGTGCTCATCACCTCACACGACCTTTACCACCTCCGAGGAATCCCCCACCCTCGCCGGGCCCGAGGACACTGAGGCTCAGCGGGGACAGATGGTCCGTCTGAGTTCCCACGCGCGCAGGCCCTCCCCGCCCGTTCCGTCCCGGTGACTCACGTGACCCCTCCCATCATGCCCACTGCAGGGAGGTGCTCCTTCCACTCCATTCCTAATGGCCCTTTGTACCTCTGAGGTGGACATGATCACATTCCGCCAGAGAGAGGAGAGCGGGCAGTGTGGGCCTGTGTGTAAATAGATAACATTGATCTACTTCCTGCTAACCCAGAGGTCATAAACTGCCAGCCTTCTGGCCACAAACCTACCACAGCTATATTGTGTTCAGTCCTGCCAGAGTTCAAAATTTTTTTTTTTAATTAGTTGATGACATTTAAAGATCAAGTGTGTCCACATAAAAATCCAGATGTCCAGCTTCTCTTGAAAAAACCAAAACCAAAACCGGAAAACTGGCGGTCTGGGCTGAGATCCCTGCGTGGCCACAGTCAGACGGAGTGGAGGGGTGGCTACGCCCAGGTAAATGGGTAGGTGCCACAGTCCCCACCACTCCTCGTCACCTCCCCAAACAGAGCCATTGTTAGCTATTTGCCACTTCGCATGCATTGTTGCGCTTTCTTATTGGTAAATTCCAGGAGAGGGAGCCATACGCCAGAGCCAGCCCACCTAAGTCAGTACTGCCTGGTCCTTGGAGGCATTTGAGTTTATAGTCTTTGCGGTCCTTACAGTCCCTACCAAATCAGCCTTGTAAATGCCAGAGCCTTAGCGCACAATCGGTGCTCAAGAATAACTATAGCTACCGTTTGTTGAGCATTTATACTGGAGTAGGCTGTGGAATTCATCACCCTTTTAGCAGATGTACCTACAGGCTCAGAGAGGTTGAGGGCATGCCCGAGGTCGCGCAGCTGGTGAATTTTGTCAGGAGGAGGACTTTTGTGGGGTCACTCACTTTGGCAGAGTTGCCTCCTGTTTTGTGGCTTCTCGCACCCTATCCTTTTGAGTTTTCAACTTGCCTGCTGGATTTTGAAGGTTTCATAAAGGAGATTTTAACTAATTCCAAGTTTTGACACCATGACTGGGCAAAAGGTATTTTCATGGAAGGAACAGACGGGAGACAACGACATGGTGCAGTGCTTCGTGTGTATCAAGGATGGACACTGGGGACTCAGGTAGCAAAGGAGTGGAAAGGGCACTTGGGAGCTATGAAAGGTTTTACAGCAGGAGCAGACATGACCCATGTCTGGTTCCATGAAGGCTAGTGCAGCAGCAGGGTGGAGGCAGAGAGGATGCCAGCTGTGAGAATCCAGAAGCGAGGTGCTGGGGGCCCTTCAACAGAGGCCAGAGGGCAGACTCAAGTTAGACAGCAGAGGCCCCATCAGCGCGCACTTGGCGGTGGGGATGCATGGAGCTGGCCATCCGGGGGCATGGCAGTGTCACTAACTGGGATGGGGTAAGTGGGAGGAGATATGGCTTGTGTGTGTGTGTGTGGGGGAGGTGCATCCATGGGGAGATGCCCTCTGGGCACCCCCGAGACTGGACTGGGCTGTGGCAGGAGATACGGATGCTGTCTGCCAAGCCAAGTGCGAGCAGTGAGAACGGAGCGCTCTGAGCCAAGGGCCGGGAGATAGCTCCGCTCACACCTGTTAGATTTCCTTCTGGTCACTGGCCTCCAAGACCCCTCTCTTCTCTACGCGCCTAAGCCCCCCAGACTACATTTGCCTCATCCTAGGGACGCAGAGCGCAGACCACGGTGAATTTTGGCTCTATGAGTGGTGGCAACACCCCAGCCCTTCCCTGAAAGCAGGTGCTACAGACATCCAGGCCCAGGGTCTCCCCAGCCCTGGCTCCTCATCACCAAGCAGAGGCCTGGGGAGGGGGAGTCACCATGGTCAGGCCCGCCCTGCCCCCCACCCCCGTGGGAGCCCATCTTCTCTCTTCCTGTGAGCAGTGCATTTGGCTTTTTATAAAGCCAATAAATAAATAAGCAAGCGGGCATGATTAATTGATGGCATGGAGCAGACCAAGGCGCTGGAGTCAGGTGGCCAAGCTTCCTGGTAGAGCTGGGCTTTTCAGCGACCTGGGGCCTGAGCCAAGGAGGGGAAGCCTGCTTGGAGGAGGCGCTTTCTGTGTGCGCCTGGGGTTTTCGCCTTTCTCCTCAGGCGGGGCCGTTTCCTGCTCTCCTCCAGGGCCTGGGCCTGGACAGGCTGGAGGCTAGGGCCCAACAGGTGCCCCTGCCCCCTGCCCCAGTCCTTTCTGGGGGTGGGGGTCCTGAATACCCTACAGCTAAACTCCCTAGGATTGGCCCAGCCAGCCCCCTCCCCCAGAGCTGGGTGTCCCCACATGCCCACACCGTATCTCAATTCACCCCAAACTGTGTGACCCCAACAGCAGGTTTCAGATATGCAGGGGAGGTCTGGGACATCCCAAGCTCGGGTGTGGGGGGGGGAGTGNGATTCTCTCTCCCTCCCTCCCTGCCCCTCTCATGCGGTCTCGGTCTCCCTCCCGGCTGCCTTTCTTTCCAAACGTGCTTGGCCGCGGGAACCCCCAGCGGGCCAGAGTCCGAGCTTAAGCCGAGCGCGTACGGGGTCCCCTGGCTTCGCCGAGGCAGGCTCCTTGTCAGCAGTGACCTTGAGCGGGCACCGAGCGGCGGGCGGGGCGGACCGGGGTGGGCGCCTGCGGACCCGGCGCCTGCGGGCGCTGGGAGGGGGCGCACCGCGCGCCTGCCGCGCGCAAACTTTCCGGGCTCAGAACAGCCCCGCAGCTGGGGGCGTCCGGAGCGCTAGAACCTAACCCCCACCCTCCTACTCAGCTGGCTCTGACTTCACCGCCTGGCTTCCCCCCAGTACTGGGGGCTTCCTTTCTCCAGGCCCCAATTCCTGCAGGCTGGGGCAGTGTCCAGAGCTCTGGACGTTGACCCTGGGCCGGGGGCTACCAGCCTTCCCAAAGGCGGTTTCTATCCGAGCTTCTGAGAGCTGAAGTGCCAAAGGATCCTCCACCAGGTGCTCTCTGCAGCTCTCTTCCTCGCAGTTTTTGGCATCCCTCACCCTTCCCACAGCCCTTCTCCAAGCAGACGCCGCTGGTACCCCACCTGGTGACTCGAGGGCTCCGAAGCCCCACACTCAGTTGGGCTCTCCGAGCCGCCGCTTGATTTTTCAGCCCAGCCGCAAGGGCTCCTTCAGGAAATGGGTGGAGAAGGTACCCCTAGCCAGGCCCCCATGGTGAATCAGTATGTTCTTGGACACCTGGACTCATCCAGGCTCAGGTCACCCTGAAGTCCTGTGGTTTCAGGAGGAGGAGATGTCCTGGAAATCAAGTATATCTAGCCTCCTACAACGTTAGCCTTGGGAAAAGGAAGTGAGGCTCAGAGAGGGTGAGCCAGGCCCAAGGTCACACAGCCGGAGCAGGAGGGACAAGAACTGGGCTTTCTTCTATTGGGTTGAGGAGGGATGGAAGGGTCTCGGGTTGGGTTTCTACCCTCGCCCTCCAAGGGATTTGAACCCTGGGACACCGTCTTACTAGCTGTGTGACCTCTGGCAAGTCATGTCCCCGCTCTGACTCACTTCCCATGTGTAAAATGGGGGTAGCTGCTTCCTAGGGCTGTCCTCATGGCGCAGTTAATGTTCTTGAAGTTCTCATCATGTCTAGTGCAGAGTCTGTATCCAACTATTTTTGGCTACCAACATGTGAAACTTCCTTTCTGAGCCTAGCAGGGCAGAAACCATTCCCGGTCTCTTCCTTCCGCTCCTCGCACCTGGAGTTAGGTGACTTCTGGGTGGCTAGGTCGGCGACTGGCAGGCAGCACCTGCTGGAACCCTGAGCACCTGCGCGTTACGTGCAGTGTTTGATGCAAGCAGGTGTCTCCGCTCCCTCAAAGGCCCGCTGGACCCACCGGGCAGGCTGCTCTGGGTGCTGCTTCCCTGCTGGGGCAGGGGCGGGGGCGGGGGGGGGGGGACCAGTCCCTAGTTTCTAGCTGGAAGATGAAAACAGGGGCCTGCGGCAGCGCCAGGAAAAGACACCCCCTCTCCAAAGTCTAATGGGAAGGCCATCATCCCCACCTCCTCCATCTGACCCAGTCTTTCCCCTGCCTCTGTGAGATGTCGTTTTTTTCCTCCTGGGACGTGTGATTGGCAACAGAGGAGATTGGAGGGAGTGCGTTCGTTTGTTCATTCATCACTCACTCACTCACTCACTCACCAAGCCTTGATTCACGCCTTCTCTGGGTCAAGGGGTGCTTGGCAATGCAGAGAAACCAGCCATATTAGTTCTCATGAACTAGGTGCCAGGTGCTTGCTGGGCACGGGAGACACATTCATCCATTCGGTACATTTTTATCAAGTACTTCCTATGTGCTGAGCACTGTTTGTGTGGCAGGGACCCGCTGGTAAATAAAACAGGCCTGGTCCTCACTGGCGTAGGTGGCCTGGTAATTTGTCATCCAAACCGAGACACTTTTGGAAAGGGGAGACGGCGTGAACGGCTGTAGCTCCAGGACCTCAGGCATAAACCAGGACTGAGCGGCCCCCCTAGGACGCATGGCCATCCTGGGCCCCCATGTTTATGCACCGGTGTTCGGAGAAAACTGTTACTGTTTTTTGAGCCTGCTGTTTCACCGGTGTCTGTGCTGAGCGCTTTCGGGTTATCGTCTGATTTAATCCCCACAGTGCCGTGAAGCTGGTGTTACCATCTGCGTGCAGCTGGTTAGCACTGGAGCTGGGACGTCTTTCTCTGCTTAACTGCTGGATGGCACCAGCTCCTCAGAGGCGCCCCAGAGAGGCCCAGGGCCCCAGGCACGCTCTCGCCCCTCTGCAAGAGGTGAACAGGCTACTGTTAGGCAGGAGCGCAAATGCTGGAATAAATGTGCCGCGGGGGCAGACGGAGGCCGGGATTCTGCCTGGAAATGTCAGAGGCGGCTTCCCAGAGGAGAGGACCTTTGAGCTGGACCTTGAAACATGAGTTAGGATTTTGACAGCCTGTGCAAGTTGGGGTGGGGGGGAGGGCAGTCCAAGCCCAGGTTGCTAAGGCTCAGAGGGGTGGGGTGTGCGCACGGCTTGAGGCTCCCACCCCAAAATAGGTCTGGATCCGACTGTGGCAGGACGATAGTCAGGTCTGAAACGCGGCAGCTGGCGAAATGAAGCCCGGGAATGTCGTGCTGTGGCGCAGGGCGGGCTCGGTGTTTTAGATGGTTTTGCTCTGAAGACGTGACTGTCCTGGAGGTGGGGGGCAGAGAGGATTTGCTGCACCGGATTTCCCTTCGACCGGACTTTCCTATAACCCAGTCTATACTCCAGATTGCTGGCAAGGTCGGGCAAAACTCGTTCCGTTGTATAGAATCGCTGCAGCAGAAATTTACCAGCATCTGTAGCATTAAAAAGTTTTCCGCAAGCAAAGTGATCGTCGACAAGAGCAATATTAACCTACTTAAAGGAGGCGGGTTTTAGTAGCGTCGTCTGCCAAAAAAGGAATATGCTTATTACAAGGTGTAAGTTAAATCTCTTCTGTTTGTTAAATCAAATCCAAACAGCGTCAGCTTCCTCCACTCTCCCTCGTTCTGCAGGTCAATTCTGTCACCATATACATCGCAGGGTAATGAAACACTGTTTCTTTAGATGTGTCTTCTTTCTCAGACTTTTCGTTAATTCATCCTGGCCTCCTTTCCTCCCTTTGCAATGAAGCGGAATTGTTAAAGCTTCATGGCATCTAAAAATTTGAATCCATTAGCGGAGTACAGAAAAGAGGGGGTCAGTATTGAGGCTTTGGGATTGCAAAATCAGGCTAGAGAGATTTGAGAAGCAGAGGGGAACTGGATGCAAGGTTGGGAAGGGGGGAAGGAACAGCCACCTCCAAGGGCACATGACCTCTGCAGTCACACAGGGTCCTGTGTGGAGAGGGCCCTGAGCTTGGTTTAATGCCTTATTGCCGTGTACTGCAATTCTTAATAATTTTAGAACAGAGGGCCCCACATTTTTAAAAAATTATTTTATGTTTATTTATTTTTGAGAGGGGGGGAAGGGCAGAGAGCAAGGGAGACACAGAATCCGAAGCAGGCTTCAGGCTCCACACCATCAGCGCAGAGCCCGACGCGGGGCTCGAACCCAAGAGCCGTGAGATCATGACCTGAGCCGAAGTCGGACGCTTAACCGACTGAGCCCCCAAGGTGCCCCATCCTGGTTTTTAAAAACAGGTTTTATTACGGTCCAGGGATGATGAGGCCAGTAGATCAGAAGACAAGTGCCACTGAAAAACAGCTTGTCACAGCTGCCAAGAGGGAGGTCACATCATGCCACAGGGGAAGCACCAGGTTTGATCAGCGGGCTTAGAGGGGTCAGGAAGAAGACATGGAGAGGAGACTTTATTGTGGTTTCCCTGGGAGGGAATAGGCAAGGCGGGATAGACAGGTTTCGCCGTGGCCCTGGGGCCTAGGGGCTGTCCCTAATTGTCTAGCAGGTGGCCCTGGGATGATGAGGGCAGAGGGACAGTGCCCTAGAGTGTCAGAACTCCTCAAGGGAGTGTTGGGGAGGAGCTGGGGCAGCTGCCCATGCTTTCCCTGCCTCTTCCTGCCCGTCCTCATCCGGCAGCTCATCGAACTCTTAAAGCTGGGATACCCCTTGAGGATTTTCTGGGCCGACTCCTTGATTTACAGACAAAGTGAAAAGATAGGCCCAGAGAGGGAACGTGACTTCTTCAAGGTCACACAGCATTTTAAAGGGGGCTGAACTAGACCTAGAATTCATGTCTCCTGCCACTCAAACCACAACTTGGTTATTGTTTATTTTTTCTAGAGCAGAGTTATGTATAAGCCAGATCCACCAGACTATGAACACGTTAAGGTTTGAGTTCCTGTTACATATAATGTCATATCCCCAGTGTGTTAGAACATGGTAGGTGTTTGGGGCATCTGGGTGGCTCAGTCGGTTAAGCGTCCGACTTCAGCTCAGGTCATGATCTCACGGTTCATGGGTTCGAGCCCCGCGTCGGTCTCTGTGCTAACAGCCAGCTCAGAGCCTGGAGTCTGTTTCAGATTCTGTGTGTCCCTCTCTCTCTGACCCTCCCCTGCTCATGCTGTCTCTCTCTCTCTCAGAAAAAAAAAAAAAAAAATGAACATGGTAGGTGCTTGATACATGATTATTACGGTACATGGGTGCATTTCCTAGGATTGCCCTTACCGCAAAGCAGGATGCTAAAACCAACAGACATTTAGTCTCTCTCCGGTCTGGAGGCTCATAGTCTGAAACGAAGGCATCGGCAGGGCCACGCTCCGTCCGAAACCTGCAGGCAAGAATCCCTCCTCGCCTCTTCCCAGCTTCTCATGGTCACCAGCCATCACTGCTGTCCCTTAGCTCATAGCTCCATCACTCCAGTTTCTGCCTCTGTCTTTACATGGCTGTCTTCCCTTTGTCTACGCCTCTATTTGCAAATCTTTCCCTCCTCGTGAGGACACCGGTCATGTTGGGCTAGGGTCCTCCGTAGCCAGGCAGGACCTCCTCTGAAGTTGGTGACGGCTACAAAGACCCTCTTTGTAATACGGTCACATTCACGGGAGCCAGGGGCCAGGACTCCAAATGTCTCTTGGGGGACACAGCAACCATGAGCCAAGGAGGGGATGAATGTTTCTGGTTTCCGGTAAGAAGGAGCTCCCCTTTCCCCCAGAGGTAACACGGGGGCCGCAGACTCAGAAGGAGGAAGCAGCAGCAGCTGTTCAGTCCACGTTTACAGAGAAAACGGTCCGAGGGGATCCGAAAGCAGCTACCGTTCGAGCCGGCCTGCGGAGCCCACGGTTCTGGCTCCCTCACTTTCCAGGTGCGTCTGTGTGATCTGGGCCGGTGGCTTCAGCAACCCCTGTTCCCTCCTATGCAAAGCAGGGTCCTCAGAGCGCCTACCTCATGGGTACCTTGGTGAAGGATGACAAGAATTAAGACGAGGGAAGTTCTTGCGGCAGCGCCCGGCACGCAGTAGGCACTTTCTTGATGGCCGTGATCCGTACCATCATCAGCATCCTGAGATCTACAGAGTGCTTTTCACATATCTGTGTATCTTTCCATCTCCACAGCAAACCTATAATAAGGCTCGATCAATATCAGCTTCCTTTCGCCATCAGGTAGTTACTCATTGATGAAGCCGCCTCTCAAACCCAGCCTCCCCGTTTCTAGTTCGAGCTGGCCTCACCGGGTGGCGCCTGCCGGGCATCAGGAAGCCTGCTGGTGTGGAGATGTTTCTAACGGATCCTTCCTGGTGCCGTGGGGCCCGGATGTCAGAGAGCAGTGATGTGCTAGGCCCCAGGGAGCGGGGGAGGTGAGAGACAGGGGGCCGGACCCAGAGGCTTCTACCCCAGCGTCTGTTTCCCAACTGGGACTATACTTTTCGGAAGGAGGGACTAACTGGGTCTTTTTTTATTTTTTACGTGGTATCCTCAGGCCCTGGCACATAGTAGATGGTCAATAAATGTGTGTTGGGTGAATGGATTTGTTATACGATGCAAACACTCACTGCCCCCCAGCAATAAAAGCCTGGGATGAGGGCATCTTGCCCAAGCAGTGACTACTGTCCACCAAACCCCACAGGTGGGCCATCGGTGTGTGAGCAACTTGAAAAATATGCTTCTGATGCTGTGTGCAGAACCCAGCTGTTGAGCTGGACATCCATCCAGTGGTCCTCACGTAGCTCTGGGTGCATCGGGAGGGAGGGGGTGTAAAGAGGGTCCAACGTGTACGTGGCATATAAGAGGCAGGGTGTGCAATAAGCTGGCATTGAACAGGCACTGAGTGGACTCTCCCAAACGTTCTCATCAGAAGTAGATAAGAACATGAGGCCAGGAAAGTGCTCCCTCAGCAAATCCGTGCAAAGGGCAACTGGCTGAATCCTGAAATAACTGAATGTTTTTATTGGCACTGATTCACAGTTGAGTGTTTGTTCAGTAATGTAATGATGGTTAAGAGTGCGTAGGAACACATTCTGGACAGACCTCTTACTAGCTGTGTGACATTGAGCAAGTGGCTTAACTTCTCTGTGCCTCAGTTCCCCCCAACAGTAGAAGAAGGAAAATAAAAGTGGTGAATAGGATTGTTTTAAGAATTAAGATTTACAGGGGCGCCCGGGTGGCTTAGGTGGTTAAGTATCTGATTCTTGATCTCGGCTCAGCTCACAATCTCACTGGTTCATGAGTCAGAGCCCCACATTGGACTACACATGCTCAGTGCAGAGCCTGCTTGGGAGTCACTCTCTCTCCTTCTTTCTCTGTCCCTCCCCCACTCATGCTCTCTCTCTCTCTCTCTCTGGATAAATAAATAAGCTTTTGAAAATTTTTAAAAAATAATTAAGACTTGTAGAGTGTTTAGCAAAGAGACTAGATCATAAATATCTCCCTCCCTTGTTCTCTTCATTTCCCCCTCTTTCTGGTCCCTCTTCTTTTTAATGTAGTAATTTGGTTAGTTATTAGTGAAAAATATTTCCAGCTCCTTACTCTCTTTCCACCTCCATAATAAATTAAACTTCCTTGCCTGTTTTGATATTAGTTATAGCTGTGTGTCTTGCTTTGGCCGATGAATTTTGAGAAGTGACGTGTCATTTCTGGGTGGAAGCTCTAATAACCAGCACACTGCTGGCCACTTTCCCTTTTTCATCCCTTGGCAATTGAGGCATCCCGGAGATGTAGCCTCCTTAGTCTGATTCCTGAGTGCGAATGCTGCAGAACAGAGAACCAAGCCAACCCATAACGGGTGGCGTGGGGCATCAGGGAGATTTTGCATTCAGCCCTGGCACTTTGGGCTTATTTGTTACTGCAGCATAACCTGGCCCATCCTGACTGATACAGGTAGGGAATGAGTTGAAATAACCACTGTTTGTTTAGAGACATTTTTGAGTCTGTTGATCCCTTCAAGTGTGACGCTAAACCTTTAGAGTTTGAAGGTGTTGTGAATACAGAATGGGCGAGAACCACACCCATCTCCTTCACATGGCATACGCGGGTCTCTCCATTTCACCCTGGCCTTTTCTGTCCCCACATGTGCTCTGTGCTCTTCCTGACAAGCTCCCAGGATCCGTGCAATGGGCGTGTTTGTACGTCTCCAGGTCTTTGCTCATGAATGGGGCACCCCCGAACATCATGTCCCTCGATGAGTGGCAGTGGTGAAGTGTGACAAGTGCATGGGAGGAGAGGGGGGCATCGGGCTTGTTCCGCGAGGCACAGAAGGCAGCTTTAGGATGGAGAGTGAGCTTCTTGTTCAGCGTGAGACAACTCGCGGGCCACTGGAGCTTGGCCCGGCCTAATAGTGAGCTCACCGCACTAGAAAATGTCCAAGTGGGGGTGCCACGGAGAAGGTGCCAGCTTAGCAGAACCGACACAGACTGTAAGCCTGTCCCACATGACCTCAGGTGAGTCATGCCCAAAGAAGGTTGCTCTTAGTTTCAATTCTCTCTGTATTTTTCCCTTTCAAAATAAAAATAGCTCTTACCCCTGGATTACAGACATGTTACTTAACGATTATAGAAAATGCAAACGATACTGAAACGCATAAAGAAGAAAGTAAAACATAAATAAAATTCCATTAAAAAGAGCTAGCCTCCATTAACATTTTGTCAAATGTCTTCCCAGACATTTCTCTATGATTGATACGTAAGTAGACCGTAGGATTTTTTTGGAGGGTACCTATCTCTCACTGAATAATAGAAGAGGGACATCTTAAATATCGATACATGTACCTCTCCTTCATCTTTTATAAATGACCCTATCATCATTTATTTAATGGATCCCTTCCTGACGGGCACTCAGGTTGTGTCCAGAATTTTGCTGTCGTGATGGACATTCTGGTGTGTGGACCCATGGGCATACGTCCAGGCATCTCCTGAGGATGAATTCCTGAATGGAGTCAGTGAATTAGGCAAAACTGTTTCGAACGAAACAAGAGAAGAGAACAGTGGTGTGGTCAGACAGAGGAATCACTGCTGGCTTAAGGGCAACCTGCAAAGGGCTGAAGAAGAGATGGAAGGGAGATTGTAGCGGGGCTGGAAATTTGGAGGGAATGGACAGGTTTAGACGAGCCAGTCCCCAGGCAGAGACCAAATGCAGATAGCAGCTGTGATTTAGAGAGGGCCAGGCAATTACAAGCACCTTCACATACATGGTCCCATTCAAGCCTCACCACCGCTTCTCGAGGAACGTCTCTGTCCCCATTTTACAGAGGAGCAAAGTGAGGCCCCGAGAGGCTGTGGCAAAGGAGGGGTTGTCTTCTTTTATAGCGCGTGGGCCCCTTCACGGCTCCAGATCTTTCCTCTGCACACATCCTGGGCTAGCTCACGCCTCCAGACTCTGCAGATGCCAACTCGTCAGACTGGCCAACTCTTTCTCACCCTTGAAGAGGAAGACTGGGCAAATCTGACTTCTTTGTGAACCTCTTCCTGAGGGCGCCGCACCCACCCCACCCCCGAGCATTAACTATTGTGTATTAACTGTTGGACCAGGGAGCCTGCTTTTGGTTGCAATGAATTGGGTTCCCTGACTCAACTGGCAAATAGTAAGACACTTTCTTACCTCACATAATCACAAGCTCTGCGGGTGGGTAATCCAGGGCCCTGCTCATCCATGCCAACCAGGCCTAGGGACTGTCTGTCTCCTCTGCCATCCTCATCCAGGATGCTTGTCTGGAGCATCCCTGCGAATGTCACAGCACCTGGGAGACCAAAGACAGAGAGAGGGCATCCCTGTGCTTCTTTTATCAGGTTGGAATTCTTTCTCCGCAGCCCCCAGCTGACCTCTCCTGTTTCTCGCGGGCTGACGTTGGGTCACATGGCCATGCCTAAACCAGTCACAGCCAAGGGAATGAGACCAAAGCTTAAAAGCGCTAGGCTCTGCGTCAGCTGGGGGCACGGTCAGGGCTCTGCCAGCCAGGGAGGAGGAAGGAACGGCCGCTGGGGAGGCAGTCCCCAGAGTCTGTCCGGCGGTGTGCTCCCTCTCCTGGCTCCTCCACTAGGCTAGGAGCTGAGACAGGACGGGGCGTTGGGGTTTATTCCTGCCTGTGTCCTTCACAGGCTAACGCAGGGCTTAGAATATTGATTGAATGAATGAATGAATGAATGAATGAATGACGTGAATCAGTCGATGTTTCTGGAGACTCCAAACTGTGAGATTTTAGGGTTCTCTGTGCGCCATCAGTGCCACTGCTCTGTTGATTCGGGGTGTGGGTTCAGGATTTCGAAAAGTGTAGGAGTAGCTTTGCCCTCACAAAGACACTGTAGAGTAGCTGGAGAGAAAGCACTAGAACCTGAAAACAGTGTGGGCTCACGGCCTGGACTCTGTCATGGACTGGACATGCCATGGGAGGGAAACGCCTGCGTAGGTGCCCAGAGAAATAGGATGAGGCCCATGAGGGACCAGACACCATGAAGGGCAGAGGTGGGCAGTAGAGAAAAACACCTGTGGACGCAGAGAGTGGATGTGAGTGTGATGGATTTAAGGCAGTGAAGGCACTGAGAAGGTCTGAAGGGGACTCATTCTTGAAAACCTACTGTGTGTGGGGCATTGTACTGGACTTGTCTTATCATTCCTGTGCCTCTGTGAAGTGGCTCGTTCGCTCCCCATTTTGTAGCTGAAAACCTAAAGCTCAGAGGGTGAGGATGCTTGCCCAATGTAACAGAGCCGGGAAGTGGTAGAGCTGGCCTGAGAAAACAAATGTGTTCTGAAAAGCTGGCTCCCGTCTGCAGGGGGGCTGTGATAACCAAAGAGAGCCCACCAAAGACCAGTGGGCAGGGGAGGGCCTGGGAAGGGGAGCCTGGAAACTGACAGTAGGGCCTAGAAAAGTCTCGGTGCGGTGCACATGCAGGCAATCACCCCGGCAGGAGAGAGATTTATAACAGGATCCAGGGCAGACCTGAGGAGTCACCATCTTGGCATTAAGCCTGATACCAAATCTTTGATCTGCCAGTTAATATCTGTGACCTTGGGGAAGTCACCTCACTTCTCTATACCTCAACTTATTCGTCTGTTAAATGATGTGTGTGCCCGGGGCCTGGCATATAATAAGAATTTAATACATGGAGCTGTTCTAATGATCAACATTGTTTTTGCTGTTGTTTAGAACTTGGTGGGTAAGTAACCAGAGCTAGAGGTGACTCTTGGTGTGGGGATCCTGGGTTCTAGTTCTGCGTTAATCACTACCTCCACATTTGACCTTGACTTAATCCCTCCCATCATCCTGGCTCTCCAGGGTTTTTTGTTTTGTTTTAAGTTTTTTAATGTTTATTTATTTTTGAGAGAGAGACAGAGCATGAGTCGGGGAGGGTCAGAGAGAGGAGACAAGGAATCTGAAGCAGGATCCAGGGTCTGAGCTGTCAGCACAGAGCCTGTTGTGGGGTTTGAACCCGCAAGCTGTGGGATCATGACGTGAGCCAAAGTTGGACTCCCAACCAGCTGAGGCACCCAGGTGCCCCGTCCAGGGTTCATCTGTAAACTAAGGAGGTTGGGCCAATCGGCTTTTAGCCTCCTCCCTTATTCTAAACTCCATTATGCTAGACTCTGTACTTGTGTGAGGCGGAAGAGGGAGGCCACAGTGACAAATGGGATGGGAGCGGAATGAGGGGGTGTCTGGGGCTGACTTTGTACTGGAGAAGCCAAGGAAGGGAGGGGCAGAGGTTAGAAGGGAGAGCAAGGAGCAACCAGAGGCCAGGCAGCCGGGAAGGACGAGGCAGGTGTGCAAACCCTGGGCTGGGCAGTTTGGAGTGGGCGCAGAGGCGAACGGCTAACACGGAATGAGGCAGAAGTGCATTGAGAACAGCTGCAGCGGACACTGCCTTCCTCGTGGGAGAGTCAGAGGGAGAGGAATCAATCACAGCTCTTCCTGATGCTTAATACCTGGGGGCAGGGCTTTGAAGAGCGTGTGTTCAAAGACTAAGATTGAATTTCTCCAAAGTTTGCAGGAACACTGCAATTATGCCTGAGAACATGTCTATGAAATCCCCTTGAAATCTATTTTTAGGCACAAGGTTTTATAACCAGCGGCAGAAATTGAGTGGAAGTGTGTGGGAGGCTGACCCTGGACAGTTTCCATGTTTGAGAAGAGGGGAAAGAGTATTTTTAACCGCAGACACCCCGTCTCATAGGGTGAGGCTGGGGAGGGGGCATCCTTGCCGCTTTGGGTTTCTCACCCACAGCCCTGCGAGGACGCGAGCTGTCTTTGACAGAAGTTGTTAACGCTCCTTACTCAGAGTGGGTGGCCGAGGGCGGCGGCCACGTGGGGGAACTTGTCTGAGACTTTTGTATATTGGAGCAGAGATATCTGAGACTCAACTTGCCAGAGACGCCTTATCCATCGTGTGTGGTTGTCACAGAGCCCAGAGAGCTCGGTGCGGCTGGAGACTTTCCTCTCGCACTGCTGTAGCAGTTAGCTGCTACTACGTAACAAACGGCCCCAAACTCGGTGTCTGAAAGCAATAAATACATACTATTGCTGGAAAATCTGCGGGACGGCCCCGGCGGGGCTGCCTCACACATCTGCAGTCTGCTGCTGCTTAGATAGGTGCCGACGGGTCCTGCTAGGCTCTCTCATGAGCTGGGCTGTTGGCCGGCTCCGGGCTGGGGCGGGATAGCTCACCCCTCCCGCACGCAGCGTCCCCGCCTCCAGCAGCTCTCCTGGGTTTGTCCACATGGCTCGTATGTGACAGGGCTACAATAGACAGAGAGCAGACGCTCTCCAGGACTCGAAATCTAAGCCCAGAATTGGTGCGGTCTCCCCTCTAGTGCAGTCTGTTGGCCAAAGCAGGTCACAAGGTGACCCCAGATCCCAGGAGTGAAGAAGTATGATGGCATCCCTTGATGGCAAAGGCACACTGGTTTTTGATACAGGCGGATTTAAAAACTTTTTTTTANCAGGTCACAAGGTGACCCCAGATCCCAGGAGTGAAGAAGTATGATGGCATCCCTTGATGGCAAAGGCACACTGGGAAGGTTTTTGATACAGGCAGATTTAAAAACTTTTTTTTTAATTTTATTTTTGAGGGAGAGAGAGTGAGTGAGCATGAGTGGGGGAGGGGCAGAAAGAGAGGGAGACGCAGAATCTGCCGAACTGTCAGCACAGAGCCCAGTGTGGGGCTCAGACTCATGAACTGCGAGATTATGACCTGATCCGAAGCCAGCACCTAACCAACTGAGCCACCTAGGCTCCCCCAGGCAGCCTTTTAAAAAGATGTTTATTTAATTTGGAGACAGAGAGAGAAAGAGAGAGGCAGAGAGAGAGGGAGACAGTGAATCAGAAGCAGGCTCCAGGCTCCGAGCTGTCAGCACAGAGCCCGACACGGGGCTTGAACTCACAAACGTGAGACCATGACCTGAGCCAAAGTCGGACGCTCAACTGACTGAGCCACCAAGGCTCAGGGTTTTAACTGGGGTCCTTGAGGCCTTCAATCTGCACAACCACCAGCATCGGTGTCGACCTCCAGGGCTGTCACAGTGGGTGACCCTCCCTCCTAAAGTCTTCCTGGCACCCAGGATTCCCTCACTGTGCAAAGAGTTTTCCACAAGGGTCTTATCTATGGAATCAGAAAAACGTATGCCCCCCTCCCGAAACAAGGAGAGATCGGTTTTCACTCGTGAGACTAGTGGGAATCAGTGTGTTTAATGTTCTGAAGTATTGGTGAGAGTTGGGAGAATTAGATGCCACCGTCACTGCCCAGCAGAGTTCCCACGCCATGGCCCACTGAGGGGACAATTCTGCAATACGTCTTAGAATTACACATACATGCAGGGGTTAAATACACGGTGGAATGACCATCTCCTGGAATGCCACCTAGCAGTGAAAGGGGATGAACTGTTGATGCATTCAACCACCTGGATGAACGCCAAGGAGTGGAAAAGCTCACATACTGCGTGATTCCATGTAGGTAACATTAGGGAAATGGCAGAGAGACAGAGCACCGGTTAGAGGGTGTCAGGAGTCAGGGATGAGGAGGGGGTGCACAGGGACATCAAGAGGGGGAGCAGAGGGTCTTAGGCTGATGCTGCAGCTGAGTATCTTGGTGGAGGTGGTGTCTCCACAGAGGTGCACGTCATAAAATTGCCTAGAGCTACGTGTGCATGTGTGCACGCGCACGCATACGAGGCCTGTGTCACTGGTGCACCCTGAATGAGCTCTGTGGATTACACCAATGCCCAGTTCTTGGCTTTGATGTTGTACAGGATTCTGGGGAGGGGAGGGGGCATGGGTCCTCCCTGTGCAACCTCCTGTGAACCTATGATCATTTGCAATAAAGAGTTAAAAAGAAATACCCAGACTCCCTGGCCTGGCAGATGCATACTATTGCTAGTGTCTATGTTAGAGACGTGAACTTGTGCCCTGGGAGGCCTATGCAGATGGCCACTAGCGCTGTTTGGTGTCAGACCACTGGAAACAACCCAAGTGGATTCTTTCCCCTAAGAATCCTCTGTTGAGTGCCTACTCAACTACCAAGCATTATGCCAGGCTCTGGGGCTAGAACCATGAACAAGATCGAATGTGGGGTTCACATTCTAGTGATCGCCCCACAACCAGAGGCTGATTAAATAAACCCCAGAGGGGCTGCACAGAGGAATCGTATGTAACGGAAACAAAGAAGGTGGATCCGTGTCTCTGCCTACTAGTACGGTTCTATCCCCAGAGCCTGTCACTGGGAAGAAAGAGCAAGAAGCAGAATCAAGCATTTATTTAAAAAAAGAATGAAGAGGGGCACCTGGGTGGCTCAGTCGGTTAAGAGCCTGACTCTTGGTTTCGGCTCAGGTCATGATCTCACGGCTCCACGGGTTCAGGCTCTGCATCAGGCTCTGTGCTGGCAGTGCAGAGCCTGCCTGGGATTCTCTCTCTCTCTCCCTCTCTCTCTCTCCCTGTCTTTCGGCCCCTCTCCCACGTCTTGCACCTGTGTCTGCCTCTCAAAATAAATAAATAAACCTAAAAAAAGAAAGAATGAAGAGCCACGGTCAAATAAAGGAGGGCCAAGCTTTGGTGTATACTTTGTTAGCTGTTAAGCCAGCCCAGCTCCCTAGAACGTAAGGCCCATGAGGGCAGGGGGTGGTGGCCATTTTATTCCATGCAGTTCCCCGACCCCAGCTCAGGCCTGGCCCTTAGGGTAGGGCACTCAGATATCTGTGGAAGGAAAGAGTGAATTGCACCCATTTCTGGGCTGGCCCATGGCAGCATGCGGTCCTTCATAGTGATGTATTAACTTTACCACCCTTTCCGCACACACGCAAGAGAGTGGGGGTGGGGGGGGGCGTTGACTGCGTGCCTTTGGTCTTGAGGATGCTACATATTTTCCTTTCAACTTCATCATGAGCACATTCCCCACCCCACCCGTGACAAGCCACAGTCATCGAGTCTTAGGTCTTACTTGTCTACACTGGCTATTGGTTACAGAGTGATTTCACTCTTTTGTGGTTTGTGATACAGCGTGTCAGCAATGCCTGCCTGCTTTGTCTCATGTAATCCTTCTATCAGTCCTGTTGGGGGGAAAATGGGTGTTCATACAGTTTCCCTGTGATCTGAGGCCCCAGCCCTTCAGGCAGGGTTTGGGGCACGCCGTGACAGAGGGCGTAGAAGCCGGAGAGTCTACAGCGGGACCTGTAGAAATTGCCTGGAGCTGCTGAGCATCTCAGGGGGCTGCTGAGTGTTCTCTTTTCTTCTCCTCCCCCACTCGGCCCCTTGGGGAATCCGCCGTGTGTTCTGGGATCCACGGGGAAGGCACTTCTGCATCCCGCTCTGTCTCTCCATCTCGGTTAACCCCGCGTGTGACTTAGAACAGAACACAGAACAGACCTTTGGGAACCGTTTGCTGAGTTGATGTGAGCTGAGATTTTTTAAAGGCAAGCGCTGAATTTCCCATTGCAAGGGGACGCTTGTACGACACTTAGCTTTTAAGGTAAGAGAAACAATTGTATTCGTCTTTAAAGCACAGGAGAATTTCTGTGATCGGATAACCTAACCAGCAAGGACCTTTAAGACTCCAAGCAATTCATTCATTCACTCACTCACTCACTCATTCACTCACTAAATATGACTCCAGGGCCTGGTTTAAGCCTGGACATGTGGCTTTGACCCATCCCCATCCTCAGAAGGAAGAAGCAGGCATGCAGTTTATTTAGTGTGGCCCAGGAACCTACATCCTGGGGGTCCACAGCCCACAAGTTGCCGTGACGCCTTGCTGTCCCCATCAGAGGACCACGCACCATCCTTCCACGTGCTGACCAAGATGACATAACATGGAGATGCTCTTGGGGTCACGGAGGGAATCATTTCAGGGATTCCCCCAGGAACGTGGGCATCCAGAAGCTGTGAACATGACCTCGACACGTCCCCACATCCATTTCCTGCGAGATCCTTGCGAACGTTCGTTATGCTGCCACACAGGAGCCTGCGAGGCCAGATGACTTGTGTGTAGCCGGTGAGCCTCGGCGCCCACAAAGCCGAAATTAATGAATGACGGTTGGGGAGAGAGACAAGGAATAAGACAGCCGCTATTTTGGGCTCCTTCTGCCAAAGCAGATCCTAATGCCTGCGTCTGTGTGTTAACTCTGTCCGCCCTTGGAGCAGAAATCGAAATCAAGCTGGCTTGGATTTTGTTTGCTCGCCAACTCCCAGCTCCTCGAGTTCTGTGTCTTGTAAAAATATGCAGATTTGGAATTAATAAAAAGAAAATAGAGCTACTGTGAAAACGGATTCTCACTCTCTTTCTGACTTGGTATGATTCATCCAAACCTTTGCAGAGCCAGCCGATAGAATGGACTAAGGTCAGAATGCCAGAGTTCAAGTCTTGCCTTCTCTGCTTTCTCTAATCAGCCTCTCTGGACTTTTGTTTTCTCGACTCTTAAGTAGAGATCAGAAAGATAGCATTGTTGGAAGTTAAGGGAAACACTAAATGGAAAAGTTCCCAACACCTGTGACCCCATCATTAATGGCAGATCCCTTATATATATAAAGAAAACCATTACCCCCCATTCTTCCTAGGAAGACTGTGATTTGGGGGCATCAAGGTTTGGATGTAAGCTGCTGTGTGACCCTGGAGATTTAATATTTCCGGGTTCATGCATTTGAGGCTCGGAAAGATGGAAAACCTCCATCATTCTGCCTCAGTGTCCGTGTCTGGGACAGAAGAATGGAAACATAATATTCACTGATTATCGGATTTTTGCTGAGCACCTCCCAGGGACAGTCATTTGGAAACCATGGGGACCTCCTGGTGACTTCCGGAGCTGGCCTTTGGTGCTGGGCCCATATCATGGCCCACACTAAACTTGTGTTTCTTGAGTTTGCTTTCATGGATAAACCTGAGTACTTCCCTCCTGCCGTTTGACTGTGTCAGGCTCTAGGTAAAGGACAGGTGTGGAGGACCAGGAGGAGTCAGTGTGAGCTGGATGCTAATAGCATGGGCTGTCGAGGTGAAGCCTTTGGGCCCTACAGTACTATCTAGGCGGTGGCCCCAGAGAACCGCAGCTGGAGGCAGCCATGGGGCCCAGGCCCTCTCCTGGCCAGAGGGAGCTAATGGTCTGCCCCCCCACCCCCCAGCTGCTCGGGAATGTGTGGCCTGGAAACCAGCGAGGGGAGGGTGGCTTGACGCGGTGGCCCTGGGGCCCCACCTTATGGCATTGATGGCCTGGAATGCCTCCTTCATGACATGACCCATCGTGCGATGATTTATGAACAGTCCTGTAAAGACATCCCTATCCTCATTTTACAGAAGAGACCCTAAGGCCCTGCGAAGCTAAGGAGCCTTCTGGAAATCAAAGAGCCAGCAAGTGGCTTGACCAGACCCCTCCCCCCACCCCAAGGCCTGTGCTACTTCCATTCTTGTTTTAAAAGAAATACTCCCGTTTTGACTTGAAAGCGTCTGGTTAGGAGGAACTGCACACCCAGAGTAGGCCTTCACGAAGTGCCTTCCACCTGGATAAAAATTCAGCAACGATCCAGTACATACTTGTCGAGCACCTATTTACATGTCATGCACTGTTCTAGGTATGTGGGATTCACCAGTGAACAAGAATTACTCAATACGTGATTATGGATTGAATTTTTTTAAATGTTTTATTTATTTCTAGGAGAGAGAAAGAGACAGCGTGAGCAGGAGAGGGTCAGAGAGAGAGGGAGACACAGACTCTGAAACAGGCTCCAGGCTCTGAGCTGGCAGTCAGCACAGAGCCTGACGCGGGGCTCGAACCCACGAACCGCGAGATCATGACCTAAGCGAAAGTTGGATGCTTAACCGATTAAGCCACCCAGGCGTCCCTGGATTGAATTTTTAAAACTTGATTCAAAAGCTTTTCTAAAATGGGTTTGGACCTCTTAATTCATATCCAGGTAAAAATTATCAGACCATGACCTTTCCCATAATTAAGTGAAGGACTTTCCTCTAGAAGTAGATTCTGCTGCCCTTCTCTTTCTCTCTGTACAGCATTGCTGGGTGCAAGTGGACCCTGGGCCCCATAAGAGCCACTTCTCTGTATCTGGGCGTGGCTCTGAGAAATGTTGTATGCATCTCTACCTCACACAGTCTACTCACCAAAAGGGAGAGGATGTAAAGTCACTTAACAGATTGACTAACTAGAGCAAGTCACAAACTTCAGAAGCCCCAGTTTCCTACAAAATGGAAAGAGTAGTACCTTTTGAGGTTGAGATAAGATGATATATATCTGTGTCTATTTATCTCTATCCACCTATCAATCCATTGTATATCCATCCATCCATCTATCCATCTGTCCATTTCTGCATCCATCTACTAATCCATCCATCCACCCATCAACCCTCCCACCCATCCATCTGTGTATGCATCTGTCTATCCCTCTTTTAGTCTATACTGGTATGAGTGAGTGCTCAGCAAGTTGAGCTGTTACGAGGATGTCGGTACAATGCTCCACAGTAACAGTGGCTCACCCTGTGGATTGGATATTGAGCCTCCTATTGCTCTTAAAGGACTCTCGTTCAGGAATCAGGGGGTGTATCCTCTTCTGTGTCAATCTCAGATGGTGAATAAGTCATAGATGGGACTTAGCTCCCCCCCAGTCCCTTTTCTGCTTTGCCCTTTCAGAATGAAGACTCATATTCTTTTGACACGGACATCAGTGTTGCAGTTTGTCCCCAGAGCTTTGTGTCTGTTCTGCAGCGTGAGATCAGAATCCTCAGTATGTGGAGGTGGAGGCTGGCAGAGACGGGTTGGTGTGTACGGGTGGGCGGTTGGCCCCCCTCCGTTCAGTTTTGACCTCTGCATGGTCTCTGGGACTGGCCTTCTGCTCTCTCTCGGATGTTCTTCCCTCTGTTTGCCGTATGCTCACTGAACACCTACTCTGTCGAGCATCTGGGTCCTGCCCACACAAAGTCCGCCACCGGGTAGAGATGAGCAGCGAATACCTTAACAGCAAGGCAGAATGTGACAAATAAGGCAGCGCCCTCATGTCCACCAGGCTCTCTCCATGTGCAGAGGACATCATCTTCATGGTTTCCCAGCAACTGCATGACAGTGCTGGTCCACAGGAAGGTCTCTAGTCCGAGCCAGGAAGGGGGACAGGGGGGAGCTTTCCATAAAGCTAAGGGGGAAAAGAGGCCTTTTGTTCTGAGATGACAGCTTCCCTACTCTTTCTGTGTTTTCTATGATGCTGAGGCCAGAAGGACATTTTTTGTAGTGTTTGTATTTGGCAGTACTAGACGGATTCACCTAATGGTTTTTTTCTTGGTTGGATTGGGTGGTTTTGCTTTTTGATTTTACTGGTCCAGGACATCCATAAGTCTGGGAAATCTTATTTGTCACTGAGTTATCTTATTTGGAGAGGGTTTATCTTATTTAATGTTAATAAGAATTCTGTGAAATAGACATTACTGTCTGCATTGCACAGAGGAGAGAATTAAAGTGCAGAGAAGTGGCCTCCCCTGAGTTCACAATGGCAAAGGCCAGTCTCAGTCCCAGTTCTGATTCCTGCCAAAGCCCTCACTTGCCTCCCACCCCAGCCCTGGGCTACTCCAGGGGAAGCTTAGGGTGATGGATCCCGTAGAATACCTTGAGATATGCACTAGGTAGCTCAGGGCTTTTTGTTTCTTATCCATATCTGCAGGAAGACCCAAGTAACGTAGCTGAACAGTGCTAACCAATGAGCAGATAGTCTTGGATCTTCAAATCCGAGGTTCACACGTAGCCCAGCGTGGATTCCTCTCTCTTAGTCACGGACCCGCCCTCCTTCCCAGCCCCTCCTACCAGGGAATGGAGCAGGCGTGTGGCCTAGGTGGCTTCCACATCAGTACAACGAAGGGAAAGGCTCTCACGCTCCATTCACTTTGCCTCTACAAGCTGAAGACCACGGTTTATAAAGGGCCGCACCCCCTTGTATCATCACTGCATCCCCATCCTCGCTCAGTCCCCAACCCAGGGCTTCTGTCTTGGTCACCCGATGCCCGGGGTAAATTAATGGCCTGTATTTTGGTGAGTAAGCACCTCTAGGTTTTGTAAAGTGACTTTGCTGGTTTGGCTGCTGCTGCTGGCCGTAGGTGGCCTGGTGAGAAATAGATCATGCTGACATGGAGGTCTGTACGCCTTCATTTTGCCCCCCTCTGAGGGCAAAGTTTTTTTCTCTGGCGGCTCTCTTGGAAGACTTGGGTCATTTGGCACAACCCATCAGGGACCGATCTATAGCTGAAGTGAGCTCAGACCAATTTCTGAACAAAATGTTTTCTCTTCTGATCTTGAACAGTAGGAATCTGAGGCAAAGGACATATAGGAAGGTGTGGAAAAGGAAGACGTACCCGTTATTCTAAATTTGTGCTTTCAAGTCAACACACAACATGCCGGTGATGGCTGGTTTGCTACATCTTGGGATTGGGGTGTCCTTCCCAGAGCCAGCTGCTGGGGCCCTCTCTGTGGCTGGGGCTCCTCAGAGAAGGGCTGACATCTGGCACCAGTGACCAACCCTCATTGTTTTCTGGGACTTTCCATATCTTGTCTTCTGGGTATTCCTGATAACCCTACAAGGTGGGCCAATGTGCACCGGCCTCCCTCACAACTGGAGAGACTGAGGCTGGAAAACTAAATAGGAAAAACACCTGATACCTTTCTCATGGGGTCATGGTGAGAATTTAATGAGTATATGAGTATGCGATAGGAATGATGATAGTGTGTGTGTGTGTGTGTGTGTGTGTGTGTAAATCAGACAAGTGCTTGGCACATAAGAAGTATTCAAAAAACACTGGCAATTGACCATTAAGATTTCTTTTTTTTTTCAATGTTTATTTTTGGGGGAGGGTTGAAGGGGTGAAGGGCCGAGAGAGAGAGAGAGAGAGGGAGACACAGAATTTGAAACAAGCTCCAGGCTCTAAGCTGTCAGCACAGAGTCCAACGTGGGACTCAAACTTGGGAACAGCAAGATCATGACTTGGCCAAAGTTGGATGCTTAACCGAATGAGCCACTCAGGCGCCCCTATTATTAAGATTTCTAAGGCCATATAACTAATAACTGGCAGGTGTCTTGAGTCCCAATAACCCTTTTAAGTCTCATCATTTTATCACATAATTCTTTGTTTTTCCACTAAGACTGAAAAGTTTCATTGGAGCAAATTTCCTCTAAAGCTGTTCCCAAAAGACTCTAAAACTAAAGAAAATGGTGTTGGCCTGAAACGTCATTGGAACAGCATCTTCTATTTCATTCGTTTTGGAACCGAAGCGTTGAGAGCAATCTTTAGCCCACCAAGATAAGAGAAGTCAAACATCCTTGAATACTTGGGATGCACCATACACTGTGCTAAGCATTTTACGAATTCCCCTACTTAATCCTCACAGTAACACCTTGAGGAAGGTATTTGTATCATTCCCATTTTATTTTATTCCTTTTATAATGTTTATTTATTTTTGAGAGAGAGAGAGAGAGCATGAGTTGGGGAGGATTAGAGAGAGAGGGAGACACAGAATGAAAGCAGGCTCCAGGCTCTGAAATGACAGCACAGAGCCCAATGTGGGGCTCAGACTCAAGTACAGTAAGATCATGACCCGAGCTGAAGTCGGACGCTCAACCAACTGAGCCACCCAGGCGCCCCATATCGTTCCCATTTTATATGTGAGAAGACTGGGGTGCGGCAGGTTAATTATCCAACCAAGGCCGCCAGGAAGAGGCAGAGCTGATCCCCCGAACCCACACTCTTTCTTTGCTGCAGCGCGCATGCGCCAGGAGGTGCGGAAGCCATCTCTCTCTGCCGCCACTCCGGGCCACGTGTAATGAATGTCCGCCTCAGCCCTGGCCTCTCCGTGCGCTCTGTGCCTTCAGCAGACAGGGTTACAGCCCTTTCAGCCATGCCGCTCCGACATCGCAGGCTTCTCTCTGGGCCTCCTTGTCTCCAGCGAAAGTGTTAGGTGACATCAGCACCACACATTACGCCCACCCCAATGTCCCAGAACTAGGAGCTCCCATGAATTGGACCTAACTTCCTTCATTCTCAGCTTTCTATTTGGGAGGACAGAGAAACTACTGTTTAAGAAATGTTCCTAGGTGGGGCACCTGAGTGGCTCGGTCAGTTGAGCTTCCAACTTTGGCTCAGGTCATGATCTCATGGTTGGTGAGTTCGAGCCCCGTGTCCGGCTCTGTGCTGATAGCTCAGATTCTGATTCTGATTCTGATTCTGATTCTGATTCTGTGTCTCCCCCTCTCTCTGCCCCTCCCCCGCTCATGCTCTGTTTTTCTCTCAAAACTAAACATTAAAAAATAAAAATAATAAAAAAAAAGTTCTTCTCAGGTTACTTCTCTGTGAAATTGGGTTATGGTGCGGGTCTACTGAGAATGCAGCAAGCACAGGGCCTGGAACCGTACTAAGTGCTTATTTAATAATCACTCACTTCAGGGGCGCCTGGGTGGCTCAGTCGGTTAAGCGCCCGACTTCAGCTCAGGTCATGGTCTCACAGCTCTTGAGTTCGAGCCCCACATCGGGCTCTGTGCTGACAGCTCAGAGCCTGGAGCCTGCTTCCCATTCTGTGTCTCCCTCTCTCTCTGCCCCTCCCCTACTCGTGCTCTGTCTCTTTCTGTCTCTCAACAGTTAATAAACATAAACAAACTTAATAATCGCCCACTTAAAAAAAATAGAAGTGGTTCTATTCTGGTGAGACTCTTGTCACAGATAGTCGTGGAGGCTCCAAGATACCGTCCCTGTTTTCCGCATGCCTAACATTGACTTGAGGAAACCACGTGGAGAGTTTGGTCTCTTGGTGCTTGGCTGTGGAGACCGGTATGTGCCAGACTGCATTTTATCAGAGAGGCACTGACCTCTCTCTCTGCTTACACAGAGTTAAGTTCCCATCCCACATGGTTCAGATGGAGGCAAGCACGAGGTTCTGGGTCACTGGGAGTGAAAAGGGAAGAGAGGAAGATGAGGGACCCAGGAAGGCAGAGGGGACAGATCATGCGTTTTACAATTTAGCCACGAAAGGAGAATGAGTGGCTCATTAAAACAGTCATCCCTGCTCTAAATGGATCTGTTTAGATGAGAGGTTGTCCTTTGGTATGTTTGGGTAAAAAGTCCAGATATCCTATAAAAAGAAATTTAGTTTTAGAAGTGGGAAGCCTTTGGGGCACCTGGGTGGCTCAGTTGGTGAAACGCACGACTCTTGATCTCGGCTCAGATCATGATCTCATGAGGTCAAGCCCCGTGTCGGGTTCTGTGCCGACAGTGTGGAGCCTGCCTGGGATTCTCTCTCTCTTCCTGCCTCTTTTCTACTTGTGTGTGCGTGCTCTCTTACTCTCTGCCTCAAAATAAATGAATAAGCTTCAAAAAACAAACAAACAAACAAACAAACAGAAACGAGAAGCCTCGTGTTGGGGCTTAGAAAACAAATCAGTGAAGAACGGAACTAGAAATTCTGGTTACCAAAGATTTGTCCATCATCAAGTTCACACGTAGGCGTGTGCGTTCCTGTGTGTGGCTTTTCATGCATAAGTCCACCATTAGACCACACCATGCCTTTATACACAGGGCGCCCCCTCTGAGCAGAAGCAGTCCCGGGGCTCATGTTGGGTGAGCAGACAGTGGGCTGGACGTAAACTCTGTTTGCCTTCCTGGCTCCATGTGGCCCTGAGCAGCGGCGAATGCAGCCACACGCATGCACACACTCATCTGTCCGTCAGGCGGATGCCATCAGCTGAGGTCTGGCAATCTCACAGTGAAGTGGAGACGCCTCGGCTAGAGTCCCCACGGGGTACACGGCGGCACTTGCTTTCTAAGAGTCATTTCTGCAAAACCCACAGCTGTGCTCTGCTCGCTCAGCCGCCTTCTTGAAGATAATCTGCTTTGTTCTGTGCCTCTTCACCACCCGCCTGGCCCTGGCGAGCGCACTTACTGCTTTGACTCCACAGTACAGATTTTATTCCTTCCGGTGGGTACCTGCTTTCACTGGAAAGCAAACTTTGGTCCTTGCCATTTGTAAGGAATGTCATTTGAACTGTTGGTGGGAATGCAACTGGTGCAGCCACTCTGGGCAACAGTGTGGAGGTTCCTCAAAAAATTAACAGTAGAATGCCCCTAGGACCCAGCAATAGCACTGCTAGGAATTTACCCAGGGGACACAGGAGTGCTGATACATAGGGGCACATGGACCCCAATGTTCACAGCAGCACTTTTCAACAATAGCCAAATCATGGAAAGAGCCTAAGTGTCCATCAACGGACGAATGGATCAAGAAGATGTGGTTTAGCTATACCATGGAATACTACATGGCAATGAGAAAGAATGAAATCTGGCCACTTGTAGCAATGTGGATGGAACTTGAGGGTGTTATGCTGAGCGAAATAAGGCAGGCAAAGAAAAATACCATATGTTTTCACTCATGTGTGGGAAGGGAGAAACTTAACAAAAGACCATGGGGGAGGGGAAGGGGAAAAAAAAGCTACAGAGAGGGAGGGAGACAAACCATAAGAGACTCTTAAGTACTGAGAACAAACTGAGGGCTGATGTGGGTGGGGGGGAGGGGAAAGTATGTGATGGACATGGAGGCGGGCACTTGTTGGGATGAGCACTGGGTGTTATATGGAAACCAATTTGAGAATAAATTATAATTAAAAATAACTTAAAACATAAAATAAATGCAGGATTCAAAAAGACATTAAAGAAAAAAAAAGAATGTCGTTCGATCCTTGCAGCAACCCTGAAGATTAGGGAATAGGGAATAAATACGCCCACTTTACAGAGGAGAATATAGGCTCTAGGAGAGAAACCTTGGAGAACAGAACATGGTGGGTGATCTGGATTCAGGGAGTCTGTCCCCTGGTCTTGAGTGATTCTTAGCGTCTGGTAAATTCCCTTGAAAGTGGGGACCTTCATGATCTCTCAGGCTTCCTTTCCCTTCCCCTACTCACCTCACCCCCCAGGCTGACCGTCTTCAAGGATGAACTCCCAACAGCAGAAACACAACCAGCATCTTGATCTTGTCATTGTCCCGAGTAAAACAGCCGTGAGTCGGTGGCGATCGCTACTGGAACCTGTTGCCACACCCCTGACTAGCTTTCATTGCTAGTGTGACCCCTGCCATGGTCATGATGGTCACAGACCTGCTCCTAAGAGCTGCACCTGGACCTGGACCCTGACATGCTGGACACTCCTCTTTATAAACTGCCCCCAGAGCCCGGGNCTAAGCGAAAGTCGGACGCTCAACCGACTAAGCCACCCAGGCGCCCCCTAAGATGATAAATCTTAATCCTTATCTTCATTTAGGCAGATAGCATATCAGTGCCAGGCCCGATGTAGGTGCTAAATAGATCACTGTTGCCTGAGACAATTAGTTGATGAATCCTTTGAGGGTGGTATTTAATAGGAGTGTTTCAGTTGCCAGTGGCCAAATGGGAACACAAATTAGTTTAGGCCAAAAATGAGTGTACTGACTCACATAGCTGCAAAGCACAGGGGTGGGGACATCAGGCACAGCTGAATCCAGAGGTTCGAACCATATAATGAGGGCTCAGTTTTCCTTTCCTCTCTCAGCAGTGCTTCCCGTGTTGACTTCATGCTCAAGGGGTTCTCTCCTCATGGTAGAGCAGATGGCCACCAGCAGTTCTGGGCTGCTGTGGTTTTTACAGTCAGTTCTCAAACTTGCAAAAAGAACAGCCTTCTCCCTCCCCTGTACAGAAAGCGCATCTGATGCGTGGACTGGGATTGGTCCAGCTTAGGTCATGTGCCTTTCCCCTTAGGCCAGTCGCTGTGGGCAGAAGGATGGGCTGCCCGGATTCTCCAGGGGAGGTGCAGTGATTGACAGCTTCACCTAAGCCCTAAGGGACCGGGAAGAGGCGGTTCTGCGATGGAGACTGGCCCTAAGCAGACAGTTGATGCTCACTGCAAGGTCGGTTTTGAAACAGGCAAGATGTCAGTGGGACAGTCTGATAGACATTATAAGTCGAGTGATAAGGCTTTGGGTCAAAATGAGAAATGAAGTAGGGAGACGTTTTCTTGGATGATTCACCACCAGCCTTGAAAGGGGTGTTGGCTGTGACCTTCTCAGCGGTAGCAGCACGGAAGAAACCAGTCCCCATGCTCCTCCTGGGGACTGACTGCTTTGATGGGCAGAGACTTTGGGGCTTGGAGTTCATATTATCCAATCACTGCACCCCTCTGCAACATGAAGAAGTAGGCAGAGCCATGCAGTCAGCAAAACTCCTCTTTAACTAACTCTGACACGCATCCCCATCTTCCCGGGAGGTTTTCTACGGTTAATAATTCAGTACTGCCATCTCACCTCGTCTTCCCAGCCTCAACCTCTTTCTCTGACTCATCCTAGGGATTACAAAATGTGCTTAAGAGCACATGCCCCGCGGCACATGAACCTGGGTTCTAAACCCAGGTCTATGCTTTGTGGATCAGCTTCTCGGAGCCTCAGTTTTCTCATCTATAAAATGCACCTAATGATAGTACCTATCTGGCAAGGATATTGTGAAGGTCAAATGAGATCATGGAGGTGAAGTGCAGGCAGAAAAGATTCACTGGGCATGTGAATGATCATACGGTTTGTGCTCCCATCTTTTATAGCATGATCAGGTTCCACGGAGAGAGCTAATGTCTTCACAGCACTTAGCAGTCTACAGTCTATACAGTCTGTGAAGCATGAACACATAAGAAGGGTCCATCTCCCATTCCAATCCTCATTTCAGCTACAGGGCTGCCCCTTGCCAGGTGCCATGTGGTTGTCCTGTCAGAAGCCACTGGGCTCACAAACTGACCCAAGAAGCCTTCTGCCCTCAGTCCTTCTTTAACCAGGCCAGACTAGATTTGAAAGATTCTGGAATTCTTTGTGTTTCTCTTGGGTTTTTCACCTAAAAACCCCACCTGGCCCTGATTCTGCCCTAGTTAGAAGTCCCTATACTGAGAGTCCACAGGGACACTCCCCACCCCGTCCAGGTCTGTCCTTCCTACGAACTTTCTTGCAGCGGCTCTGTCTTCCCAGAAAGCTCTCAGGTTTAGAATCTTAATTTAAAAGATACTTCCTAAGTATTTCCCATGGTGCTTTGTGAACACTACATCTACGGACTTATTTAATCATCACAACAGCCCTACTAGGTAGCTACTGTTGTTATCATCATTTTATAGGCAAGGAAACTGAGGCACAGAGAAGTTAAGTAACTTACCTTAAATCACACAGCCAGCTCATGAGGAAGCTGGAATTTGAACCCAAGTCTGCCTGCCCCAAAACACATGTTCTTAGCCAGTATCTGTTTCTACACCTCTCTGATCATACTTTCTGTCTTAGGTTTTAGTCTTGGGGCCCTCCCTACCTTCTGAGGTAACACATGCAATCACATGGGACTCCTTGCTCAGAACTTGCTGCCAGATGCATGGCAGCAAGGACTTCAGAGCTGGTGGTACAGGCAGATGGAAAGTCCTTTATGGCTGACTTTTGTAAGGCATAGATGGGAACCTCATACCCTTTAGATCCCTTTCCATCAGTCTCTATTCATTTTAGAATCAGTGTGGCTTGTGAAAGGACAGAGAATCTGGATGTGGAGTCCTGGTGAACTCCTACTCATTCCTCACGACCCAGCGCCAATGCCTCCTCCTCCGGGAAGACTTTCCTTTCTGCCTTAGGCATTTCTGATCACCTTACATTGCCAATTCTCCATTCGTCTAATACACACATTTTGAGCACCACTGTATGCCTGGAGATCATAGCTTCTGCATACTAAATCGCCCACTCTCACAGGCAGGGACCAGGTTAACAGAAGAGTTAAGTTTGCAGGCTTTGAAGCCAGACTGTGTGTTTGAATCCTGGCTCCTTCATTTACCAGCAGTATGACTTTGGGCACATTCCTTAACTTGCTGAGCCTCAGCTTCCCCCACTGTTAAGTAAAAAACGCATGAAAATATCACCTGCCTCTCAGGGTGTGGTTGTAAAGATGATGTGAGTTAATATGTCTGAATATGGAAGGTGCCTAATAATTGTGGCCAGGCAGCAGGTGCTTAATAACTGTTTCAGTTGTTATTCGGGCTGCTTTTGTACTTGTCTTGAGCACCAAGCACAGTGCCTGCAGCCGGCAGGTGCCCCCTGAATATTTGGGTGAACAGGACAGTGAGTGAGTGGGTTGAACCCTCTACTCTTTGGCACGTGAATCTCCCCGAATGTGAATTAGGGAGACACACGCCTGCGTTCAACTTGTGAGGGTTAGTGGGGGTGTCTGAGACGTGACAGGACCTTGAAAATGGGGGGGGGGGAGTCTCTGCACACCATGGAGAGATTGCCATCACGTTGGCAGTAGGGACAAATGGCCTGGGGCTGGGTCTCCGGGCCCCCAGCAAGGGCTCCAGCCTGGGAATGGGGCCACTCAGGGAAGGCTGGGGAAACTAGGAATAGGCTGATTGGGACACAGCACCTGCGAGAAGTCGGCCTTGGACAAGGTCTGAGCATGCTCTCTGCTCTCCAGGAAGCTGGTGTATCCCAGGGAGCCCTGTTGAGGACGAACACGTAAGGTATCAAGAGCCTGTGCAAGGTCACACCATTAGTGAGTGCCAGAGCTGGGACTCAGGAGCACGCAGCCCGGCAGAATCTGACCTGAGCCCTGCAAGGAATGAGGGTAGCTTTAAGCCTCATTAAAAGGGGGAATCCCACAGAGACTGCTCCATGGGTCTGTGATGACCCTCAGAACCTAACCCATCACTCGCCTGAGCCTGCAACAGGAGGAAACGGAGGCCAGTCCATGTGGTTCTCCATTGTAGACGGCAGAGTGGAAGCCCCCAGGGGTCGGTGATCTCCCTCCGGGCCACAGAGCAAGTAGGTGGCTGGAGACAGGACGTCTCTGCTTCCAGGGGGTTTTCAAGGTTTTCTTTTTGAGATGCAGGTGAGGATTTAGCAGAGGATAATCTAACCAATACCATGCATTCATTCATTCCTTCATTCATTCACTCATCCACTCAACTGATGGTTACTGTGCACTTACTGTGTGTCTGGAACCTTCTAGATGCTGGGCTCCAGCAGGGAGCAAACCAAGTATCCCTCGTGGAGCTGACATTCTACTAATATTCTTGTACCATGTCCTCACCACCAGCTTATTCATCTACTTGAACCCTCCTGCTTACCACCACCCCCCCTCACACACACATACACACCCCCCACCCTGGAGGTATCACAATCCCAATTTAAGGTTGATTATCCCCAGGCATCTTTGTGTATTTCTAGGACACATACATGTTTTTACACATTATGGAAGTGGCATCATACTGTGCATGTGTTTCTGCAACTTGCTATTGAGGATGTATTCACATTAAAACGTGAGGCTCGAGTTCATCTTTTACTGCTGTGTCGTATTCCACTGAGGGGCTCTGTGACCGTTTCTTTGTCTGCTCTTCTGCTTTTGCACAGTGACAGAGCTACAACGGACATTCCTGCATGTAACTCCTGTGCAGACGGGCAAGAGTGTCTCTCCCCTTCAAGTTTCAACTTTAGCCTTGTCCTGTCCTGATTGTCTCCCAAATTGGACAGGAGCTGGAAGCCAAAAAGGATACGTGCTCCTTTTATTTACTTAAGGAAATCGTTGGCTACCAGGCACCCACCACGCAAGGCCTGGGATGGCTGTGGTGAGGGTGACCTCCCCCACGGGGGTACCCTGCCCGCTCCTTCAGGGCTATTCAGGGATCAGGGCTGGGGTGGCGAATTTAATGGGAGAGCAGTGCTGAAGAGACCTCCTTAGAAGTGCTATGGGTCCTGACATTCAGAAGAAAGTAAAGAGAATCAAATAGTTGAGCACAGACGTGTGTGTGTGAGAAATGGCACGTGCCTTATCTCATAAATACCCTCGTGACATAGTGTATTCTATTTCGGTTGCTGTGTAACAAATGATCACAATCATAGTCGCTTAAACCAACACACATATATTGTCTCACAGTTTTTATGGGGCAAGAGCCCAGACTGGGCTTTGCTGGGTCCTTGGCTCAGGGTGTAGAGTTGCACCGGGCGGGTGCGGTGCTCTCCTGTGTGGCCCAGCGTCCCCCACCAAGCTCCTGTGCTTGCTGCAAGAACTCATTTCCTTGCTACTATAGAATTTATTATTTCTCCAAGGCCAGCAAGAGAGAGACTCCAGACCCTGCTTTAAAGGACCACGCAGGACAACTTCCATTCAGCTTCATTTAAAGTCAACTGATTAGGAACCTTAATTACACCTGCAAAAGCCCTTTACCTTTGCTGTAGAGCCTAACCTGGCCACCGGAGTGCTACTGCAGCAGCCACAGGCCCTGCCCATGTTCAAGGGGAAGGAACTACTCAGAGTATGTACGGGAAGGGATGGGAGTCCTGAGGGCTTGTTAGAATTCTACCCACCACAAGAGGGTACTGTTATCATCACCACCGTCATTCAGCAATTAACCTTGGTTACACGTCAGGCAGGTACATACAGCTGGGATTCAAATCCTAGTCGACCTTGGAAGTGCACTTTCTCCCTGGGCCTCCAGAAGCTCTGGACACTTTTCTAAGAAGGGAGAAGGGAGAAGGGACCCCCCCCCCGCCCTCCACCAGGCCTCACAGACATGTGCTCCCTTGGGTACGTCCCCCCGGAACCTGATAGGGAAACCATCTCCTCAACTAGACTGGAGCTCCCAGAAGCCAGGGCCAGCCCCTTCGTCTCCGAGGTAGCCTAGCAGACGGTAGGGGCCCAGCAGATGTTTGCTTGCTGCAGGCCGCTCGTATCTCCTTCCCTTTTCTGCCTCCAAGCTGACCTCCTCTGGAGACTGCGGAGCACAGCTCATTTCCCAGGGAGCACAGGCTTTATGCTGCAGAATTTCATCTCACAGTTTGGCAAGGATTGGATGCTCCGGTTAAATGAGGTATGCCCCCCCCAGACTTACACATTAATGGTTTCTCTCCTTATTATAAAAGCAATTCATATTTGTTTTTGGATAAAAAATTTCAATGAGCGAAGTAATAATAAAAAAACATCTTAAGTGCCCAGAATCACAGCCCCTAATGAGGACCACTGTTAGCATTCTTTCAGCAGTCGGCATAACAGAGGGGGCTGCACTGCCCGGGGTTTCATTCTGGCTTCCCTGTTACCAGCCACGTGACCTTGGACAAGTTATTTAACCTCCCTGTGTCTCATTTTTCCCATCTGTAAAGTGGGCATGTCAAGAGCGCCTGCCTCGTAGGGCTGTGGGAAGAGAACATGGGGTAACACATGGAAAGTGGTGAGAGCAGGGCCTGGTGCACCTGTTAGTCACTAGCAGCGTTTTGATAAAAAATAGGATCATATCTAACATACTATCTTTTTAAAACATAGTTTATTGTCAAATTGGCTTCCATAAAACACCCAGTACTCATCCCAACAAGTGCCCTCCTCCATGCCATCACCCATTTTCCCCTCTCCCCCGCCCCCCCATCAACCCTCAGCTTGTTCTCTGTATTTAAGAGTCTCTTATGGTTTGCCTCCCTTCCTCTCCCTAAAATACGATCTTTTTTTTAAAAATTTTTTTAATGTTTTATTTATTTCTAAGAGAGAGAGAGAGAGAGAGAGACAGCATGAGCAGGGGAGGGTCAGAGAGAGAGGGAGTCACAGAATCCGAAACAGGCTCCAGGCTCTGAGCTAGCTGTCAGCACAGAGCCCGACGCGGGGCTGGAACCCACGAACTGCGAGATCATGACCTAAGCAAAAGTCGGACGCTTAACCGGCTAAGCCACCCAGGCGCCCCTAAAATACGATCTTATAACCTTTCTTCACATCACATATCTTTCCTTGCCAATAAATACGATGTCATCCACAATGTAATTTAAAATGGCTAAAACACCCCCCACCTAAGTGCAGAATACGGTACTTAAGCAATCCTTTATTTCGGACCTAGACAGCTTTCATTCTTCATTAGAACTAAATCTGAAGGGAACTGGCCTGCTGCTAGGTCTTCATGCACATCCTTCTTTTCTGTACTGTAGAATGGCTTTCTAGAAGTGGGAGCCCTGGGCCGAAGGCCATTGAGTTCCCGCAGCCCTCCCACCGAGCGCCCCTCCCACCGAGCGCCCCTCCCACGGAGTGTCCCNGCCCCCCCACCGAGCGCCCCTCCCACCGAGCGCCCCTCCCACCGAGCGCCCCTCCCACCGAGTGCCAGGCATAGGGAGTCCAGCTAACCTCCAGGGACACTTAGCCGCTGGTCTACTCCTGTCCGGGTGTGCGTGGTTCCGTCTCCTGTCACCCACGCTACCTCACCGCGCTGTCACCCAGCCACTGCCTCAGTCAGCACAGGGTATGAGGCTAGACCGCTGGCGGCGGCCAAGGGCTCCCCAGGGCTGGGTGGCACCCCGTCCCTGCCAGCAGAAGTGACTGGGACCCACAGCGGGGAGCTGGCCTAGGTCCAGGGAAAAAACCAGATCCAGAGAGCAGGGTTCGGTTTCGCCTCCCCCCCTTCCTTTCTTCCCTGCCCCCTTCTTTCCCTCTGTCCGTTCTTTCCCCTTTCTTCATTGACCCTACAAAGTGCCAGATCCTACGCTGAGTGTTCAATAAGCCATGAAAACAAAACACACATAATCTCAGCCCTCATGGAACTAGTGAAAGAGATGAATAGAAAATGGATAAAATTCACAATTACAGCTTGGCAAATTGTGATCAGGGTTATGAGGGGGACGTCTGCATTGCCGTGGGACAGAATGACCAGAAACTGACATTCACCTTAGTTATGAGGGAAGATCTCTCTGAGGATGTGACATTGACACCTAGTCCTGAAAGATGAGCACGTAATCACAAGGCAAAAAGTGGGGAAAGGGGATTTCAAGCCGAGAGCTTGCGCGTGCAAAGGCCCTGCGGTGAGAACTGAAAGGAGGCCGGTGTGCTTAGAGGGCACCAGGTGCAGTGCTGGTGAATGAAGAGAGAGGCAGGGCAGATCACCAAGGTCTTGAAGTTCCGAACAGCCAGACAGGCTGATGGGATGCGTGGCCCAGCTCAGAGTCAAGGCCATGATTTGCGTTGGGTAAAGTCAGTGTTTGTGAGAGTAGCCCAGCGCCAGGTTGTCAGGAATCGGGGCTGTGCCTGGACCTCAGGCATTATTTGCTGCTGGACCCACGAGCAAGGAGGTACCTGGTGAGTGGCAGGCCAGGCCACCTTAGAGGGCCAGTGCCAGACCCTCCAATTTGTTCTCCCTGCTGCAAACACACAGGGCCTGATTCCCTCTTCATTCCTGTGACAATGGTAAATCAATCCTCACAAAGGCCGTGAAGCACAGATCTACGTAGGAACACCGCTGAGTGTCACAAAGACAGCATTGAGTGCGAGAAGGCCAACCCCAAAGGGAACCTGCTGAATGTTCCCAGTCACGTGAAGGTCAAGACCGTGCAGAACTAATCTGTGATGACAGAGCTGGCTGGGGACTGGGAGGGACGTGAAGGGGGCTCCTGCGAGGCCGGCCATTTCTGTGTCGTGACCCAGCGGCTGGAAACACAGCATTCACCCTGTGAAAATGCAGTCTCTGGTCACTCATCTGTAGGTCTGTGAGACTCCAGTAGACTATGTACTACAACTAAATCCTGTCTCCCTCAATATTACCAGCCTCGAATAGTTAGTACATGGCCCGATCATGAGAAACGCTAAGACAAATCCAAAGTAAGGTACTTCTCCTAACTGTCAGTATTGCAGGAGGGAAAGCTTCTGGGGAGCCGTTCTAAATTAAAGCGAACTGAGCCAACATGACTGAACATGACGCATGATCCCGGGTAGAAAACATAGTTGTGGAGACGTGGAGACGACGACTGGGGAAATTTGAACATGGACTTTGGATGAGATGTATGGTGTCAGTGTCGAATTTCCTGGGGGGAAGGAGGGGGCAGTGCTTGGGTACGTGGATGTCTGTTCTTAGGAGGTTCCCGCTCAGGAACGAAGGCGAAAGGGAGGGAGAGAGGGAAGAAAGCGGCTCAAATGTTAACAATTAAACTATTCTTGCAGATCTTCTGTAGGATTACATTTTTCAAAGTACAAACGTGAGAAGTAAAGAAAAAACCCTATTTTCTATTTAAAAAAAAAAAACCCAACCACTTAACCAAGCTAATCTGCATGAACCTTGTCTGTTGGGCATTTATTTATATGCTTTATATATAATCTATGAGTCAGGTCTTTATAAATGATAAAAGTCCAATCAAGTAACTGAAGTGGGTATTTATTGGCCCATGTATCTGAACGAATCCAGGGATATCTAGTTCCATGTCAGGCTTGATCAAGGATCTAAAATATGTGACCCACTTTCCCTCTTTTTTTCTGCTCTGCTTCTTCTGATTTGCCTTCATCTTAAGACACATTTCCCCCCACCGAGCAACCCGGTAGAGGGTAAATTCCCCCAAAGGGAGGAGGGAGAGGAGGCTGGAAGTCCCTCCATTCCCCTAAATGGTTTCCACACTTGCACGTAATCCACGAGGCAAATGGTCTTCCCCCTTGTGTATATCAGGAGCCCACGAGTCAGGGAAGCCATAGCTTCCAGTGTGTGCAAGTCTTAACCACAAGGACCCAAGAGCTGGAGTTTGAACCTGGATCTGTCTGCCCCCCAAGCCTACGCTTGCCTCTGTTTTATACAACCAGCCGTCACATTACAAAAAGTCTGGGAAGACGGCAGTGTAAAGAACACCTGAACTCCACCCTGCCCCCGTAACTTTTGTTTTTTCTCTTTTCTTTTCATTTCTCTTCTCTTTCCTTCCTTTTTCCTCTCCTTTCCTCTTTTCTTTTCAAGAAAAGCACACTGAAATAAGACGTTGCCATGAGAGCCGCTGAGGATTACTGGTTACACACCGGGGGCTTGGACTTGGGGTAGGTCAAGTCAAAAGGGAAGTTTCCAAGGAGACTTTCTTATGCTAAAGACTCCCAGATTGCTGGAGACCTAGGTGGTTTTTCTCTCTAGCAGAACCTTACCATTAAGGCAGTAGGGAGGGAGCGCCTAGAGAAACTTGACTCTGCCTTTGCCTCAAGTACTTGTCAACGGGGCTGCCGGTTATAAACAAAGTTAATTTCACCTGCCTTTCCTTCTTGCCTTTGTTGCCAAGTCACTATGGAGGGTGATGTGGGGGCTCCAGGAAACGCAGTCTATGGGTTTCTGGAGATTAGGCTATCGTTGAGATTGCCTTTTTCCTCTAATTTGCTAAGACGTTTGGAAACTGATGGAGACCCAGGTCCTGTATGACTGTGATCGCTATCAGTTAGCCATTTGTTTCCTTTCCTTTGTCCTTGGGCAGCCAGGAGCGCCTGAGGAATGCCCCACACATCCCACCTGGGGAGGGGGGCGGGGTGCTAGCTTGTACTTTGCCCCTCAGCCTGCCTCACGCTCCCTCATCACACCATTTGGCAAATCTGCCAAGTACTTGGAAAAGAAAAGCCGTGGTGATGGATGGCGACTCCTGCACGTCCTGAATCACCCACGTCTGCAATCACAACACGTCTTAACCCTCACAACGTCCCTGAGAGTGGACCCGTATTAACCCTCACAACATCCCTGAGAGCGGACCCGTATTTTTTTCAGAGGAGGAAACTGACTCTCTGAGGGGAGAAGTGAGCAGCCTGGGCCACCATCTAGCATGTGGCACAGGCAGGAGCCAAGCCACACCCTGTGATAACTTTGTGCATCGCGGCCCTGAACTTGTACCCGGCCTTCTCTGAATCACCCTGGGAGTGCCCTTCCCCCTGGGCTGAGAACCTGGGGACTTCAGTGTGGCTTCCTCTGTGGGTTATAAGAACTTGAATCAAAGGCCACGCTGCGGGAGAAAAAAGCCCTCCGGCTTTGCTTCAGCCCAGGCACCTTCTGTCAAGGATCCTAATGAAAACAAGTGTCATTTTTCAGTGCTTTCTATAAATCTGTTAGTGACCCTTAATAAAAATTTATGACCCTAATAATCCTGTTCTGCACACCCTGGTCATATCATCACTCACTGCCCAGGTAATCTGCAGACCTTTAAAATGTAGAGACTGCATCTGGGCCGGCGCCAGGGGTCCGGCTCCAAGTGATGGGAATGGCACGAATAATGATTAATCCAAACCACCGTGTGCCCAATGCAAAGCTGTTTTCTTGACGCAGGCCATTGGGCCAGGAATTCTAGAAAGAGCAGGAACTGGAAGACACCTGGACTTTGCAGAGAGCCTGCGAAAGCACTTGTTATAACCAAACTTAGCTACACCTGCGGACTCTCCGCCTCCCAGCGACGCCACCTTGGTCTTCCTCCAGGGCTGCCAGCAAAACGCCAAAAACCAAACGTGCCTCATACGCCTCGAGCCGTATTGAGCTCCAGGGCCTCTCCAGGAGCTTTGAGTTTGTGGATACTTTACTTACAGGGTTCGAAACTGGAGCCCCCGGGCGGCTGGGAAAGCTGGGGGCGACCTGCGTTTTCAGAGGCTTGTTTGTTCGAGGTTCTCTCCGCGGAAACCCCGGCTTGTGATTTAACCAGGGGGGAGGGGCTTATGATCTCAAAGGGCTGCCGAAAGGTTGCAGGCCCAAAACTGCGAATCCGACGTCGGCTGGGCTGTCGCCTTGCGTAAAATCAGACTCTCGAACAGGCAAATACAGACGTTTGCGCAAACAGTGCAGTGGATCCAGGGGTCCCCCGTCCACCGCGCTTACGACGGAGTCCCAGCGACTCGGCCTTTCTCCGTGACTCGGGGTTCCTGGGAATAGCGCTTGGTGGCGACGTCAGGGGGATGTTTCCCTACCGGGAAGGGGCTCCTGGAAGACCACCAGCACCCTTGGGTCTCCTGTTAGCTAAGCAGACCGGTGTGCTCAACCCCTCGCCCCTTACCCCAGGCAGCTCTGGACCTTTACCATCACCTACCCTGCAGGTCACACCTGCTACCCAGAGGGTAACTCTGTTCACATGAGAAATGGCCTCCTTTCAACCTAAAACATTCTGGGATCTTGGACCCAAAAGAGACCTTACAGAATATCTGATCTTCCTCCCCACCCAATGCAGAAAACCCTTTATAGTCTCCTTGCATCAGGGCCAGCCAGCTCTGCTTGAATGCCTATAGTGACGGGGAAGTCACTACTCCATAGAGCACCAGCTCTGTTGTTGGAAAACTCATTTTTGTGTTCATGTCCAGTATTAGTCTTAATTCTTCCCTGTTGGAGCGTCTACTCACCAGTCTTTGTTCCCTGTCCAGGTCCTCTTCCACACAGGAGCCCCATAGATATCTAACAACTAGTATCAGGACTTAATTTCTCCAGGTCAAATTCCCCCTCCCCTTATTTTTTAAATTTGTTTTTTGGGTCAAAGGGTTTTTAGATGCCTCTCCCTCCTCGCAATCCCCAACCGCCAGCTCAGCCATTATCTTCAGAGTGACAGCTGCCTGTCAATATTCCTCTTCAAGGGAGTCAGATGTCACCCTTCACTCACATTGCCCTAGTCCAGAAAGAGGGGCACCATCACCTCCCTTGATGAGATACTCTACCTCTTTTAATACAACCCAACTTTGATTTGGCTTTTTTTATTTTAAGCATCCACATCGTACTGTTAATTCCTATTAACCCTGTCAAATATGCCTCCCAAATCTTTCTCAGAAGAACTACCAAGCAAATCTCCACTACCTTATAATTAATTTTCTGAGTCCAAATGCCTGCCTTTCATCTATCCTTGAATATCATTCTCTCTGCCTGGTCCAGTGTTTCCGCTTGCTGGGATAATTTTGGCTCTGGAGTCTTTTACCTTGTGAGTTACTCATCCCTCCCAGCTGGGCTGACCTCAGCCAACCCTCAAAAATTTATTGAATGCGTGCTGAGCATTCAGGGCCCAAGTTAAAGGATAAAAGCGTAACATGTTTAGGGTTGTAAAATGAGGGCTTATCTGGGGGGCCTGGAGGGGCATGCAAGCCAAGGCCAAGGTCGTAGGCGCAGTCTGCGAGGGAGCAGTTGTTCACGGAGGTCTGTGGATCACCCACATCACACCTGCCCAGGCTCTTGTCACAAATTCAGGTGCCTGGGTGGCTCAGCCGGTTCAGCATCCCACTCTTACTTTGGCTCAGGTCATGGTCTCATGGTTTCGTGGGTTCGAGCCTCGCATCGGGCTCTGTGCCGACAGTGCGGAGTCTGCTTAGGGTTCTCTCTCTGCCTCTCTCTCTCTGCTCCTCCCCCACTCATGAGGTCTCCCTCTCTCTCAAATAAATAAATAAATAATAATAATAATAATAAATACAGGCACCCAAACCCACTCAACTCCTGGACCCAGAGCCTGGGGGAGGACACGCCCCCTTCTGTGTAACTTCCCTGGGTGACTAACACACACCAGAGTTGGAATGCACAGCTGGAAGCCCTGAGGAGGGAAGGCCAGGACAGGCGCGTCGAAGGGGAGCTTATGCAGAGTAAGAATGGGCCATGAGCTGCAGGCCAGAGCGGCTCCCAGAGGCCGAGCGGGGTGGGGGAGGTCTGCCCACCGGCCCTGCCCCCCACCCCTCCCTCCTCAGGAGAACCCGCAACACCTCCATTCGCTAATGTGGACGTGTGGTCCTGGGTCCAAAATGCCATCCGTGTCCTGCCCGGGGTCCCAAACTGAGTCCTCTTTTGGGCAAGAAAAGCATTTGACAAGTAGGCGTCTTGTTCTGGTGAGGACAGTGGCTTCTCACAGTCTCCACTCCCCCCCCACCATTCTGAAAAGGGGCCCCTGCCTCCCTTTATATTCTTAGTATCTCAGTTGTTGGATGTTTGCCTCCTGGGCTGTTTTGCATTTGCAGGCAGTGTGACTTGAGGCAGTAAGACTTGAGTTCTAGAACTTCTTTTCTTTTAAAAAAAATTTTTTTTAACGTTCCATCTATTTCCAGGAGAGAGAGAGAGAGAGAGTGTGTGTGTGAGCAGGGGAGGGTCAGAGAGAGAGGGAGTCACAGACTGAAACAGGCTCCAGGCTCCGAGCTGGCAGTCAGCACAGAGCCCGACGCGGGGCCCGAACCCACGATCCGCGAGATCACGACCCAAGCGAAAGTCGGACGCCCAACCGACTAAGCCACCCAGGCGCCCCTAGAACTTCTTTTCTAAAGGAGGGGGCAGTCAGTGTTCAACAGGATCCACTGAGTGCCTACTGTGTGCTGCCTACTGTGTGCTGTGTGCTATGCTCGGCGCTACGGGCTGAAGATATGGCCAGACGCAAGCAGATGGGGAGCCCTGCCCCACGGGAGGGTAAATTCTCCTGGAGATGGATAGCGAAGAAAACTGAGTGTTTTACATGGTGAGAAGTGTCCTGGAGAAAACATGAAACAGGACAGGGGCGTCAGGAGTTTGGGGTGCAGTTTTAATTAGGAGACTGGGAAGGTGACTTGAGCAAAGACTTGAAGGAGGCAAGAGAGGGAGTCACGAGGAAAACGGAAAAAGAATCTTCCAGGAATGGAAGAGCCAGTGCAAAGGCCCTGAGGCAGGGGCATGCCTGCAGGCATGAAGGTCAGTTTAAAGTGATCTGACAAATAGTGTGTGATTAAACTACTCAATATTATATTAACGTCCTTATGAGTATTGATAATCTCAGTAGAGCCGTAGAATGTCACTTCTGAGGCACTTGGCAGCTAGGGCATTAATCAGGAATTAGTCTGGATTTGAATCCCAGCTGTGCAGTTCTTATCCTGTGCGATCACGGCCAAGTCACTTAACCTCTCTGAACTTCCACCCAGCGGCGATAATAATGAGACCTATAGTGTAAGTTTGTCACGGAGATCAAATGCACAGAAGCACGGAGTTAACGCTAACGTGGAGGCAGTAGTGAGAGCCTGAGCCCCCCTGCATCACCGCTTCACCTTGTAGGTTGAGAAGCCACAGCCCGGTGCTGCTGCCGCCTGAGTCCCTGGGGTCACATGGCACCAGGAGGCTGGAAGCCGGACTGGGGGTGGGGGTGGAGGCCTGGCAGCCACCGAGAGGGCCTGCGAGCTCCCCACCCCTGCCCACTCCCACACTTTCTCTCCTAGCTCAGCTCTTTCTTTTTAAAAATGAAACAGCAGCCCTTGATTTTGAAAATAGATCACTCAGAGCTCTCCTCCCTCTAATTAGGTTGTCTGAGTTGGTTATTTTGCATAGTGAGGGAGGGAACTCGGAATTCACCCGGAGGACTGAAGAGAGTCAGTCCTGAGCCCGTGGAGACAGGGCCACCCGCCAGATTTGCCTCTCTGGACGGGAGGGACTGGGGTTTGACCTGGGCCACACGATAGCTTAGCAAGGGGTCGGCCTCTCCTAACCCCATCCCAGCGTCTGTTAGAAGGGGGTCACCAGTGAAGGCGCCCCGCTGAGCTCTGGGGTCCTGGGGGTCAGAGGACATAGGACGTGTAAAGGTTCTTGGTCAGCGTAACCGGGCGGAGCGTTGGGGGAGGGTGGCTCTTGGATGGGACTTTGCGACATGGAATGCACTCAGGTTACAGGCTAAGAGCCGGACACCCCGAAAGGCCATGCCCTCAACCCCCTTTTCCTGCCGCCTTGCTCCTGGGGTCTTAGGCTAAGAAACACCAGCCTCTGGAACCCATCTAGGGGTTCCCGGAGATGTCTGAGGATCCCTCGAGGGCGTCAGGGTATCTGAGAGCATGGGCAGGTCTGAATTAGGTCGGCACAAACTCCCTCCTACCACTGACCTTCAGCCGGTGCTGGTGCCTCTCTGCCTCAGTTTCCCCATCTATAAAATGGGGGAGAACATCTGACTCCCCTGGCCATGGCTGGAAATGCCAAGAGTAGTTTTGGTAGCGATCACCTCTGAGATGCGCCTGCCTGGTCCCTTCATATTCCAAACGGGCAGACCGGGGCCCCGGCGAGGAAAGGGTCCGCTCGAGGATACACAGCCTGCAAGCGGCCAGGCGGGCGCTCCCAGGGCTGCGGTGCTCCGTTCGCCAGAGCCCCAGGGAGCGTGGAAACCTTGCCTGGATCCTCACCGGAGGCTAAGGGGTGGAAGAAGCAGTCCCTGTTGCTTGGTAACCCCACTCAAGTGGGAAGCCTGGAAAACATCAGGTGGTGGGATTTGCGAGCTCAGCGCGTCATGCGGGCAGAACTCCGCGGTCCCAAAGGGGAGAGACCCCCTCCTCGCCACCAGCCATGCCTACCAGCCTCCAGAGAAAAGTGGGCCGAGGGTGGGGGCCCGTGCCCCTCGGCCGCACGCGCGTTCTGCTGCAGGGCAACGAGGGGAAGCACGGGGCAGGGGCCCCGCAGGCCAGCGAAGGAGCGGGAGGAGGCTGGCCAGGGGCTCGCCAGGGACTGACCCCCATCTGTCCAGCCGTTCACTTCCTGGGCTTCCACCCGAGCATCTCTGGGGCTGCTGGGAGGGCAGGGGGGCATCTGATTGGCCCAGGGTTCCTTTAGCCCAGAAGGGCAGATGGAAGTACCTGATGAACAGAACACCATGGGACCCGGGAGCCTGGGTGGCCTGGAGGGGCTTCCTGCAAGACACAGGCCTTGGGCAGCCCCGGAGCATGGTGGGATGTGGCCAGGAGGAGGCGCGAGGCGCTGGTTACGGAACGGCCTCCCCGTGCCAGTCGGCGCTGGGCGTTCTATGGCGCACGGGGTCAGGGCGGTGGAGGAGACCAGAGAAGGGGTGTGTACGCAGAGGAACAAGGGTGTGTGTTCAGCCGCGGGCACAAGGCGGCAGGTGTTTGTGTGTTTGACTCACTTCCCCCAACGCTTTGGCTGTCTGAGATCGGTCACGGCCACTTTGAGAGGCGGCGTTGGCAGGTAGGGGGAGAGGGAATCTCTGACCCTCCAAGCCCCCCGGGGCCGCAGCAGCCGCAGGAAAGCTCCCCGCGGGTGAGTTGGATTCTGTCCCGGCTCGGCCTTCTTAAAACCCAAAGCAGGTCCTTAAGTGTCTGACTTTTGCTTGCTTTCTTGATGAGATGGGTTGCAGGCGGCTGTTCGAGAGACCCTTGGAAGTTGCTTCCGTCCAGAGGAACTCGCCTCTAGGTTTTCCTGACGAGCCCAGAAGCAGAGCCCTCCCGGGCGGGCACAGGGGGCAGCCCTTGGTCTGTTCTTTCTTCTGTGGCTGCTTGCTTTCTGTTGCCAGATTTGACACCTGCCAGCCCTGCGCCAGGGCGGGCGGGCGGGACCCCTGATGCAAGAGGCGCCGCGGCGCCTGTCCTGCCTTCCTGAGCGTAAGATGTCAGGAAGGGATGGGGGATGTCATCTGCACGCCCAAAGGCAGTTTCAGCCACACGTTCTCAGATGCCTTTGCTTTCATCCTCTCACCCAGGCAGGGTTTACGGAGGGCCTACTATGGGCCAGGCACTGTGGGTGTGCTGGGGACACAAGGCTGCGCAAAACCAGATGAAGTTCCTTCCCAGGCTGGCTAGGAGACAGACATTAATCACGGTGTATGTGTAAAGCTGTAGCTGTGGTGAGAGACACAAACGTGTGTGGCGATGTGGGAGGCTGATGGGGGCTGGGGAGGGAGCCTGGGCAGCGCGGTAAGGCAGGGCGTCCCCGAAGAAGGGACGCTGCAGGATGCAGGATAGGGAGGAGTTAGCCAGGCTAAGGGGAGAATGAAGAGACAGAGAGGCCCGCCTGTGCAAAGGGCCTGTGGCCTGATCTCCGAGAGCCAGGAGGGAGTGGTGCAGGCTGAGAAGTTGTTCTTCATCCCCAGTGCAAAGAGGAGTATCATGGCTGTTTGAAGCTGGGGAGCTGGTTCTGACGTGACACAGACGGATTTGTGTCCCCAGAAGCTCGATGGTGAAGGGCTGGGGTTCACGGGGAGTCTGGAGAGGAACCACCGTGCTGTTCTGGGCTAGAGGCTCAGCTCAGGGCAGCAGCGGTGACTGGAATGGGGAGGCGGGGCTGGCCTGGAGAGCAACTTGGCCTTAGAAAGAGGTGATGGAGTGACTGGGGGAGGGGCCTATGGAGACAGGTGATGGAGTGAATGGGGGAGGGGAGCATGGATAGCTCTGGGCTTGTGGTTTAGACACCTTGGCAATAGCTCATGCATTCTTTCGGAGATGGGGGAGACTGGAAGAAGGCCAGAATTTGGGTGGCTGGCGGGGGGGGGGGAAGAGATTTTCTTTTTCCCCAAATTAGGCATGGGTAGCCTTCTCCATTTCCTTCCCTTTTCAAGGCACCTGAGAGATCAGATACCTTTGCTCTTATGTTTCCAACAATCTTTTATCATCTCTCTTACCTCCGAGAAGGAGAAAATTAAAAACATGCCCAGCAGACCCAGGTCCGAGGTTCACAAAAGACTTTTGGTGAAATAGGATTAGTCCCTAAGTCCTCGCAAAGCTCGTGGGGTCGTGCCAGGCGGAGGGGGAGGTCTAACCTGTGGAGAAGCCGAGTCCCATGACCCAGGAGGCTTCCAGAGGTGCCCTTGGGTGACGCCCCGTTGTCGCTCGACACAGATGTTTCGGGAAAGGAGCTCGGGCCTTCATGAGTAAGTAGCTTGACTGCTCTGCAGCTGGGAGCCAGGCAAGAGGGGCTGTGCTTTGGGGGGAAGGGGACCCCGGAAGCTGCTCTGTTGATAAAGACAAATCAAGTCCTCGCAGGCACAGGGCCCCGTGGGGGCTCCGGAGAGGAGGAAATGAGACCGTCCCAGCAGAAGCCTGCCAGGGAGCCCACAGGGCGCAGCTTCCGGCTCTGGGCTAAAGGAGTGTGAAGTTCAGAGCCCCCTGGGCTGCTCCCCAGCTCTGGGAACTTGTCTGCCTTCCCTGGGGTCCAGTTTCCTCACCTGTGACACAGGGCTGATGCCGTTCCTGACCTTTCAGGGTAGATGTGAGCAGTCAGCGAGACCCCTTGTCAAATGTTCACGATCTAGCCTGGCTCACGGGCTGTGGGGGTGGGGTGGTACCTTTGTAAAATAACATCGGTGATCGCAAGTCATTAAACCTCACTCAGTCATCTCTTTGGACAAAGACGGTGTGTGTTTGGGGGGAGGATTGTTCTGTCCCCAGGGAATCCAGAGTCTCCTAAATAAGATGGTTGTAGCTTAGCATCTACTCTCCCAGGGCAGCCGATGGGGGGCGGGGGGTAGGCGGGGCAGGGGAGGCTGTGACCCTCACACTGTCCCAAGCAGGCGGGTGGTGGGTGGTTTAGTGGACGCAGCTCCTTCTGTCTTCTGTGTCTGCACTCCCCTCCCCCAGCCAGAAATGCCTGGGGGGTCATGTCCCTTCCAGTGTGGGGACCCTTGGGCGGTTACTGGTGGGCGTGGGAGGGTGACAGCCCCCCCTTCCCTGAGCTGGGCAACCTTGAGATGTGCCTTAGCCCCAGAGCTGCCCCAGAGAGCCCTGCCTGAGGCCACGCCCTTGCTCTCTCACTGTCCCTGTGTCCCTTACAGCTCCTCCCCTTTCCACACCACTCACACAGGAATCCTCTTAGGGTCTGCAGGAAGTGTGACTGTGTTCCCATTTTCCAGATGAGCCACTTTCTCAGGTGTCCCACAGCCAGCGGTAGCTGAGCCTGGCCTTGGGCCAAAAGCCCTGGTTTTTTCCACCCTGCGGCATGTGATAAAGGCTTAAGCAGAGACATACCCATTTCCAAACGAGGCCAGAGGAATGGGCAGCAGATTACCATGTGTGAGCATGCAAGGAGCCGCTGCAGGGCAGGCCCCGAGCGACGAATGGGCACACAGATAGGATTCCTCGGATGGAGGTGGTGGGAAGGGCACTCTAGGAAAAGGGAATAGCATGTGCAAAGGCACAGGGGTGCATAAAAAACACTGCTTGCTGGGGAAGCACTTGTGCCCCCTCCCTCCAGCCTCCGCTCCTGACTGCCTCCCTGCGCTCCTCTCATCTATTCTTTTTTTTTTTTTAATATTTTTATTTATTTCTAGGAGAGAGAGAGAGAGAGAGAGAGAGAGAGACAGCGTGAGCAGGGGAGGGTCAGAGAGAGAGGGAGTCACAGACTGAAACAGGCTCCAGGCTCCGAGCTGGCAGTCAGCACAGAGCCCGACGCGGGGCTCGAACCCACGAACCGCGAGATCATGACCTAAGCGAAAGTCGGACGCTTAACCGACTAAGCCACCCAGGCGCCCCTCCTCTCATCTATTCTGCAAGCAGAAGCGGCCAGAGTTGTCTTTTTAAAGTGTGAATCCGGTCATGTCTCACTGAGCCTCCTGCAAAAACAAACACAAACCTTCAGTGACTTCCTCTTTCACATGATAAAAAAACGGAAGATCTTTCCATGTCCAACCCTTGCCAGCCTCTGCCTTCCTTTCCTGCCCTGCCCCTTCTCCTCTCTCCAGCCACCTTGGGCAACTCTGGTCTCTGCACACTGTAAACTTGTTCCTGCCCTGGGCCTTTGCACGTGCTGGCTTCCATGTTGGAGAAAGAAAATTTCTTTCCCCAGTTCTCCAGAGGGCTGGGTTTTTCTTGTCCTTGAGGTCTGAGTTAATGCTGTGCCTCAGAGGAGTCACACCGCGGCGCGTTGCCATGTTAATTCCATCGTGACGTTTACAGCCATTTTAGCCGCCAGACTTGTTTCATTGTTTTCTTGTCTGCCTCACATTTCTCTACTGGAACACTAGCTTTCTGAGGGCAGGGATCAGCCCAGGGGCCTCTAGCAGCGCCAGCTCATACTAGGTGCTCTGAATATCTGCTGCATTTGACCGGTGTGTGTGGATGGATCAGAGACTGGGGAGGGACCAGGCTGAAAAGTGAAAGGCCTTGAATGCCAAGGTAAGGCATCTCATGACATCATCCTTTGAGTACTAAGGAGCTACCAGTTAAGGTCACTGCCTCAGCCAGTTCCAGGGGGAGAGGAAGGACAGGGAGAGCATTTCCAGGGTGCTGTGGGATGGCCAGAGCTAGACAGATTGGCTTCCAATCCTTACATGGTCTGGCCACTTCTCCCTGTGTTCCATTCCTGATCCCATCCTTTTTTAGAAGAGTGCGAAAGAGAAGTGATGAAAGTGTGGTCCAGACCCACTGAGAGCCGCAGCTCCCCTCCATTAGAGCCTCCACCTCCTTGCTCGCTAGGCACCCCCCGCCTTCCTCCTTCACCCCTCCTCAGCCCCTCCTGCCATCCCCATTGCCTATGAAATAAGTCCGATGCCTTATCCACGTGTCTCCAGAAACTTGAACCCGTCCCCGAGGACACCACAGTGCATCTAAAGGCTTATTTTTTTTGGACTCATTGATCAAGGGTTTCTTTTTCCTGTCCTTCAGATTTGTTTCCAAGAGGAAAAATGTCTGGTCCTTCCACGGCACTGGCTTGTAAAGAGCTGAAAAGAATTATTAAATATACCAATTAATCATAAACGAAGCATTGACAAAGAAGGAGGTGGCGTGCGAGTTGGTTGGATTTTTAAGTCAGGTTCCCACAGTTTATCATGGGGGAGGCTTCCTCCTGTTCCTCCCGAAAGCGTGTACTGAGTCAGATTGTTTAAAAGGAAGGAAGGAAAGAAGGGACTTCTTTTGTTAGAAGACGTAGCAGGAGGATCACTTCTGAAACGGTTAGGTGGTGATGGGAGGGGACGCTGAGGGGCCCACGTGGGCAGGTGACCCCGGAGAAGCAAGGGAACCTGGTTGGGTCCTCCTCTGTCACGTGCGTGTGAATCGCTGGGACGCTGGTCCCCTGCAGAATCAGAGGGACCCTGAGCACCTGCGGTCCTCGTGATTCCCACCTCCTGTTGAGGCTGCCGGCCCACGGACCTCCCCTGAACAGCAAGGGTCTAGTGGACCAGATGCAGTGATTGCAAGCCGGTCAGTACTTGGGGAATAGTCCTGTCGTACTTGGGGAATTTGAAAAATAGAGTTCATTTGCCCTACCTCTGGGGATTCTCACTGAGCAGGTCTGAGGAGGGGCCCAAGAATCTGCATTTCTAACAAGCTCCCAGGCGGTGCCAGATGTTCTTGGTGAGTGGCCCACGCTTAGTTCCTCCAGAGGAAGGCGGGGTGGTGCGAGAGGGGTGTTGCAGCCAGACTATCCTCAAGGGCCTCACACCCTAACGGAGAGTGAAGGGGGAAGTGGAGAGTAGAGGTGATTGGTGTGGTTGAACTTGAGTGAAGCTGAGAGCCCAAGTACACAGCCTGGGTATTTCCATTGACCATCATTCTTCAGTGTGTCTTGACCTATGGGCAAGATTTGTGATGACTTGTGAGCCGTTTGGACTTTACTATAGTTCTAGATTGTAGGGAAGCTAAAATGGTAGCATTTAAAAAAAAAAACACTGGGCAGGTCCTCTAAGCCTGCCCAGGCCCGAGGGGTCCCTGACGACAGCTCCTGGATTGGAGGCGTGGTGACAAGGAGGCCACATCACCAGTCTCTCTGGGGACATTTCTCTAAATGTAGTCTGCAGACAGCTTGATCAGATTCTCTTGGGAGTTAACGAAGATGCAGATTCCCTGACCCGAGACCTCCTGAATCTGCAGGGAACCCCTGAGGCCGCATCCGTTTGCCAGCTCCCCAGGGGATTTTAATACACTGAGGACCACTCCCTCCAAAGCACAACGGTGCATGATTCGGGGCCCTCATTCGATCACTTTCCCAGTGGAAAAGTCACCCTCGATGGCACTTCCTTGCCGTCTTCTCTCCACCTTGCCCACGCGCGTTCCTTCCTCTGCACTGTCGTGCTGGTAGGTTCCCTCCCCTCTGGGGGGCTTGCCTCCTCCAGCAAGCCTTCTCAACCCACACCTATCTTTGGTGTCTTTTGTATAATTTTTTCCCTTCTCTTGTATTTGGACATTTAGTTCTTCCCTGAGCTTTTTTCCTCCAATTTTTAAATTTAAACTCCAGTTAACATACAGTGTAATATTAGTTTCAGGAGTAGAATATAGTGATTCATCACTAACGTGTAACACCCAGTGCTCATCACAAGTGCCCCCCTTAATGCCCATCACTTATTTAACCCGTCCCCCACCCACCTGCCAACGCCAGCCCTCAGTTTGTTCTCTACAGTGAAGTCTGCTTCCTGGTTTGCCTCCTCCCCTCCCCTCCACATGTTCATCTGTTTTCTTTTTTATATTTCACATATGATTGAAATCCTATGATATTTGTCTTTCTCAACTGACTGATTTCACTTAGCGTAATACTCTCCAGCTCCATCCACCTCATTGCAAATAGCGAGATTTCATTCTTTTTGATGGACAAGTAACCCTCCATTATATGTATATGCCACATCCTCTTCATCCATTCCTCCATTGATGGACATTTGGGCGCTTTCCGTACTTTGGCTGTTGTCGATGGTGCTGCGATAAACATTGGGGTGCGTGTGCCCCTTCGAAACAGCACTCTTGTATCCCTTNGCCCCTTTTTTTTTTTTTTTTTTTTTTTGAGAGAGAGAGAAGATACATGAGTGGGGAGAAGGTAGAGGGAGAGAGAAAGAAAAAACTCCAAGCAGGCTCCATGCTCGGCGTGGATTCAGGGCTCAATCCCATGACCTTGGGATCACAGGGACTCTGGGATCACAACCTGAGCCAAAATCAAGAGTCGGACGCTCAATAGGCTGAGCCCTCCAGGTGTCCCTAATTTTAGCCATTCTGACAGGTGTGACAGCTCAACCCGTGGTGGTTTTCATTTGCATTTCCCTGATAGTGAGTGATGTTGAGCATCTTTTCATGTGTTTGTTGGCCATGTGGATGTCTTCTTTGGAAAAATGTCTATTTACGTCTTCTGCCCATTTTTTAACTGAATTATTTCATTTTGGGGTGTTGAGTTTTATACCTTCTTTATATATTTTGGATACTAACCCTTTATCACATACGTCATTGGCAAATATCTTCTCCCATTCTGTAGGCTGTCTTTTAGTTTTGTTGATGGTTTCCTTGGCTGTGCAGAAGCTTTTTATCATGAGGAGCTCCTAATAATTTATTTTTGTTTGTTTCCCTTGCCTCAGGAGACATATCTCGTGAGAAGTTGCTACAGCCGATGTCAGAGAGGTTACTGCCTGTGTTCCTCACTGAATTAATCTAGAACTGTTTCACTAGTGGTATTGCGGCATCTCCTGCTTGAGTTAGTCACTAATTCAGCAAATATTTATCGAGATCTTTTATATTGTCAGGCTCTAACTAGGCTCCTGCTTTCAAGGTGAATACAACACTGCCTTAGAGCAGGTCACCATCTAGTGTGGGAAATAGAGAGAGAGAGAATACAATAATAAAGGTCTTCTAGTAAGGACTTTGGAGTCAGTCTGCCTGGGTTTAAATCCTGGGTCCACACAAAATATCTGTGTGACCTTGGGGAAGTATCTTAACCTTTCTTGTGCTCTGCTTTTCTCACCTTTAAAACAAAGGTAATAACAACGCCTGCTACAGAGGGTTAGTGTGAGGAATGAAGAGCGAATAAATGCGGAATGCCTAACACACTTCAGGACCCATGTAAGACTTCTCTAACAGTGGGGTTGTTGCTGTCTAGGTACCTTAAGGAAGGGATGGCTCCTCAGTCCACCTACAATAATCAAAAAGGCCTCACAGAAGGGAAGATATTGGAAGTAGACGTGTAGGATGAGCAAAACTGTGTTGAGAAAGAAGAGGAAGAGCATTCTAGGAATAGGGGAAAGCCTAGCCTTTGCTTCTATAAGGGCCTAGAAGCAAGAGAGGAAATGACCCAGGAGGCTATGAAGCTAGGGCATGGAGCTGGGTCAGAAGCGAGCTGGAGCAGGGGGGACTTTCTGAGCCTCAGAAAGGTGAGGATAATAACAGCAGAGCATATGCCCTTCTGGAGAAACAGGATTCAAGTAAATAGTAATAGGCACTCAGTTTGCAAAGCTTAGTAAAGGTTGGCAGAATATTCTAGAAACTGCACTCGGAGCAGACGTGAGGACAGGTTGAACGAATCGCATAGGGAGCCTATGGGGAGGGTTACATTATAGCCCCACCTCCAAACGGGTCACTCAACTCAGGAACCCTCCTGTCTCCATCCTTACCTGTTCCAATCAGACTTGACTAAGGATGACTGACGACTTTGGACGCCAAAAAGCAGCGTCACCCACAGCCAATGAAAACTGGGCACTTTTAAGTCTTGGAAGCTCCAAGGTTGAGTTGATGGCCAGCAGCAGCGTGATGCTAGTCACTGTACGGCCTTCCCGCCGTGTCCTAAGTGCTTTGGGGCACACCCCTGAATGGCAGCCAGTGGTGGCCTGTCACCCTGCGTGTGAGTCGTACAGCCGCTGTCGAGTGCTTACCCTAGAAATCTCCAGCACGCTGCTTTTTTTTGCCTTGATTTTCTTGCGTTGTGATAAAAAATCCATAACATAAAGTTTACGACTGCAACCATTTTACGTATGCGGCTCAGTGGCATTAAGCACATTCACATTGTTGTACAAACACCCACCGTCCACGTGCAGAACTTTTTCACCTTCCCAAACTGGAACTCTGTCCCTATCACACTCCAACTCCCCGTTCCTCCTCACGCCAGTCCCCGGCACCCACCCTGCCTACTGCAGGGACCTCATCTAAGTGGAATCATATAGTATTTGTGTTTTTGTGACTGGCTCATTTTACTTAGCACAACGGCCTCAAGGTTTATCTGTGTTGTAGCCTGTCAGGAGTTATTTCTTTTCAAAGGCTGAATAATATTCTACTCTGAGTAGAGATCACATTTTGTTTATCCATTCTTCCATTGCTCGACACTCGGGTTGTCTCCAACTTTTGGCTATCGTGAATAATACTTTTGTGAACATGGGTGGAGAAGAATCTGAGTCCCTGCTTTCAATTCTTTTGTGTATATACCCAGGAGTGGGATGGCTGGAACACATGATGTTCCACTTTTACTTCTTTGAGGAACCTCCATGCTGTTTTCCATAACGAATGTGCCAAGGACACTCCTTTTGCTGCATTTCTCCAAGCACTCATGCAACCAAGATCTCCTCGGACTCAGGTCATGCTGTAACATCAGTACGTGGTCTTAGAATAACACCTGAGTGGCTAAGTTAAAGCCACAGTCTAGTTTGTTAAGGTGAACACACCAGAATGGGATAGGTCCCCTTTGTGACTTAAAAAGATCTTACTTAAAAGAAAATTTTTTTAAAATAAAAAATTTTAAAAAAATAAAATAAAATAATTTAAAAAATTAAAAAAAAAAAGATCTTACTTGCCTTAGAGCCTCCTCTTCCGTCTGACTCCTAGAGGGCACTGCCCGTCATTTACTTTCCCAGATATATTTATGAATGGGTTATGGATTTTATCTGGAAATGCTGTAAATCTTTCTGCCCCTTTGGGCAGTATGGGGGTTAGTCTTCAGTCTTCAGAGGATGATTCACACCAGCCAGGCTACATCCAGGGCTGGAGTGGACACAAGAGGCCCCTTAATATATTTATGATTGAGAAACAGCCCTGTTATCTGGACCACAGTATTCTCAATCCTTGACACCCCACGCTCCACGGGAAACCAAATCAGAATAGAAGGCCACTGTATTGATGTACTGTGGAGCCACCATCATCCCAGCCAGAAATGTAGAACTCTCCTGGTTTATAAGATTGCATGGCCATCAGAAGATGGCCCCAAATTGAAGCAGAGGAGTGAGATTGAAGGAGTGTGGAATGTCATAAAGCTAAAAGACTCCCAATGGGAAAGGGCTGGCCAGAAGATTACAACAGCTGATGCTAGCCAAATCTACCACCACCTTCATCCATCCACTCACCAATCCATCCATCCATCCATCTCTCCTTCAGTCCAACCAACTATCCATCCATCCATGTCTCCATCTGTCCATCCGTCCATCCGTCCGTCCATCCATCCATCCATCCATCCATCCATCCATCCATCCATCCATCCGTAATCTGAGGTTTGCCAATGAATAGGAGTTAACTAGTCTAATAAGATGGAAGAATGCCCTGAGCTGGAGGGAACAGCATGTGTAAAAGGCCTGCAGTAGGAGGCAGTTTGTCAGCCAGTAGAGCTGAATCATAGAGAACCAGGAAGTTCACACAAGGGGAAGCTGGAGGGGTGAGCAGGGGCTGGATCATATGGGTGTGTGGGACACCATCAGGAGTTCTTCTTATTCCAGTAATATTTAATAGAACTTTCTGTGATTATAGAAACAATCTATAACTATGCTATTCAACATAATAGCCTTTAGCCACATGTCCCTTCTGAGCACTTGAAATGTGGCTAGTATGACCAAGGAACCAACTTTTGTTTTTATTTCATTTTAATTACATGTAAATAGCCACATGTGGCTAGTGGCTGCTGCATTGAACCTTGCAGGCCTGTATCATAGAACAGTAGGAGGCCATATGAAGGGTTTCAGCAAGGGTTGAATCAACATGATTAGAGTGGTCTCTAGCTGCTGTGCGGGGAACGGATTGGGAAAAAGAAGGAAGGACGTGGTAATCCCCAGCGAGGAGGCTTCTACAGTATCCCAGAGAAGAAAGTGGCCACCTAGACTGGAGAGTGAGTGTATGACGGAGAGAAGTGAAGAGGTCTGGGAGAGACTGGGGATGGAAAATCAACAGGACTTGTGATGCAGGAAATGTCAGTGACTTGGAGGCAAAAGTGTTGGGTTAGCCCCCAGGTTCTCTGGCAAACACAGCGGGACAAAGAGTGGAGCTTTTCCTGAGACAGGAGGGCCAGACTGGGGAGGGGTCGTGAGCTGTGGTTGAGTCACATTGAGCATGAGTGGTTGTTGAATTGTCTACGAGGAAATGTCATGTGGGAGGTCGTAGCTCAGACAAAAAGCATGGGTTGGAGATAGAAACATGTGAGCCATTTATGAATGGGTAGAGATAGAGGACAGGATGAGGGAAGAGAAGATCTACACTGAAGCCTTGAAGGCCTTCAACTCTGATGCTGAATGGAGGAAGGAGCATCTGTAGAGGTGCGGAGAAGGCATGGCCGGAGATGTTGGAGGAAGCCCAGGAAGGTGTTGGTCATGGAAGCCGAGGGGAGAGACTGTTTCCAGTTGGAGACGTGGGGAGTGGGGTCAAGACCTGGAGAGAGGTCAAGCAGACGGAGGACAGAGCCACATCCATCCGACATGTGAGTATGGAAATCAGGGGTGACCTAGTCAAGGGTAATGAGCTGCGGACAGCCCGCGTATGCCTCCGTGCCCTCCTTCTGCACACTCATGTCTGCCCAACACTTCACTTCATTGGCTGCTAATAACCCCTACTGAGATGCAGTCAGGTTCTGCAGACTTGGGAACCGGTTGAAGGTGACTTTGTGGTGATGTTACAGTAAGGCTCTCAGCCAGAATCCGGTTCCCTTTTTTCCCCATATTTTTGAGGGCATCATACAGTAGCTCCCAAGTTCTGGAAACAATGTTGACCGCTACTGTCACAAAGAAAGAAGGTCTCCGTGTCTGGTTAGTTATAAATGCACTTGGTTCTGCCCCACTAATTTAGCTTAATTAATCTGTATTTCCATCATCCTCATTTGCATCTAAAGCCTGAATGACCAAGAGCTTCCTTCTAAACTCAACATCTGGCCTCCATCCATGTCTTGTCCTACATAGGTGCGGTTCACCTCATTTTCCCCAGTCATTTCGGTGATTGTTAGCACACTTTGATTGGAAGAGATAGAATCCAGTTGTGGTTGCCATATGCCAAAATAGAGACATCGGCATGCTGCAAGGAACCCATTCATTCATTGATTCCCTCGCTCACTCATTCATTCATTCAGGGTTCCAGCTATATACCAGTCACTTTTCTGGACACGGGAGACAGTCAATAAACAAACAAGTAAAGTTATGTGGTGGTCAGTGCTGTGGATATACAGAAATCCAGGAAGGAGGATTGGGAGCGATAAGGGAAAGGGTGGCAGTGTTCAAAGAGTTCATTCCAGGAAAGCCTCACGGAGGAGGTGACATTGGAACAAAGGGTTTCTCCTTTACTCCTGGGGATGGCTGAGGCTTCGAGTGGGCTGGGTCTCTAGAGAGCAGTGTGGCTGGGTCAGCCCGAGTGTGGTGAGTGATGGCAGAATGGTAGTGGGTTAGACCATGCGGTCATTGCCAAGACTTTCATTCTGAAGGCAGTGGGGAGTCATTGCAGGGTTTCCAGCCAAGGTATTACGTAACGTGACTTGGGCTGGACAGGACCATTCCTGCTAGGAGGCGGCCTAGGGCAGAAACAGGGAGACTAGTGACGCTATAACGCAGGACAGAGATGACGGTAGCGGTGGAGATGGCCAGATTCTGGATATGGGATGGGAGTCAAGTATGACCTCAAGGTGTTGAGTTTGAGAAATGGAAGGATGAGGTATCACTAAGAGGGAGGGAGGAGATCATGGGAAAAGTAGGGGAGGGCTGTCAGGAGTTTGGTTTGGGATAGATGAAACTTGAGATGCCCGTTAGAAATCTAAGAGAAAAAACGTNATTCCAGGAAAGCCTCACGGAGGAGGTGACATTGGAACAAAGGGTTTCTCCTTTACTCCTGGGGATGGCTGAGGCTTCGAGTGGGCTGGGTCTCTAGAGAGCAGTGTGGCTGGGTCAGCCCGAGTGTGGTGAGTGATGGCAGAATGGTAGTGGGTTAGACCATGCGGTCATTGCCAAGACTTTCATTCTGAAGGCAGTGGGGAGTCATTGCAGGGTTTCCAGCCAAGGTATTACGTAACGTGACTTGGGCTGGACAGGACCATTCCTGCTAGGAGGAGGCCTAGGGCAGAAACAGGGAGACTAGTGACGCTATAACGCAGGACAGAGATGACGGTAGCGGTGGAGATGGCCAGATTCTGGATATGGGATGGGAGTCAAGTATGACCTCATGTTGAGTTTGAGAAATGGAAGGATGAGGTATCACTAAGAGGGAGGGAGGAGATCATGAGAAAAGTAGGGGAGGGCTGTCAGGAGTTTGGTTTGGGATATATTAAACTTGAGATGCCCGTTAGAAATCTAAGAGAAAAAACGTGGACGAGGCAGGTGGATACAATGGTCCAAGCTGGAGATAAGATTAGGGAGTCATCAGTATAGGAAAACTCTTAACATGGGATGCGATCATCTAGGTAGTCGGTATAGGTACAGCATAGGACTGAGAAGAACCCTGGAAGATTGTCTGGAGTCTTTCCTTTCTTGTTCTTACCATCACCTGTTCTTTGTTGTCCATTATTACACCTGGCCACCACCAGCTGCTGAGTTTACCAGCCCTCAGTTTGAGGCACCGGGAGAGAGAAACAAACTTGCCTTTTCCGTGCTAATATTTTAAGGAAGGAATCCGATTGGTCTAGTTGGGGCAGGTGCCTCCCCTCCTGAACCAATCAGCTTTGCCGGGGGCGGGGCCATGGCATACTTCTATGGCAGCTCCTTCAGTAAGGTGTCAGTCCAGTGAAGTGAGACACACTTCCCTGAAATTGGTGGGCGTATTGGGCAGGTGCAAATCCAAGTAGGGTTTTTCAACACTGATTTAAGGGCACACAGGTGACTTTTTCCCGAGGGAAGACTGGCCGGCCAGACATGGGCCATGAAATGTCTCCTGTCGATAGACCACCACCAGCCCCTTCCTCGATTTCTCACTGGTCCAGACTTGCTGGAGACGCTGATTTATGATCGGCTGCTGCTCAGATCACTACGATTGTCACCCTCTCAGCACCTCCCCACACCTCCTTCAGCCCAGCAGGCAGCATGTTGATTTCCTTGCTGATGTGCTGACAAGACCATTTTCAACCACCTCCTCCCAAATTAGACTCCCAAGTGCTCTCGTCTCCGCAGCCACAGGCAGCCCCTGGTCAATCCTCCCCTTTTGCATGTTAGGCCGTCTTTTCAGGAATACGGCAGGGAGCAAAGTAGAGAGCAGCCTGGAGTTGGGCAACGAGGACCTTGGTGGGTGGACTTCATCTTCTTCCCTCACACCTCTCCTCCCTCTGTGGGAGCAGATGTCTCTGTTTGTACGCTTCTCTGCACTTCACCCCTGAGTTTTATTTCCTCACCTGCCTGCTCTTTGCTCATCTGCACCTTCTTTTCCTCTCTTCTCAGACGTGGTCAGGCTTCCTCTACTGAGGAAAAACTACTCCTTCCCTTTATGCTTTCACTGTTCAAGGATTGCCTTTGAGCCCCTCCTTCCTTCTCCAGCCCGAGTTTCCCAAAGAGCGCTACATCGGCTCCGACTCCTTGTCCCCCATCCCCAGAAGCCATAGCACGGCCCCCATCCCGTTGTGGACAGACCCACAGGACCCTTTCCGTGTCCCTCTTCTGCACTTCCCCACGGCAGCTGTGATAACACAGCTGGGGGGCCCCCCCTGCCCCTCCTCTTCTTCAGGGAACTCTCCCCCAAGCTTCTGTGGTGGCAAGTCTTGAGCCTAGATGACTAGGGGAGGGAGAAGAAACACAAAATAAAGCAGAGAAGTAAGGACTGTTCAGATGCTGGGCAGCTAGTAGGGCATTTTCCCATCCAGCCCAGGCTGCCATCGGACACTCACTTTCCTCTGCCCCAGACTTAGCTACCCAGGCCCCCTGAGCACCCTGCCCCCGCGATCCCGGTTTTCACTTTTTCCAGACCCGCTTCCTTGCCACTTCTCCCACTGCGGAAACCCTCCTGCGGACTGGACACAACTCCGATTCCTCTTCCTCTGCAGCCCTTCCCCTCCCAAATCCTCGAACTTCTGGAAGAGGCTGCCCACACTCATTCTCACTCTTGTCGCCCCCACCATGCTCCCTGCACTGAAGTCCCACGGCTCTGCTGAATCACAGCATCATAGAATGTTCTTTGTAGTCCGTCATTCACCTGGCAATTAATCACATCCTGCTGTGCTCTGTCTCTGATGCTGTTGATTTGCAGGGTGCTTCACGCCTTGTATTATTATGTAACTCCCCACGTGTTGTCTCTTCAACCTGAATTCAGTTCCGGTGGGGGTGGGGGGAGGAGGCAGGGGCGCCTTAGCTGTCTTTGAGTCAGTCCTCCAAAGCTCTTAGCGGAGTGGCTCACACAGGAGATGCTCAATAAATACGTGATGATTGATGGGCTTGTTGTTGAATTTTCTCCAGCCCATCCTTTATGCTGCTGTCAGAAAAATCTTTCTCAAGGATTGTTCTCATTACATAACTCATCCGGCTCCCTCCATTTAGTGTGCCGGCGTTATTGAGTGTTTGCTGGGTGGGTGGCCCCGGGTAGGGATTTGGGGGGTGAAGACGGAGTGAGTGAAGAAAACAGCTGATGCAGGCCCCACGGGTCCGACAGGCTCAGGCAATGAGCACAAGTGGAGGGCGTAGATGGGATGAAGTGATGAATGGAGGAGCCCTGAAGGCCACGGGGAGTCAGAGAAGTGGGGGTGTGCTCTTAAGCTCTGCTCACCGAGGCTGAGCTGGGGAGGCGCGAGGACTTGAGCCGGGTGTCGCGGATGGGGAGGTTTGGGACAGGGAGGGATGAAGGAATTCTTGGCAAGGAGAATTTGCGGAGGGATGCGACCGCCGTGTGGCAGCCTAGGTGTCCTCTGAGGCATCCCCAGGACGCCGTGAGAAGGTCAGAGACCAGAGTGACTTGCAGAAATCTAGGAGTCTTTATAGATTTCAGGAGGGTCATCGATGTCCCTGAATGGGCAGGTTGCCCCGTTTAGAAATGCGAACTCTCCCAAGCAGTCACACAGGCAGAACCCTCTCAGGGTCCCATCTCCTGACGGCTCAGCTCCCCTCCTGTCACCATAGCAGACCTGGGCCCCTGATAAGCTGTGACTTCCAAATCCAGAGAGGCAAAGGGTGGGCTTTTCTCTGGGGAGAGCGGCCTGCTGGGCCCCTTAGTTGCCGGGGGTAAGACGGACTCTACCAAGCAGCCCTGAGCCCGGCCGCTGGCACCCACATCTTTGCAGCAGGGGTCCCGCTGGGTGTCCGATGGGTCTGCCCGGCTTCAGCGGGGCCCCCTCCGATTCCATGATGTGCAGGCCTGTGTGTTGGACAGAGGACGGTGGCACTTCTCAGTCCTCCCTTTGATGGTATGCTGGTCACGTGAGGAGACTTCCGAATGCTCTAGGATGGAAGGAGACGCAGGCTGCCACCCCAGCGGGAACTGGGTGCCGATGACAGAGAAATGGGGACTATCTGGGGAGGTTTTAGAGGAGGTGAATGCAAACTCCATTCACAGACCTTGTTTCGCACGCCTGTCTCCTCCATGGCCTCTTTTTCTTTTTCTAGTAGGTGTAATTTCAAATCGCAAAAATGATTTTCAAAAATCCTCATCCCTTTTTACTTGCAAGTACCCATTGCTTCCATTTTCCTCAGTTGTCCTGTGTGTGTTTGCTCGCCTATATGTGTCTTATCTTCTGAGCAAGCGGTAGACTTCCCTACCCTTCACTTCTGATGACTTCACTATGTATTTCCTAAGAACAGAATGCGAGGACGGTTATCATAATTTGGAAATTTCATACTAATCCAATGCTATTCCTTCATCTGCTGTCCAGAGCCACCTATCATCAACTGCCCCAATGATGCCCCCCTGAAGATTTTCACTCTGGCTTTTTTGGGCACGCTTTCTTTTATGTTTAAATTTGTAATTAGAAATAGTTTCAAGATCACAGAATAGTTGCAAGACTATAACAGTACATCTACACATTGTGCCTAGATTCGGCTATTACTGATGTTTTACTCCACTCGGTTTACCATTTATGTAGATGATTTCTGTCCATCTACATACGTAACATTTTTTCCTGAACCATGAGAATAACTTGCATACCCCATATCCCTTTACCCATAAATACTTCAGTATATATTTCCTAAGAAGGACATTCTCATATAGCCATAGTGCAGTTACACACTCCATAAAATTACCACTGGTGTAATACCTTTCATCGAGATGAAATTCACCTGGTATAAAAGCAACCATTTTAAAGTGAATAATTCATTGGCCTTTGGCATATCAAAAAAAACATAGGCCCACCGCTTCTATTTCCAAAACATTTTCACCACCTCAAAAGTAAACCCCGTACCCATTAAGTAGTTTCTCCCCATTCCTCACCTCCCTCCAGCCCCTGGTACCCACTAGTCCGTGTTCTGTCTCTATAGATTTATCTACTCTGGATATTTCTTATCGATAGAATCATAGAACCTTTTGTGTCTGGCTTCTTTCACTTAGCATAGTGTCTTCAAAGTCACCCACACTAGTTTGTAGCAGAGCTTCATTCTTTTTTATAGCCGAATAATACTCCATTGTATGGATATACCACAGTTTGTTTATTCATCCGGTGATGGACATTTGGGCTGGTTTTACCTTTTGGCTACTGTGAATAGAGATTCTATGAACGTATGTGTATATATACTTGTTTGACTACCTGTTTTCAGTTTTATCGGGCATATGCCCAGCAGTGGAATTGTTTGTTTTGATTACCTGGGCAAGGTGCTTAATTGACTCACTGTATCTTTACTGTTTTATCCCCAACCAGTGGGAAAACACTTGAAGACCGTGAAAATATCTTGCTTCTCCACAAAGTTTCCCCTAGACTTAGCCTCCATTGGTATCCTCGCCCGAATCATTCTTTACTGCGACGGTTACCAAATACTGGTTTTGCAGCCCATTCATTCTCTCTGCATCTTCCAGGTGGACCACAGCATGCTAGCCAGGCTTTCCTCTCCCCAGGGACTCATTGACTTATCCATCCTTAAGTTTTCTTTCTTTTTAAATGTTTGTTTATTTTTGAGAGGGAGAGAAGAGAGAGTGTACTCATGCGTGAGCAGTGAAGGGGCAGAGAGAGAGGGGACAGAGGATCTGAAGCAGGCTGCATGCTGATAGCAGTGAGCCCAGTGCAGGGCTGGAACCGACCAACTGCTAGATCATGACTTGAGCTGAAGTCAGACACTCAACTTACTGAGCCATCCAGGTGCCCCTATCCATTTTTTTCTATGTGAATTAATGAATTCCTGCTTCCCCCCCCGCCCCCCCCCGCAAAGGCTTATAATTGCTTACTGTCTTTAATTCAAAAAAATTTTTAAATATAGTTTATTGTCAAGTTGGTTTCCATGTAACATCCAGTGCTCATCCCAATCACTGCCCTCCTCCATGCGCATCACTCATTTTCTCCTCTCCCCAACCCCCCACCAATTAATTTTTTTGTTTATTTAATTTTGAGAGAGAGAGACAGAGAGAGACAGAGCATGAGCAGGGGAGGGGGAGAGAGAGGTAGACACAGAATCTGAAGCAGGCTCCAGGCTCTGAGCTGTCAGCACAGCCCAGTGTGGGGCTCGAACCCATGAACCGCAAAACTGTGACCTGAGCTGAGTTAAGTCCAATCCTTAACCAACTGAACCACCCAGGGGCTCCTGTCTAATTTTTTCATGCTTAAATCATCCCAGAATTGGCCCGTGAGAGCCTCTGCAAGCTGGTGTTTGTATCCTTGTGACGTGCCTTCATCTTTGTTTTGTTCTTGGTTTTGCAGGGGGGATGGTGTAAATACCTCCTTAACTTTCTAGCATAACAAGATGTTCCTCCTGGCCTATCCTGACCCAATCCTTCCCAGCCCTATGGTCAGCCATTTCCCCAAGGATCTGTGGTGCCTGTGAGAGGAAAATGGGATCGAAGAACAAGGCCTGAGTACAGACCTTAGCCAGGTCTCCTCAGTGCACAGGTGGGGTGGGGGGAAGCTGTGGGGGCCAGAGCCGCTTCCCCACCTCGCTCCGGTGCTGCAGGGGTCTTCTGCAGTGTGAAGCACCCCTCCAGCATAGCAAATACTCAGAACAGACCGACCGCAGGCATTACCTCATGCTGCGTCTCTTTTTAGCTAAATCTCTGTGCATACCTGTGATTATTTCCTGAGAAGTGGGCCTACTGGGTCATGAAAAATTGTGTGTTCTTTAAACATAGGTTATTTCGATGATATGTGTGCACTGGACTCTACTGAGTCTTGCATAGGTCAGATGCTTTGCATGTACGTGTGTGTGTCTGTGTGCGTGCACACACACGCGTGCATTCATGTACACAGTGAGTACTTTTGTCTTAAAAGGTGAGAATGTGAAGTTATATGCTTACTGCTCTATCTCCTCCTGGAGATTTTAGGCTGTGCCTGTCTTATTTGCTACCTGATACCCAATTGTGCCAGGCACATGCCTGGTATTCTGTAAATGACTGGTAGGTGAATACTGATGGCCAAGTATGCTCCCATATGTGGAGCACGTACAACACACTGGGCATTGTTCAGCGTGCTACACATGAATTAACCCCTTTAATCCTCACAATGGCTGTATTGTTGTATTCCCCATTTTACAGATGGGAAAACAGGAGCTCAGGGAGGTTGAGCGCCTTCGCCAAGTTCACACATCCAGGAAATGGAAAAGCTAGATTTACTACCTGGCAATATGGCTCCAGAATCCATGCTGTTAACTACAACAGCATACTATGGGATGGATGGGTGGGTAGATGGATATGTATGTGGATGGATGGATGGATAAGTGGATGAATATGTGGGTGGTCAGTGGGTGGACGGATAGATGGATAGGTGGATAGATGGATGATGAATGAGTGGATGGGTGGGTGGATGGAGGAGTAGATGAATATGTAGGTGGTCGGTGGGTGGAGAGATGGATGGATATGTGGGTTGATGGGAGACGAATGAATGGATGGGTGGATGGATGGATGAGTGGATGGATGTGTGGGTGGGTAGATGGACGGATGGATAGATGGATATGTGGGTTGATGGATGATGAATGAGTGGATGGGTGGATGGATGGAGGAGTAGGTGAATATGTAGGTGGTCGGCGGGTGGAGAGATGGATGGATATGTGGGTTGATGGGTGACGAATGAATGGATGGGTGGATGGATGGATGAGTGGATGGATGTGTGGGTAGGTGGATTCATGGATGGGATGGATGGATAGGTGAGTCAACCAGACATGGTAGCTCATCCATTCCTCTTGTTTTTTCGACCTAGCTTCTCATGGAAATATCTCCATTCCCTCCTCCTGCTTCATTGGAACCCACTGCCTCTCACAGTGTGTGTCCAGGAGCTATACTGTCAGATGCGTTCCCAGTTAGAGCTGAGCAGTGAGAGAGACAGAGAGACATGAAAATACAACTGCCATCCTTGTTCTAGACCAGACGTCACCAAGTGGTAGCTTAAGGGCCAGATCTGACCCCTGGATATGTTCTGTTTGATCCAGTGAACACTAGAACAAAACAAACAAGGGTTTACTATTTAAAGATCAAGGGAGTTACCTTGAGTTTTGATTTCCACCTTCTCTTTAAGAAAAATCAGAAGATTTGGGAACACGAGGGGCACCTGAGTGGCTCAGTCAGTTGAGCATCTGACTCTTGATTTTGGCTCAGGTCATGATCTCAGTTCTTGGGATCAAGCCCTGAGTCAGGCTCCATACTGACTGTGTGGAGCCTGCTTAGGATTCTCTCTCTCCCTCTCTCTCTCTGCCCCTCGCCTACTTGCTCTCTCTCTCTTTCTCTCAAGATAAATAAACATTTTTTTTAAAAAAAAGGAGAAGAAGATTTGGGAACTCAGGCCTTCATATGTGCTAGGCCAGCCTGGGCTGGGCTGAGAATCAGCTGTCTGTGTGATATAAGACTTGAGACTCTCCCTTGGCTGTAGTCCTCACTCATGTCTCCTCATTCATCATCTGCTTGGTCCCTGGAGAGCCTGAGTTTGCAATCCCTGATCAAGACACTGCCCCCTGGTAACCAGTCCAAGGTGAGATTTGCTTTCTTGGCCGACAGCGTTCTACCTTTGACTCCTTTGAGCAAACAGCTGTCTACGAAAGTGATATTGCCCTACCTTCTCCCTGTACCTTTGCAAGTCCTGCTTTGTTTCTGTGTGTTTCCTTTTGTTCCCTTGAGGCCCCAAGGCTGTTAGTTGCCCTGAGTTCAGTTGAGACTCCAAGGTTGCTCCTTTCCCTAAGGTTTTCTCAATACCTCCCTGCTGTGGTCCATACACCCTCACTGTGGTCAGGAAGCCGTTGGGGGCTGGGCCAAGGACTTCCCAGCCTTTCCGCTCTCTTTCCTGGTTCCGAGCTGCCCTCCTCCATCGCTGAAGCCTCCAGGAATCCCCAGGAGGGTCACCGAGGTCTTCCTGCAGCCGCTTGCCCCGCCTGCCCGCTGGCCCTCCCACGTCCCTCAGATCCCAGACAGCCACCGGGAGATCCCGTCACAGGGCCTTCACTTCCCTAGGATGTCCCTGGAAAGACACTAAGGGGTCCCAGGCCAGCACCACACCCTTGCAGACTCCTGTGCCCCTCCGCCACGGGGTCTGCAGCCTGAGCGTGATTCTCTGTGACAGAGAAGACAGAGCCAGTTTCGGGAGGAGTTGCTGCACTGTATTCTCTTCCCCTTGGGCCCCCTGTGTCCTGACCTCTGGCGTGATTCCCGAATCATTCTCCATCTTCAGAGCAAGTCCTATAGGAGGAAAGGGCCCCTTAGACAGTGAGGATCCCGTCCTGCCGCCTTGCTATGTGGATAAGCGACTCGGCCCCTCAGACCTCCGTGTCGTCATCTGTACTAGAGGGACAAAGGCATTTACAGTGTGCTGACTCCTCTCTCCGTGTCCTGGGAGGCTGGCCCCACGGATTGGACTCCTGAGCTGCTCTGCCCTCCAGCTTTAGCTCAGGCTCAGCCAGGAGGAGGAAAGAAAGGTCGGGGTATCTCCTCACTCCCTCGCTTTGAGATCTCCACCATGGCTCCAGCTGTCACTGGGCTCCATGATACTCACACTCTTCCTTGTCCCTTCAGGACAAGGTGAGGCAGCAACCCCCAAACCAAATGCTAGCCTCTGACATCCTTCCTGGGACCCTGTCCACACCTTGTAAGTATTCCCTGCATTAAAGTCTCTCGTTTGAGGGGCATCTGGGTGGCTCAGCCACTTGAGCATCTGACTTTGGCTCGGGTCATGGTCTTATAGTTCGCGCGGTCCAGCCCCGCGTCGGACTCTGTGCCGACAGCTCAGAGCCTGGAGCCTGTTTCAGATTCTGTGTCTCCCTCTCTCTCTGCCCCTCCTCTGCTCATGCTCTCTCTCTTTTTCTCTCTCAAAAACAAATAAACGTTAAGAAAAATCGAGTCTCTCATTTGAGCCATCTGGGGTAACTTCTGCTGGGTGCGTGGTAACAAATTATAGGCCGTGTCTGAAGGACCCAGCTCCTTGGCCGGCCATGTAATCTGTTTACTGTTACCATCATGCCACTTTCTAAATGTTGCTTTTTTTTTTTTTTTTTTT
>NW_027551576.1:1721975-1725797 GCF_008692635.1 Crocuta crocuta | reverse complement strand
TGTTTTTTTTTTTTTTTTTTTTTTTTAACCTGGGTGTGTGTTAGAAGGTGTTCTGGACTTGTAGGTAGAAAAGTCTCAGTGTGGATCCTGACTCTTAATTACTGAGAGTATGGCCTTGGCAAATCCCTTCGTCTCTCTGAGCTTCAGTTTCCTCATCCGTGAAATGAGGTTAATAACCGTGACCCCTGCCGTGGCTGTTGGCTGCTAGGTGTTTTGAATCTGTGCCTGGTGTCCGAAGAGGTGGTCAGTGTGTGAGACCCTCCCTGTGGCCTTGACTGTCCTATGAGCAAGATGAAGACGCCTCTTTAACCCCCAAAGATACACATTTGGATGAAGAAATGCTGCTCCTCCATCCTTGCTTGTTCCCGAGTCTGCAGGGGTGACAAATAGAACACAGGTTATTTCTGGAACTTTCTGTCTTAGCCTCTGGGCCTGCAGGACCCCCATCACTCATCCTTTCCGTCCGGCAGGCGGAGGGGACGGTGTGAAGTATGGCTTCCCCTGAGTGCACCAGGGATGCCGCAGTGCTTTCTCGGTGTCCCCTTTGTGGTCGTTGAAGCTGGATGTGGGCAGCCATCTTTGAGCACTGCCGGTGAGTCTCCCAGGGAGGCGTGGGGAGGTCAACGGTGCAGGATGGAGCACTGCACCCCTTCTTGAGTCAGTGGCCCTGATGTGGCTGGGAAGGATGAGGATTAGACAGTACACACCTAGAACCCTCAGCTTTCTTCCGGCCCTGAGATTCCGAGTCTTTGGTGTCCCCTACCGTCACACTCAGTGGCGCTGTTCCATTAGTTTCTGTTCGCCGTGCCCTGCCTTGTATCATTATTTGATCACTTCGGTTGCCAGCTGTGCAAATTCAGGTCCACCTTGTAGATTTTAAAAAGGGAATATAGAGGTTCTCATAACTAAAATGGTACAGCTTCAGGCACAGCTGGATCCAGGAACACCAGCTCTGCCTCTACCTGTCAGCTATGGTTTCTTTGTATCTCTTCATGACATTTAAAGATGCCCCCAGCAGATCGAGGCTTATGTAGCACCAGCTCAGACACCCCAAAGGAAGCGAGTGCCCTTTGCTCAGGAGCTCCAGCAAAAGTCCTGAAATTGGGTTTTTTTTTTGAGCCTGACCAAGCACGCTTGGGCCATGGTATCATTCCTAACCAATCATAACGGCCAGGGGTGTGTGACGATCTGATTAACTGAGGCTGGTGCCCAATCTGGCATGAGACGGAGGGGGAAACAGGCCCTCCAGGACCACAGGGAATATTCAGAGGTTGGACCTGATGACTCCAAAATCATTCTAATATGTGAGGCTTCTGTAGTTCTTATTCGTTCATTTGTTGAGCAGCACAGTACTGTCATTAAGAGCTAGACCACTTGAGTTCAAGTGCTGGTTGCCCCACTTCCTGGCAGTGTGAACTTCAGCACGCTACTGAACCTTCCCGAGCGGTAGTTTTCTCGTCTGCAAAATTAGAATAAAAATTGTGTCTACCTTGGAGGCAGGCTGTGAAGATTACACCATGTTTGCAAAGTGCCGAGAACAGGGTCTGACACATAGTAAGTGATCTGTGGGTGTGCTTCGTGCTAGGGATTCCAATAAACCCACCAGACCTGTGCCCGGCCCTGACGGAGCTTATAGTCTGGGGCAGGCTGCGGTTCATCTCATCAGCACATCCTGGTTGAGACCGACTATGGGAGATGAAATGAATGAGTGATTCTAATGCAGATCGGGAAGTGTGAGAGCCCAGGGAATTACCTAATTTGGGCTTCCAGAACTGAGGATCAGCAGATGAATCCGGAAGTGGAAGGGTGTACCTGGCAGAAGGAACAGCAAATACCAAAGCCTGTAAATAAGACTGGATATGCTGCCTTGGGGAAGTAGAAATTCGAGCACAGCTAGAGGTTGCATTGGAGGTTGGGTGGGGAGGCAGGGGTGGGAATGGCATGAGGAACAGCCATGGAGAGGCTGAAGAGGGCACTAGGTGACACAGTGCCCTGCCAGGGTCTTGCAGGCTCTCTTATAGGACCTTCAGCTTAGGGACCGTGCAGACACCCTGAAGAAATTTGTATTTTGTTTAATTTTTAAAAATTATTTTCTTTACAACAGCTTTTATGAGGTATAATTGATGTGTGATAAACTGCATATTTAAGTATACAGTTAGATAAATTTTGCCGTGTGTATATACCAATGAAACATCCCCTCTATCGGTAATGAATAGATCCATCACTCCCAAAGGCTTCCTTTGTCTCTTTGTTTTCACCCTCTGCCTGTGGCTGTTCCCAACTCCTCCATCCCCAGTGAACTACTAATCTGCTTTCTGTCACCACAAATTGTCAACTTAAAATTTCCATACATTTATATAACTGGAGTGATACAGTTTGTACTTTGTTTGGTGAGGGGTCTGGCTTCATTCACTCGAATGTTTTAATATTCCTCCATGTTGTAGCATATAATGATATTTCATTTCTTTTCTTTTTTTTTTTTTTTTGCAATGAAATAGTATTTCTTGGTAGGAATATAATCACAGTTTGTTATCTATTCCCCTAATGATGGGCAATTGGGTTGCTTCCACTTTGGGAATGTTACAGATAACTCTGCAGTGAACATTCACGTGCAGATCTTTGTGCGGACATCTGTTTTTCTTTCTCCTGGGTAAATACTTAAGAATGTCATGGTTGGATGTTATCAGAGGTGTATAATAAACTTTTTAAGAAACTGCAAAATTGTTTCCCAGAGCGGGAGTACCATCTTACGTTCCCATTAGCAGGTTACTAGAATTCCAGTTGGGTCTAATTCTCACCAACACTTGGTGTTGTCACCCTTTTTTGCTCTAGTTATTCTAATTCTTGGGTAGCAGTAGCTCCTTGCGGTTTAAATTTTTTTTTTCAATCTTTATTTTTGAGAGAGAGAGACAGAGAGTGTGTAAGCAGGGGACGGGCAGAGAGAGAGGGAGACACAGAATCTGAAGCAGGCTCCAGGCTCTGAGCTGTCAGCACAGACCCCGACATGGGGCTCGAACTCACAAACTGCAAGATCATGACCTGAGCCGAAGTCAGACGTTCAACCGACTGAGCCACCCGGGCACCCCACTCCTTGTGGTCTTAATTTGCATTTCCCTGATGACCAGTGATATTGAATGTCTTTCCAAATATTTATTTCCCATCTGTGTATTTTCTCTGGTGAAATATCTGTTCCTACCTTTCCTCCATTTTGTACTGGGTTGTTTTCTTACTTATTTTAGAACATTCCTTATATCTTCTGGATACTTATCTTCGATCAGATATATAATTTGCAAATGTTTTCTCTGAGTCTACGACTTGACTTTTCATTTTAGCAGTTTCTTTCAAAGAGCAAAACTTTAAGTTTTGATGGGGTCCAGTTTATCTACTTGTTCTTGCGTGGATAGTGCTTTTGGCAGTGTGCCCAAGAAATAATTGCCTCCGTCTTTGCTACAGTTGCGGAACGTTGTCTTGTTTCTGTCCCTTGTTCTGTCACTTATTGAGAGAGAGGACCTGAATTCTCCAACTATGATGTGAACTTGTCTATATCTCCTAGTATGTACATCAGACTTTGCTTTGTGTATTTTAAGCCCTCTTCTTAGTTGCTTAAACATTTACGATTGTTATGTCCTCTTGATGAGTTGACTCCTTTATCATTGTGAAAGGGCCTTCTTTTTTCCCTGCTAATATGCTTTGCTCTGAAATCCACTTTGTCTGATATTTATGTAGCTACTCCAGGTTTTGAGTAATGTTAGCGTAGTATACCTTTTTTCCTTTTTTTTTTTTTTTTTTTTGTTTTTTACATTTTTTTGACTTTTTTTTGGG
>NW_027551576.1:1639562-1721890 GCF_008692635.1 Crocuta crocuta | reverse complement strand
TTTTTCTTTTTTTTTTTTTTTTTTTTGCTTTTGACATATTTGTGACTTTATGTTGAGGTGCATTGTTTGTAGGCAGCATGGAGCTGTGTCTTGCTTTTCAATACAGTGTGACAATCTGGCTTTTAATTGCGGAGCTTAGACCACTTACATTTGTTGAGGTCATAGGCACATTAGCTTTAAATCTCTCATCTTGCCATTTGTTTTCTTTCCTTTTTCCTCTTTTTCTGCTCTCTTTCAGATTGATGGAATGTCTGATTCTATATCATTTCTTTTGTTTATTAGCTCTCATTATTTGTTAATTTAGTGGTGATTTGAGGGTTTATAGATCTTTAACGTATCCCAGTCTATCTTTGAGTGGCATCACTTTATACGTGGTATGGCTTATAACAGTACTTCTAGTCTCCACCCCTGGACCTTTGTACTTCTCGTCAAGTACTTTACATTCGTGTATATTAAAAACACCACGCTACTTTTATTATTTTGTATTCAAACAATCAATATCTTTTTTAAAGTTTTGAATAATTTTTAAAAATGTATATGCTTGCCTATGTAGTTCCCATTTACAGTGCTCTTTTATTCCTTGTGAAGATCTGTATTCCCATCTGGTATCATTTTCCTTCTGTCTGAAAGACTTTCTTTAACATTTCTTATAGTACAACTCTGCTGATAATGAATTCCTTTGGCTTTTATATGTCTCAAAATGTCTTTATTTTGCCTTTGTTTTTTGAAAGATATTTTTGCTCATAGGTTTTCTTTCTGTATTTTAGAGATATCGCCCCCACTGTGTTCTCATTTACATTGTTTCCAATGAGAAATCTGTCATCTTATCTCTGTTTCTCCGTATATAACGTATCCCTTTTTTGCTGGCTGCGTTGAAGATTTTCTCTTTATCACTTGTTTTCAGAAATTTTATTTTGGTTAACTTTGGTACAGTTTTCTTTATGTTTCTTGTGCTCGGGTTTCTTTGGGATCGCTGGCAGTAGGCTTTCGTGAAATGTTGGAAATGTTTCAACCATTAGTTGATCAAATGCTTTTTCTGCATTCCCTCTCTTTCTCCTCCCCGTTGAGGATTCCAGTTACGAGTGTGTGAGGCCACGTAATCTGTCCCATACCATGCTGATGCTCTGTTCAGCTTTTTATTCTCTCCTCTCACTGTATTCCATTTCAGATCGTTTCTATTGCTGTCTTCAAGTTCACTGGTCCTTCCTTTCATACTGATCTGCTACTGGCCTCAGTGTGTGTCTTGTTCATTTCACACATTGTATTTCATTTTCATCTCTAGAGGTTGACTAATGCCTTTTTAGTATCTTACCTCTATTTGACTTATCTCTATTTGAACACATGGAATTTAGTTATAATAACTATTACTGTGTCCTTATCTACCCATTCCAACATCTGGGTCAGTTCTGATTGATTTATCTTGTCAATGTGATTTCCTACTTCTTTGCATGCCTGATCATTTATTCATTGGATTCCAGACACTGCTTTTCACCTTGTTGGGTGTTAGCTATTGTTATATTCATATCCATGTTCTTGAGCCTTGTCTGAGATGCAGGTAAGCTACTTGGAAGCAATTTGATTTGGAGGGGTTTGGGGCCTTGCTTTGCTTATTTGTTAGGTGAGACCAGAACAGTGTTCATTTCAAAGCCAGGTACTGACCCCTACTGAGGCAAGACCCTTCTAGGTGCTTGACTCAGTGACTGCCGAGGGGTGCCAGTCTGACTGGTGGCAACGGGCACTATTCCCAGCCCTGCCTGAGTACGAGCACTTACTCCTCTTATCCTTACAGATGATTCTTTTCCTGGCCTCTTCACACCCAGGCCAGATCAGTACTCAGCTGAATTTCCAGAATTCTCACTCTATATTTGTCTCATCTCTCTGGTCCTCTGTCCTGGACTCTCACCTCTGTCTCTTCAATTCTAGGCCCTGGTTTCTACTTGGGTTTCCCCTCCTGGTCTGTGGTTGGAAACCTCCGAGGCCCCAGACTCTGCTCTTATTTGCCTCCTCTCAGTTATCATTGACCATCGTTGTCTGACGTCCAAGTGCAAACAAATTCGTTTTGAATGTTTTGCCCATTTTTAGGTTTTCTGCAAGCGCAAGAGTAAATCTCTGTTACGTCATCTTGGCTACAAGTGGAAGTCCCTTGAGCAGTTTAAATCAGGAGAGCAGTAGACCAGCTTCACCGTTAGAACAATCCCTGTTTCTAGAAGTTCTTCCTAACCTCCCTGGGGTCTGAGGCATCTGGGCCCGTCTGCCTGAGCGAGCTCATCCTTCCCGCCTCCTCCAGCCCAGAAGGGTGGTGTGGGCCTGAAGCCAGCCCTTCACGACCAGCCCTGGACATTTCCTGGGAAGTGGCCCAGCCTCCCCCGCTGTCACCTCACATCTTGTCTGCAGGTCCCTGGCACTCAGAGGCAGGGAGCGTTTGGGTGAGTGAAGCAACTTGTCACTGTGTCGGCAAGAGCTGGGAAGCTGATGCCAGGACAGCGTCCAAGGGCCCCTGGAAGAGAAATTCGCCTTTACGTTAGAGCAGCACCTCCGCTGCAGGCTCGTCCACATCCCGACCCCATGGGGCCAGCAGATCAAGGACGTTTATCCCTTTTTTAGGGGCTGGCGTTGTAGGAGGTCACCCAGATGCTGAGCGGCGTACTTTGTGTTTCTGAGCAGTTCTGCAGGTCTTGAGGCCAGGGTGGCTCTGAGGGGTCCGCTGGCCTCGCCCACGTCCCCAGCACCTCCAGCGCGGAAGGCCCGGGAGTGGCTCGGAGCCACCGCCACAGCCTCCTTGCAGGCAGGAATCTCTTTGAGCTGAGGCCCAGGAGCACTCTGGGAAACACTCCCCAGGGGACCATTGGCAGAGGCCTGCCTTGCCTGGTCAGTGCGAAGCTGGCAGGGATCAACAAGGATGCCCGAGAGGGCACCATCCTTGGTGGAGAAGAGCGGGGCTTAATGGAAGGATGCCTGTGGCTGCTGTGTTGTCACTGCACGCCAAACGCTACCTGGGAGGAGCCGGTGGAATTTTCCACCAGGGCCAAATCACAGACTGCTAGACAGCGGCCTCCGATTCTGGCCTGTCCCTGCTGTCCCAAGTGCTCAGAACCCCAGAGGCGTTAGGGGGGAAGGGATGGGGTGGCTTTGGAGCTTCAGGACATGGCAAGAAATGGCACATGAGAACAGGGGAGGGACTTCACCACTCTACACACCTAAGAGCCGGAAAGTCATCTTGTGTCTTGTGTCCTCAAGATGTCATTGGTGAAGGGAGGGGGACCACGGGTGGCTCTTAGAGCTGTTTCCTGAGTCCTTGGCCTGCAGCACTAACCACCAAAGCTCTGAGCCACAGCCTCCAACCTGGAGGGCTTCTGGCTAATCCTGTGGACGCATGTCTAATTTTGTGTACATCCTGCTGGCTGTTTCAAACCGGAATTGGTTGCCAAAATTCCCAAATTGGGAGATGCCATGGAAAAACCTGGAGCTCCAACTTCTCTTGAAAACGTAGAAGACCAGGCAGCGTGGAGTTGTGTGGTGACCACTCTTGAGCCCACAGCGCCCCCCATGGTCCCCGCCACACCCTGGTGCCTCCCATATAATCGGCAGGTACCCGCTCATGGCCGTGGACACTCAGCTCACAGTCCCGGCAGGGTTTGGAAGCCCTGTCCTCCACCAGAGAGGGCTGGTCCCCCTCTGGTTTCCATTCATGGGGTCAGCTCCCTTTCCTTTGTGACAGCCTCAATCTGAGTGACAAGCTGCTGTGTCTTCCTGATACACCCAGCTCAGACCTCCAAGCCTCCCGGCAAAGTACCCCGGCTGCACCTCCAGTGAGGCTTCTCCACCAGGCCTGCCCCTTGAGAGAGGGATCCGGAGCTCCTTCCCAGGAAGAGCGAAGCAGTTTTTATTCTGGCAGAGCGCAAAGCCTGACACAGAAGGCATGGAGCTCGAGGCCCTAGGAGGTGCACAGGGGAGGTATAAGGACTCGGCAAGGGTCCTTCTGGGCGAACTGGCTGGTCTGACATGGGGTCAGGTGGCACACAGCAGTCGTGAGCACGGGCCATCCCTGGAGGCAGGGGGTGACTCCAATGGCCTGTGCTGGGTTTTGTCAGCCCTCAAAGACCATGATTAGAGGCTCTGCAAGGGATGTTTTATATTTCCTTAATGTAGCAATGTCCTCAAAGACATGTTTCCTCAAGGCCACACAGAGAGGGTCCTGGGAGTCTTTGGCATCGGGAGGTCATTAAGCTTGACTGGGGTCAGGGGCCGGCGCGGTGCATCTATGAGAGGCCATGAAAGGTGTAATCCTTGAGTAGAGGAATGGGCCACCCCTGGGGATGTCTTCCCGGCTGAATTGGACAGAACCCTAGTAGGGTCACCTTGGGATATAGTGCAATGGCAGTTATCGAAACCGTAGAAGCCAGGGCGTCGTCACGCACCCACTGTCGCCAGCTAACCCCGAGTTGGCTGTATGCGGGTCCTGTGGCCTCAGCGGCCTTGAGCATCAGGAGGGGACATTTCACCTGCAGGTAACAGAATGCATAAGGAAGCACTAAAGTAGTAAATGTCCAGTTGTGGACGTTCCCCAGGTTGATTCAGTAGGATTCAATGCCATTCCAGTGCGTCAGCCTCATGGCTGCAAAGTGGTTGCCATTGCTTCACAGGGAAGCAACCAAAGATAGGAAGAAGGGGGAAAGGAAGAAGGGCTCTCCTTGTGTGTCTCTTTGGACAGGAGAGGGAAAGCTTGTCTGAGCTCCCTCTCGCACGAGTCTTAAAGAATGGGTCAAAGGGAACCCTTAGCTGGGAGAGAGTGTGAGAAAGCGGGAGTCAGACATTTCCTGTCTCTGCTATGTCTTGGCAGCATAAAGAATGAGAGGAGGAGAAGGCTTGTTGGGTGGATGATAAATGGGCTGCCCTTCCATAATGGCAGAATGGAGGCCAGATGAGAATCTCATGGCGCTGCTGGCAGATGCCCAGAATCCACGTTGCCTAAGCTTTATTGCTTAGGGTAATTATTTCAGAAAGTGCTAGACTATTAAAGGTTAAGTTAGTCGACCTCCCTGGCAGGTTTCCGGTTTTTCTTGCCCACCCAGGGGCCCCTGTGAAGAGCCGGTGCCTCCATGTTATGTCCTCCCTTCATTACAATCTCCAGCCCCATCTCTTACCCTCAGGAAAGAAGGCGTGTGATTTGAACAAATTCACACTCAAGTGTTAAGGCTGATAGGTCTCCGGTCATGGTCCCTGTCTATAAGCGCACAAAGTCTTCTGACCTCAAAGAATGAATCATCAGGATAAGGTTTCCAGAGGGTGGGATTTGGAAAAGAAAAATATAAGGGCATCTGGGTGGCATAGTCGGTTAAGCACTTGACTTCAGCTCAGGATCATGATCTTGTGGTTCATGGGTTCAAGCCCCGCGTTGGGCTCTCTGCTGACGGCTCAGAGCCTGGAGCTTGCTTTAGATCCTGTGTCTCCCTCTCTTCCTGCCCCTCCTCTGCTCACACTCTATATCTCTTTCTCTCAAAAATAAATAAAAACATATAAAAAAATGTTTAGAGAAAAAAAGAAAAGAACAATATAGTGTTTCTGGAGAGGGCTGGAAAACACGGAACAGAGGGAACTCTGTCCTCTGTTACTCGATCATTGCACAGCGGAAACATTTGGGAAGCAGGAGGAGGGTAGGGAAGTAATATTTATGGAGCATCCAAGTATGTGAATCCATTGCACTGTCACGGTGACCCTATAAGACCGTGATTAGGATGCCCGTTCTATAGATGAGGGGAGAGAAGTGCACAGAGGCTATGTCACGTGGCCAAGGTCACACAGCTAGGAAGTGGCAGAGTAAGGGTTCCAGGCCTGGGCGGCGCAGGCCACTGGTCCTACCCAGACCCTGCATAGTCTTGTCTTTTCCCATCTTCCTTTCACTCCAGCCAGGGCCGCCCAGGGCCCAGTCAGAAATCACACCAAGATGCTGCTCCCTGCATCTGAATGCCCTAATTTCCCCCAGGAGCCTGCAGTTCCGGGGGTGCGGGAGGCATCCTGCCAGAGCTGCGCCCTCCCCCCGGCCAGCATGGGACGGGACAGCAGGAGGGAGATGGCCGGGGAAGCAGCGCTGCGCAGCAGGCCTATTGGGCCTCGCTGTCTCTGGGCTGTCGCAGCACAGGGGCCCTGTGACATTGGGGGGACCAAGCCAAGACCTCAGTGTCCTAGACTTTGCAGGGCCTTGTCACCTGAGCCACCTGCGGGGCGCCTGGCAGAGCCTCTTCTTTAGATGCAAAAAGAGGAATCAGGGGAGAGGAAGGGACCCACGCGTGCCCGGTGTCCCCGTGTGGCAGGGCCAGAGCTCCGAGCCAGGCCCTCCTGACTCAGTCCAGCCCCCCACAGGCTCAGAGCATTTCATCCCAAGCGTATGAGGCACCTGCCACGTGCCAGGCCCTGGGGTGACCAGGGTGAGCGAGGCAAGGTCCCTGTCCTCCCCGGGCCTCAGCACAGTGACAGCTCATGCGGAGGGACACTCTTGAAGCCAGTGCACGTCATTAGTGCTTAAAGGACGCACAGAGAATATTGATCTAACCCGGGGTAGCAAACTCAGATGTCCCCTGGGCCAGGCAGATGCCCTGCTGTGTGAAGATGGAGGTGACAGTTGGGGTGGGACTGCGGCCCCTTGAAGGGTGACAGTCACATCCAATAATTGGCCTTGTCGGAGTGTGGGATCCAGGAGCCAGGCATCCCCATTTTTTAAGGAAATCCAGGAATCCACACTTATATATATTTTTTCTAATTAAAATTTTTTTTAATGTTTATTTATTTTTGAGAGAGAGACACAGACTCAGGCTCCAGGCTCTGAGCTGTCAGCACAGAGCCTGACGTGGGGCTCGAACCCACGAACTGCGAGATCATGACCGGAGCCGAAGTCGGCGCTTCACCGACCGAGCCACCCAGGTGCCCTGATTTTTTCTAATTTTTAAAGGTATCCCTAAGCCGAACAAAAACGTATCTGCAGGTTGGATTCTGCCCCAGGCTTCCAGCCACTGCTCTTGCACAGAGAAGGAAAGGGTTTTCCTGAGACCTCCCGGCAAGACGATGGCCGAGCCAGGCCTCAAAGCCGAGCCTCCAGATCCAAGCTGGAGACCCTGCGGGCCTGCTCCACACTAACCTCAAGGTCCATTTCTCTTCTGCATGGGGGGGACGAGGTTTTAGTTGGGGGAACAAACCTCTTCGAGTGAGAAATACAGTCGTCTCAAAGCTGTTCCTGTAAGAAGCTGGGACACTGGCGGCAAGTGCTGTTCAATCTTCTGGCGCCTTCCGAAGAGTGGTCTGCGGTTTTAATCCTGACGCTGTGTTTGACATGGGGCCGTTTCCACTCCTTGTTGCTCAAAATGCAGGGGACACAGCGCTTCCCCTTTAAGGGGGCAGCACATGCCATTCATGGTATACGGAGCCCTGGCTCCGTTCTGGGCCGCCAGGCTTTGCGCAGAACCGCCCTTGGTGGGAGAGAGGGGTCTGCCCCACTGTGTCAGCCCCTTTTCCTTGGCAAAGACCTTCTCTCCGGAAGCCTGGACCTCTACGAGTCCGTGTCAGTTACCAGAGCTCGGGTATCACTGATTCAGCCAGAGGCAGAGTGATTAACAGCACAGGGGTTAGGGCTGGATGGAGCTGGGTTTGAATCCTGACTCTGCCACTTATCAGCTGTGTGACCTTGGGCAAGTCTCCTCACCTCTCTGAGCTTCAGGACCTCATCTATAAAATGGGGGTTAATAATATTTACAAGCAGAGCTGCGGCACAACTCCGTTCCGATCCGAGGTGCCCACAGGTGCGCAAGTTGGTCCAGCCCCTTGCTTATTAATAGTCATGTTAATTACAACAAATCAACATGTCGTTCAACTGAATTAAGAAACAGAAAAATTCTGGGTCATAACAAATTTGGCAAACGCTTTTCCCTTCTGATTTCTGCCGAGGTTAATTTTTAAAAATTTTAACGAGCATTTATATATAGCGTTTACCAAGTGGCAAACTCTATGCTAAGTGCTTTATAAATATTGACTCATTTAATCCTTGCAGCCACTCTGGAAGGCAGATATGTTTTCCAGACGTACAGATGAGGAAACTGAGATGTTGAGGGAGCTACAAGCACTCGGATAGGAGGCTGGCAAATGGCAGCGCCAGGCTGCAGAACCGATCCGTGTGGCCGGGGAGCTGGGCACATAACGACTTGCTCCCCTCCTTTTAAGCTTTATTCCTTCTGAAACACATTTTCCCGTTTGCAGTCGATCGGCCCAAAGGAAGACCTCCTCCTTTCTCTGTCTGAAGACATAGTTGAAAGACTGTGTCTTTGGGAGACAAACAGCATGGGGTCAAATCCCCCACTGCCTCCTGCCCGGCTGTGGGACCCTGGCATGTAATTCCCCCTCTCCCCTGGGCCTCACTGTCCTCATCTCTAAACTGGGCTGCTGTCTCCACCTACCTCTCAATTAGAGGGAAGTGGAATCAGCCACGGACGTGAAAGTGCTTTATAAAGTCTTAAATGCACTGTCTGGGGCTTGGGGAAGTGAAACCATCAGGATCATTAAGCTGACTTTCCCCCAAAACACATCCAGCACTTAAGTGTCTCCTTGCACCGTCCGTGAGGGTCCAGGAGACTCACAGTAAAACCCGAAGGCCAACAGTGTGCCCCCGTCCACCCCCCGCCCTGGCCGGTGGTCCCTCCATCCCACGGTGGGGGCTCCTCCTCTGGCCCCACCTGGATCGCTGTCCAGGATTCAGGTGTGTTCACAGTCAGATGCTGAGAGGCACAGCCCTCCCTCAACGCACAGCATCCGTAGCCATGTGGGTCGTGAGAGGGTTTCTGCCTGTCGTTGCTTGGCAATATTTTGTTTAAATGAACTTATGCCAGAGATTAATATAGTTTGTGAATTTAACTGCTTGCTTGGCAGGAAGGGGAAAATGTGCAGAGTTTTAAGAAATATGGTGTGAAAATGGTTTTTAGAACGCGGGCGTGCAGATGAAGCTTCGGGGTGGGGCGCGTGGAGCTGGACTCCAGAGGAAGAGCCCCAGGGTCCCGTCCCTGCTGGGCCACTTCCCAGCTGCGGGACCCTCCACCCGCCACCAGAGCTGTCTATCTCCTCTGACAAATAGCAGCCCTACCACGGGGAGGGGGAGAGGGGAGCAAGATGGGGACGGGGGAGGCGAGAGGGTGCCACACAATGCCTGGCATGCAGCTCTCGCTCAGCACAGCACACGGAGAGCTAGCCGCTGAGAGCAGGCTCCCACCTCCTCTCCCTGCGCCCAGAGGGCTGGGGGCACAGAGCACGTGGGAATCTTTTCTTTCATAGTTTATTGTCAGGTTGGTTTCCGTATGACACCCGGTGCTCATCCCCACAAGTGCCCTCCCCCATGCCCATCACCCCCCTTCCCCTCCCCCTCACCCCCATCAGCCCTCAGTTTGTTCTCAGCGTTCAAGAGTCTCTCATGGTTTGCCTCCCTCCCTCTCCCCAACTATTTTTCCCCTTCTCCCCCACGGTCCTCCATTAAGTTTCTCCTGATCCTTCTATACATGCACACGTATGGTATCTGTTCTTCTCTGCCTGACGTGGGAATCTTCAATGAGAGAGTGTGTTGAGGAGTCGGGGCGCCTGGATGGCTCAGTTGGTTGAGCGTCTGACTTCGGCTCAGGTCATGATCTCACGGTTTGTGGGTTCGAGCCCTGCGTCGGGCTCTGTGCTGACAGCTAGCTCAGAGCCTGGGGCTGCTTCAGATTCTGTGTCTCCCTCTCTCTCTCTGACCCTCCCCTGTTCACGCTGTCTCTCTCTCTCAGAAATAAATAAAACATTACAAAAAATCTTTTTTAAAAAGTGCGTTGAGGAGTCAACAAGTGGATGGTAATCACAGGCCACCCTCATTCTTCCCAGATTCCATATTCCTTCTTAAATTTGCCTGCCTGCTCAAGTGTCCGTGTAACCCCCAAATCAGTACTCGGGGTGCTTCCGCAGTCCCTTGCACATGTGCTCAGGGCCGTGCAAATCTTGCTGAACCAGTTGTTGCTCTGCCTTCTCGTTTGAGCTCCCGTTTGTAAACAAGTGCGCATTCCCCCCAGCTACGAGGTGCCCTCTTTTTTGTCGTTTTGCACTTTTTGTTGTTGATTTCACTGTTTAAAAGGCCCCCCAGTGCAGGGCCGAAGTGCCGTCTAGCGTTCCAAAGCCGCGGAAGGCTGTGCTATGTCTTGCGGAGAAAATGCTTGTGTTAGATCTTCATTCAGGCGCGAGTTACAGTGCTCTTGGCCGTGAATGTAATGTTAACAGATCTGTAGTAGATATGAAATAAGGTGTCTTTATATAGAAACACTCCTAAAATAAAGTTAGGTATTGATTGGTTGGTGAAAATACTGTGAGCAGAGGCTCTCCGGAGACTCACCCCGTGTTTTCTCGGGGACAGTGGTTCACTCTTCACTGATTCAGTGCGCGTGGAAACGTCGTAGAGCCTAGTTACTGCTAAGAGTAAGAATGACTGTATAGCAAGGGTTACTGTGAGTCTCAACTGTTCAAGAGAGAGTCAGGAAGGAAGTCGGGGCTTGGAGTTCTCCCATCTCAACAGTGGTTGTGAGGGTCAAATAAGACAAAGGCTGGGAACTGTAGAGTCTGGGTGCAGGCGTTGTAAATGGCATCGCCTGACTGTTGCATGGACATCAGCAGTGTGGTTGTGCACCGAGGCCGCCGGGGAGGGCCTGCCTTGGCCCATGGGGCCGAGAATGAGTTTTAGTGTCCCGTGTCGAGAGGGGACAAGGGAGGTCCTCGTAGACCTCACGGGCACACCCCCTGCACGTTAATTATTTGCCGAAGCTTAGACGAGAGCTGTTCCTGGTGGCCGTGCATTCCCTGGCCATCACCCAGCCTGGGACACCATTGTCTCTTGCCTGGACTGGACATGGCTGCCTCACTGCTGTCAGCTTCCCCTCTGGCGTCCCTTTATCCATTGTCCACACGGCAGTGACCAGGCCCCTCACTCTTTATGCCCTTAAATGGCTTCCCGTCCCTGCTGTGGCCTCTGAGACTCTGGGTGGTCAGGCCCCTGGCCACGTCTCCAGCTCTCTCTGATCCCATGGCGCCCCGTGCTTTCTGCTCCAAGCACACTGGCTTCCTCTCTGATCCTTGAACACACTGCACCCCTCCTGCTGGAGGGCCTTTGCACTGCCAACCGCACCCCCCTGCCCTGTCCCTGTTACCCTCCCCACCTCCACTACTCGCACCTGCTCACAGCCTGTGTGTCCTTTAGGTCTCAGCTCAAGTCACTTCCCTGATGACCCTGCCCCGGGACAAAGTGGGCTCCATGATGTAGCCCCGCCCATGAGCACACGTCCCCCTTCACAGAATGTATCTCAGTGACACTTCACATTCATTTGAGTGGCCACTTGGTGAGTGATCCTCTCCCCATCTCCTCCCCCAGACTCCACACAGTGAGACACTGGGCCGGTCTTCGCTCCCCACTGAGCCCCCAGAGCAGAGGAGAGGGCCTGGCACACTGTAGATACTCCGTAAGCTTAGTAAGTAAGCCAACGCCCACTCCCATGTTGACTCTGGGGACACATCTTCCTGGACCAGATCCAAGCTCTCCCTTGCACTCCACAGACCAAAAGGACAGAATTCCCATCGGTGGAGCCCAACCATCCACCAGAGTGGAGAGCTGAGATGTCCCCATCGGAAGGACATGATGATAAGGTTCAAAGAGATGGGAGACATGGCTCAAGGTTGCATAGCTAAGAAGGTTCAAGGGCAGGATTTATACCCAGGTCTGGCTGACCCAGGAGCCTAAGGTCTGAGGGTCTCCCCTCCAGTCCGTCGCTTGTCTTCTCACCCTTGGGTCATACACATGCTGCACATGACAGTCTTAAGTGTGAAGGGAAACATCAGAGGAATGAAGTCTTGACCTCATGTCACCCGCCTTTCTGAGGCTTTTCTTTGAACACACTGGTTTCAAATGCACTGGGGATTCTGCTCCTGGGGGCTCTCGGTGGCCTGGCCGCCCTCAGCACATCACTTTGCAGAAAGGTGCTCACCTCTTAAAGAAGCCAAGTCCAGCTGATGGATTCAGTGCCTGCGGGCAGCACTGGACATGGCTGGGGATGCGCTGGCCTCCGGTGGGCCCTGGAGGGCACACAGGATGCTGGCACAGTGGGACTCACTGGACTCACCGCCTTTAGTTTCCACATGGGGAAACTAAGGCCCAGGGTAGGGAAGGGATTCAACCAAGGTTAGAGGGTGAGTTTCAAGAGCAAAATGAGAAGCCGAGGCTCTGGCCTCCCCGGGGCCGTGTTGCTCACCTTTGCACTGAGGTCAGGAAATGCAGACAAGAAAAGCTTCTTCCTCTTCCAGTCAGTCTCTCATGGCATCTAAAACTTCACCATTAATTCTTTTGCCTGAGAGAAACTTTGGCGAGTTCTCTAACAGAATGGAAATAGCCTTGGATGGGTTGAAGAGGGGAGGGATGCCCTACGTCATCCCCCAAACAGTTTATGCATTCATGTCTTCATCCACCCACCTACCCCATTGTCTCTTCGTCTGTATTTCCATCTGTCCACTTACCTGTCTCTCCACTCACCCATCCACCCAACCCATCCCCTTCCCTTTCCATCTCTCTCTCCACGTCTCTCTTTCCACTCACCCATTCTCCCACCTACCTACCCATTCATCCATCCTTTTTAAAACATGTTTATTTATTTGAGAGAGAGAGAGAGAGCAGGGGAAGGGCAGAGAGAGAGGGAGACACGGAATCCGAAGCAGGCTCCAGGCTCTGAGCTGTCAGCACAGAGCCCGACGCGGGGCTCGAACCCACAAACCGTGAGATCATGACCTGAGCCGAAGTCAGACGCTTAACCGACTGAGCCACCCAGGCGCCCTTCATCCATCCCTTTCTTCAGATTTTCATTGAACACCAATTCCGTGACTGGCTCCGTGGACTAAAAAGCTGAAAAGTCTGAGTTCTGGCCTGTGCAGAGCCCCAGTACCCCAGGGACAGCAGATGTGTAAGGCGGCCTTTCCCCTGCACTGTGAGAGTAACGCTGAGGGGTTCTCGGCTTGGCTTTACAAAGAAGAGGTGACCAAGCAGAAAGAGTCTGGAGACCCCGATCCTGAGTGCATCATCCCCGCACACGGTGGCCTGGGGTAAGGCCCCTCCCATCTGGACTCAGCCTGTGCATCTGTGATGTGGGCAGGCTGGACTAGATGAGTGCTCCCCAGACTCAGTCCTTCATATACCTCTCTCCACACCTGCAGATGAGAGCACCTGTACTAAAAAGTGCTTAATGCTTTGATTCAAATGAGTCCTTTTTCTTTTACCCAAAATTCATTTCAGAATGAAGCCTTATTGCTACCATAAGTGGGAAAAAAAAACGGTAACAGCTGTCATAAATAGAAAGTAACCGTAAAAATACTTGAAAAGGGAAGGCAAACTGCTGATGTTAAATCCTAAGTAGACACTGTTTGTCGGCAATGAAGGCCGGCCCCCCTCGGTTTTTTTATTATATAATCTTTAATGTCTTTTAAATTTATTTCTGAGAGAGAGAGAGAGCACGAGCAGGGGAGGGGCAGAGAGATGCAGAATCCAAAGCAGCTCCAGGCTCTGAGCTGTCAGCACAGAGCCCGATGTGGGGCTCGAACCCACAAACCGCGAGATCATGACCTGAGCTAAAGTCGGAAGCTCAACCGACTGAGCCACCCAGGCGCCCCTCCCCTCGGTTGATAGAGAACGTGGCAGGCTCTGGGGAGGCCTGAACAGACACTGTCCACTTGGAATGGCTTCCTCGCAGTGGCACTGAGGCTAAGGGCCACGCCTGTCCCAAAGCAGGGCACTCTGCCTAGGAAGCCTCAGGCCAGGGATCCCGTCCCCAGAGGCCTCCCTCTGTGCCCCGGGCCTGCCTTCTCCCGAGGGCTCACCCCCCGCCACCCCCAGCACACCTCCCGGAAGTCAAGGCTCAGGAAGCCAGGAGCGGATTCGGTAACCCAAACCGAGCGGTGTCTGCTTCAAATCCTGACCAAGGAAGGAAACCAATATGGGAATCTGAAGCTGTCTCGTCCCAGAGCTCGGCGGGCGTCAGGTGCCGCCTGTCACTCAGGCAGGGCCCTGACCCGTTCTAATCTTACCTTCAGCCACCGGACTCCTCCCCCACCCCTCATCCCTGACCCAGGGTCCCCACAGCCCGTGACGGTGTAGAGTCTCCCCAGTGTGTGGCCTTTCTGGATTCCCCCGTGGCGTTCACATGTATGCCCAGAAAAGAGCATCGCATCCCTCAGTTCTGCCAAGACCTGTGGTTCCCAGTCAGTCTCCTCGCCCTGGAGGGCAGGTGGCCCGGTGGGCGGCGCCAGCAGACCCAGGTGTAGCTTGCCTTGTGCTCTGACGCTCCCTGCGCGTCCACGCCTCTGAGTTCCTAGATGCTGCTGAGCTTCCCGCAGCAATGCTGACATCAAGGGTATTACTTACCTGAAAAAATGTTCCATTTTGGATTCAGATTTCGGAAGGATATTGGAAATCTTAAAGCTGCTGCCAGCTCTGTTGAGGGACTCCGAGAAGCCCACTTTCTCAGCCGGCCTTGGCTCCGGCCTTGGCAGGAAGGGTCATCTTGGCTTTACCCGGCCCCCACCCCCAGATCTGAAAGGCCACGCTGCAATTGCCCAGAAGGGGCAAGAATCCAGCACCGGGCTTTGCCTTAGAAAGTGCTTTTACTCAGGACGCCCGGGTGGCTCAGGTCATGATCTTGTGGTTCACGGTTTCGAGCCCCGCGTCGGGCTCTGTGCTGACAGCTCAGAGCCTGGAGCCTGCTTCAGATTCTGTGTCTCCCTCTCTCTCTGCCCCTGCTTGTGCTCTGTCTCTCAAAAATATACATTTTTAAAAAAGTGCTTTTTCTCTCTAGTTAATAGTTACAGTCTCTCATGCAGGTCTTGCGTTTCATTCATTCATTCATTCATTGAATGAATGGCGGTTGACTGACAGGCACAGTCAGGAGAGCCCTGTAGGTTGCTTAGCACCGACATCACTCTTGCCAGGGCCATACCGCTTGTTAAATGTTTTTAAACCTCACCCCTGTATTCAAAAATATTTATTGAGCACACACTGTGTGCTTCAGTCCCACGAAGCTCTGGGACACGGTCCCTCACTCAAAAGCGTACGGCAGACACACGCCCGTTACTGCAGTGCAAAAAATCCAGACGGTGCCTGTCGCGGGAGTCAGAGAAGGGTGCCGGCACGCCTTGGCCAGAAACGAAGCAGAGAGCTTCTGGAAAAGTTACTCAGAGGGTGAAATTCCACGCTCCAGATTCTCATGGAATCCCTGAACGGCGGAGCACCGAGGCATCCCTGGGAGATCTGTCAGGCCAGCGTTCCCAAAGCGGGTGCTGAAGATGCCAGTTTTGTGAGATGTTAATAGACATCACTCAAAAAAAGGTCCGAATAAAGTTGGTTTGGGAAATGCTGGGTCAGGCAAAACGAAACTGGTTTGTATGTTGCAGGACTTTACAGAACCTTGGTGTGTTCCCTGCTTTGTGAAACCTGTAAGGAAGGTGAGGGCTGTAGCGTAGTGAGGGAGCCTTTCAAAGGGCTAATGCTCCCCAGAGCTCCTCCGACTCCCTTATTCACAGATAAGGAAACTGAGGCCCCGAGAGTGGCTGCCGCTTGGCTGAGTTCTCACAGGGAGGAGGGGTAGGGCGGGGACTAGAATCCGGGGCTCCTGCCTTGTAAGCAGGCTGTTCAGGGCGTGTGATTTGGGCCTAGGGTGCTCGCAGCACGTGACTGGAATAGAATCTACGTGCACAGCAGCAATCCTGGGAAGGTTACCGGAGGAGGCACACGCCATGAGCTGAGAAGTCCAGGGACCCTGGGAGCCAATGACTTGGGGCTTTATTGACTAAACTGTAGTATCGCTGAGAACCAGCTACACCCTAATTAGTGCCCAATTTGCATAGCGAGAATTTCAGGCTGGGGGAAGCTTCCCGCCCGGGATTAGTCCCTTGAATTCACAAAGGATGGAAGCACGTGGAGGTAGCTTTTCCAGGTCCCCTCTTCTGAGAAGCCTCCCCTGGTTGCCACCCCCAAGTCAAAATGATCCCTCCCTTGAAATTCTCACTCCACATGTTTTGAAGAAGCGTTTTGCCCTTAATCTATCCTTTCTGGCCAAGTTTTGCATTTAGCCAGTGTAAGATCTGGTTTATAAGCAGTTTGAGAGCAGAGCTGAGGGGCTATTCTTCCTTATCACGGTCAGCGTTTTGTAAGAACTCCCTGGGTGCTGGACGCAGTGCTCCGTGTTTTCCCTGCATCCCGTCTCCAGTTTACCTTCACCAGCGCGCCTCCCGCACCGTAGCTGTTTCTATCCCCATTTTACAGAGGAGCAGACTGAGGCTCCGGGAGGTTGAAGTGACTTACTCAGGAAAATGGGCCAGTATATGACGATGCAGAGACTCAAATGTGGGCCCTTATTTCCCTTTGCCTGTCCGCTTGTGAAGTGGGGCTGAACCCAGCCGGAGCTGATCCCGCAGGCACGCCGCGGTCCTGGGGCAGTGACCTGAAGCCTGGTGCGTCCTGGGTCTACAAGTCTGGGGTCGGGGCCCCCACCGAGCAGCCTTGCTCTGAGCTCAGCCCTGTTGACTGTAAGAGGATCTGGGTGTGCGGTGGGGCCGCTGCAGTGTAGAGGGGCAGTAACACCCGACGGACAGCCGCATGGTCTTCAGGCTGCCCTGTGCCCAGACTCACCCCAGGCCGTCCCGAGTCCTTGTCTCTCACTCCCCCTCACGTCACACCAGAACTTTCCATGGTGGGGGGCTGGGGCTCTGGTTTTCCCACCAACCACTCTCCACCTCTGCCCTTCACCTTTATTCTGTGGGCAGAAAAGGCCCGGACACAGAGTTCATAGCTGTTGTCAGACACCGAAGAAGCCTTCTCCCTGCACTTGTGGTCTGGGCCAGGGGCTGGGGTCGGTCTCCTTTCTTCCGTAATTAAAAATTCACCAGCAAAGGACAGACGCTCATCAATCTTTCATCTCGGCAGTCTCTGTTGGAGAAGACAGGGACACCGCTGACGAGGCGCGACTGGCCGTCCGCAGCCCCAGACCTCGCTACCATGTGCACGGGGTCAGGGCGGGCGGGGCCGGCCGAGCCTGGGGGAGTCCCTCGAACATCACCGGAAGGCGCTACGCGTGACAGGTGGCTGATCCGGAGCTTTCTACCGCCTGTGACCTAAAGGCATTAGGGAGGGGCCTAACAGAGGGTCAGGAAAAGGTCTGCAACAAAATGATCCGGAGGCAGCTGAATAACCACATGGCTAGTCTTATCCAATTAAAATTGTGGGACGTAGACACTCGAACGTTGCTAAGAGTAGATCTTAACTGTTCTCACCGCAAAAAAAAAAAAAAAAAAAAAAGATGCTGGCTTTGGGACACAATATAGGATATGCATATACACGCATTACTTAGCCCCATGGCGATAATCACTTTGCAACATAGATGTGTAGCAGATCAGTGTGTTGTAACTTACACAATGTTGTAGGTCAATTACATCTCGATAAAACCGGAAATCTATGTACGGTATATCTTCCATGTTTGAGCCAAGCAGGCAAAGGGAATAGAAACTCTCCAGTTGAAAAAAACAACAAGGACGGACACACCTTGAATGGATAACGGGGGTGAGGACCTCAGCACAGAGCCGACCTGGGGAAAGCTTGCCCGGCTCTCGTTCTCACGGCTGGCAGTGCGGCTGGGGCCGCTGCAGAATTCACCTGCTGGGCTGGCTTAGGCGTGTTAGGTAACTTCTCTGGGACTCCGCTTCCTCATCCGTAACACGTCGATGGGAACAGTCCCTGCCTCCAATATTTGGGGTGAGGAGTAAAGGATCTGAGGATCCTTCAGTGGCAGAAGATCGCCGCTGAGCAAACAGCCCAGGGCTTAGGCCTCGTGTACCCCAGGCCAAGGGGAAGGGGTGGCTCGGTGGGAGAACGGAACACTCGCTCTGCCGTTTCCCGGCTGCGTGGCCTGTGAGGCCCACCCCACCCCCGCCTCAGTTTCCCCACCTGTACTCCGAAGCAGGTACAGGAGCAGGTGATTTCCTGGGGCAGTGCTGGTTCCGCGGTCCAGGAAACCCCGCACGCGGCTGCCTCTTGCCGGGCTCAGGGTTTTCCGCGAAGAGTTTTGGGGAGAGGAGTTCGCAGGTGGCCACTAGGTGCCCACGGCTGGGCCGCGTCAGCCTGGTGCCTGTGGGCTTCCTGCAGCTCTGCTCCCGCGGCTCCGGGAGCCCTGGGCTGGGCTGTCTGTCCGGGAAGGGGCAGCCCGGCTCACAGCGAGAGGAGCGTGAGGGCGCCTGGTGGAAAAAGACGGGCAGAGGTGGCAAGAGGGGCTCGGGGCGGGGGCTGGGTTCCCTGTGCGGGGGCGCGGTGGGCACGGCTCACCCAGGTGAGCAGAGAGACGCCAGCCAAGCGTCCTTAGGGTGGCACTGAGCTCCTGACGCTGGGTGGGACCTGGTTATCCTTGGCTTGGGGCCTAAAGGATGTGGGTTCCGAGGATGAACAGGGCACAGGAAGGCAGGGCCACTGTGCTAGACATCTGCCACTTGCCCCTTGAGACCACCCTCCCCTCTCCCGGCTGCCCTGGCCCCTGGAAGATGACCTGGACTCATCAGTCCACTTCCTCCCCTCTCTGGCTTCCTGTTGGCTTTGGCCAATAGGGAGCTCTAGCAGGATATAAAGGGAGGGTGGGCAGAGAGACGTTAGGGTATTTAATATTCAGCTGTGTCCCTCAGGGTCCCCTGGGGCTGGCTGCATGCCTCCACCCCAGGTGCCGGCTCTTCTCTGTGCCGAGTCTGGAAACGTCCCCTCTCCCCAGGCCCTGGGGGGAGGGGGGTGGCCACAGANTGTAGAGGTCCTTTATCAACCCCTTAGGAGCCTGCCTGATTCAGCCCCCCGCCGGGAACCGCAGAGCTGGGGTGCAGGAAAGGGATGCAGGAGAGGAGGCCGCGGGCCCCGCCCCCACCCAGACTGCCCCGCCTTCTTCTTGGTTCCTCCGAGGGGCCAGTCTCCCTCCGCACGTCCAGTTCATACGTCTGGAGCAGGAGAAGGGAAGGCAGGCGAGGGGGCCCACGCAGGCCTGAAGGGGGCCCGCCGGGGCTGTGCAGGCCCCTGCAGTTCCCACAGCAGGGGCGGCGGGGGTGAGCCGCACAGGGGCGGACAGGTGGGGCTTAGGGAGCATCTGCGGGCCTGAGCAGGCGGCCCTCCTGGCCGGAGCCCATCGCCGACCTGCTGGCAGATGGTCCAGAGGTACAGCTGTCCCCAGGGGCTCAGAAAGCCGGACGTGTGCTTGAAATCCCTCAGTTTCTAAATACTGGGATCAGTTCAAATATTCCATTTTAAACAGCCGAGCTGAATCTGGCCGCCAGGGTGTGACCTGGAAAATACAAGCCCCTCTCTGATCTCAGTCTCCTTTGCTTGTAGGTTTCCCATCCCCGGAGCGCAGACTGAGAGCAGCCCAGGAGGGAGGTGAGTGTGAGCGCCGGCGCCCCCGGTTCACCTGGAGGGGTTCAGGACCCCCACTCGCACCTGGGCACACGCTTCAGCCCCATTTGTGGCCCAGGTTTAGAAATATGTGGTTTGCAACTCATGTGTCTGTGCCCCGTCCACTCTCCATGCTGCTCCTGCCCTGGGTACCCCACCTTCCTAACCTTCCTCTCTGCACCTCAGTTCTCAGCACCCCCTCCCCCAAACCTGTGGGTAGCAGGAAGAGGGAAGCCAGAAGCAGAGCCGAAGCTGTAGTTTGGGCCTTTTCCTAAATGTGACTTCCCTGCCCCTCAGTGCCCCCTCCCCCGCCCAGAGCCTGTGTGTGGCCCCTTTACCTTGGTGTGATATTCTACCAAATTAGAGGTGCGCTTGGATTAGTAAATGTTGTTGTGCAGTAAAAAGCAATATTCCGATGTGGGTTACAGAGCTGTCGTATCAGTCATTCACACTTTAGTATCTTTTAATGCCACCTGATTACTCTTTGATGACTCTCTTGCTGGAGTCAGCCACACTGAGAGGTTTTTTGATTTGGAAATTGAGGAGGAGCACTACCCGGAGGGCCCTGGCCCAGCCTTGGCCCAGCCGAAGATGTTTCTGGTAGCTTAGTGACTGTGTTGGAGTTGGCTCTGGCAGTACTTACTGTCTTTTGCCCCTGTCCTGGGTGGGTGAGGCCTCTGGAGGCTGCTCTGTCACCCTTACAGCCATGATGTCCCTGGGAACCAAGCATGCCCCCCAACTCCAAACCATCTGCTTACAAACATTTGAAGACACAGCCCCTTGTTTGGGGCACTGTCTGGGACAAGCCAGGCCGATCCACTGCCAATGGCCTGGGGCTGCCACTACCCGCAGCGGCCTCAGTGAAACCCTCCTTCCTCGAGGGTGACCGTGTGTGGAGCTCCCTTCCTTCCTAGATGGAATCTTCAGTTGCCCCAGGGTGTGTAACTGGATAGAGCCTTCTGCCCCCAACGCCCCCTCCGCCCGCCGGTCACACTGTCACTCTGCCCACATCGCCACCATCTGTGTCACTCTCTGGGAGACGGTGAGGAAGAAGCTCTGAAAGCCTCCATCAGAATGTTAACCGAAGATTAGTAGTGTTTCGTCCAAACTGCAAGGTTACATGCAATTTGAGTTTTCTGTGTTTTCCGTTGTCTGCAGCAAGCACGTGCTACTTTGATTTATTGCACCCGTGAATGCTGTCTGGGATAGTCTGGTGACCCATGGGTGCCTGTGTCCATTGTAGGAATTATCTGACCACATTAGCTCCAGCCGGTAGCTGGGCCTTGGGGAAGGGACCTGGGACAAATATGTAACAAATGGGGGTGCTGCGGAAGGATTACGGAGCTGTCAGAGGGGAACATGGCCTCCTTCTCCGATTCTGCTGAGAGCGCCCAGTCACGGTTGTTTTTCGAAAATGAGGTCGACTGGTTTGTTCCCTCCATTAACATACCACCTCTTCCTTTTCCTGCTAAGTAACCAGGCTCTCACTTGAAGGGCGATGTCACTGAGGCCAGGGATGGTGTCACCCTCTTGAACTGACTATGGCCATGTAGTTTTCTTCATTCTTTCTTTCTTTTCCAAAGATGTCTAAAACTACAACACAGCCTCTGGGGAGCTTTTCATATGCGCGGTCAGAAATTGATAAACTCCCCAAAGTGGCATAACCTCCTAGAACATTGTAAGAATTTTGAAAAGTTTCCTCTTTCAGAATGTAAGTAACCAGTAATTCCACTTCTGGGAAATGTGTCCTGAGGAAATCGCCTACGATGTGTGTACAGATGTTTATCCACGCGGATGTTTATCACGGTGTTATTTATGTTTGTTGAAAAATAGAAACAACGTGAATGTCGGGTATCAGGAGATTGGAGGGCCCAATGTGGCACCTCCAGATGGATCGTGCAGGGTCCTGGACAGCCACGTATACGGCGTGAGATGAATTGTTAATAACATAGGGGGAAACGGTCTTCTTTCAGTGTTAAGTGAAAAGGCAATTTGCCAGAATTAATCCGGACTACATTAAAAAAAGGAACATGGGTAGAGAGAAACAAGGAAGCCAGGTAGCAGAGAGAGGAAGNCAGGTGATCCATTTTCTTCTTTGTGCTTTTCTGCATTCCTTCCCACGGTGGCAAGCTCACTGCTTATCACAGACAGTAGTCCTAGTTAAGGAAAACACTCTCCCCCACCCCACTGCGCACGTGTGTGTATGTGTACATTTTGCTGGTCTGCTGTGTAGGAAAGATTGTTAGATTGGTGCTTTTCGTTCTCAAGAGCTATTTTTCTTAACGTGTGTTTGTTTTGTTTTGTTTTTTAACCAAAACCTGTGTCACATAATGTTCTTGGATCTCTTGAAGTATGGTTCTGAGGGAGCTGGTTTGGGGGCTGTAGTCATTTACGGGGACAGGCATGACAAATACCCCAGACAGGGCGGCTCGGACAGTGGAAGTGAATTTGCTTGCAGGTGTAGAGGCCGGAAGTCTGAGATCAAGGTGTCCTCAGGTTTGGTTTCTTCTGAGGTCTCTCTCCTGGGCTGGATGGCTGCCTTCTCCCTGGGTCCTCATAGGGTCAGACCTCTGTGTTGTCTGTGTCCTAATCTTCTCTCTTTAAAAACATTTTTTTTTGTTTAACGTGCTTATTATTGAGAGACAGAGCATGAGCAGGGGGGCGGGCAGAGAGAGAGGGAGACAGAGAATCCGAAGCAGGCTCCAGGCTCTGAGCTGTCAGCGCAGAGCCCAACGTGGGGCTTGAACCCACGAACTGTGAGGTCATGACTTGAGCTGAAATTGGACGCTTAACCGACTGAGCCGCCCAGGCGTCCCAACCTAATCTTGTCTTCTTTAAAGGACACCAGTCTATTGGATTAGGACCCATCCTCGTGACCTCACTTTACCGTAATTACCGCCTTACAGACATTATCTCCAAGCACCGTCCCATTCTGAGATACTGAGCGTTAGAGCTGCAGCACATGAATTCAGGGGTCACGTCTCAGCCCATAAAAGGGGCAGCCTATTCCCAGTGACTACAACCACTATTTTGCAGAGCACTAAGCTTGAAGCTGGAGGGGAACAGGGATATGGATGGAGAAGGCATTGTCCCTGCCTGTAAGGGGCCCCTCGGGAGGTGCAATACAGTCCCCAAATGCACCCCGTGCACACGGGCAGCACCTCACCTCCCCAGCAACACCCAGAAGCGAATGTGTGACCATTCCTGGATGTGTCCAGCCACCACAGATTGGCTGCTCAAGGTCAAGGCAAAAGAAAGAGTTCAGCATACAAAAAAATAATTTTATTAGGATGCTCTCAAGCACGTCTGCTGTGGTAAGAACCAACGAGTTAGCTATAAACAATGAAATCTTTCAAAACTCAAAAAAAAAATTTTAAATAGTTTATTGTCAAGTTGGTTTCCATATAACACCCAGTGCTCATCCCCACAAGTGCCCTCCTCCATGCTCATTACCCCCCTTCCCATCCCCCCCACCCCCATCAGCCCTCAGTTTGTTCTCAGCGTTCAAGAGTCTCTCATGGTTTGCCTCCCTCCCTCTCCCCCACGATGTCCCCCTTCTTCTCCCCCACGGTCCTCCGTCAAGTTCCTCCTAATCCTCCTATACGTGCAAACATACGGTATCTGTCCTTCTCTGCCTGACTCATTTCGCTCAGCATAACACCCTCAAGGTCCATCCATGTTGCTACACGTGGCCAGATTTCATTCTTTCTCATTGCCATGTAGGATTCCATCGTATAGATAAACCACATCTTCTTGATCCATTCGTCCGTTGATGGACACTTAGGCTCTTTCCAGGTTGTGGCTGTTGTGGAGAGTGCTGCTGTGACCATTGGGGTCCATGGGCCCCTATGCATCAGCACTCCTGGATCCCCTGGGTACATTCCTAGCAGTGCTACTGCTGAGTCATAGAGGAGTTCTGTTGTTAATTCAAAACTCAAAATTTAAGAATAGTTTTTCTTAGCATCACCTCAAAGGTGAAACCGATTTACCACATCACTGGCGGAGAAAAGGAATCCGTGAGCCAGTGGGGTGTGGAAGGTTGTGGTTGTTGAATTTAGTAGAAGCAGAGGCTTCTACTTCAGTCCTGAGCTCCAGCAGCCCGTCGCCAGCCCCTCAGAGAGGTCCTCACAGTGACACCGGCAGGTCGTGGGGCAGGGAGGGTAGGACCCCAAGGTCCAGAGAGGTGAAGAGGCTGCCTCTCTGAGGCCCAGTGTCTACACTGGGACCTGGGACTGTGCCCAGCACCCTGGAGTTGTTGAGGGCATGGTTGAGTAAGAAAACGTGACCCGCAAAGCACAAAAAGTTGGTTTAGCATTTTCCTCTGATTCAGCAAAATCTCTCCTCTCTCGGCACCTTTCCTGGGAGGCTGAAAATCTGCCTTTATTCCTAGACGTCCACTTGGTACCGGCTCTTTACTTCTTGCCCACGTGTCCTGAGACTTTGTGCCCTGATAGATGTTAACATAGGAGCAAACTAAGTAACATCCGCTGGGTCGTCTCCCACCTGCCTCTCATGGGACTCACAGTGATGCTGGGACATGGGCCAGGAGGCGTTTGGATTCTCCCCACTCTACAGATGACAAAACTGAGGCTCAGGGAGAGGATGCCATTTGCCCGAAGTCCTACAACTCAGAAATGGGAGAAATAAAACTAAAACCCAAATTAGGAGAGTCCACATTCAATGCACTTTTCTCAGTTGCTTTATTTTTATTTTTTATTTTTGGTCTTCAATCTTTCCGTAACTTCTGAAGAAAATGACCATTGGCTTTCAGAGCATCTGTTTGTTGCCTGCTCCCAAAACGTCTTTTTTCTTTTGCTCAAACGGGTTGAACTGTACAGCCCTGTTGTGATTCCTTCCAATCCGTGTAAATAAATATCACAGCCAGCTGCAAAGCTGAAGGTTTTTTTTTTTTTTTTAATGTTTTATTTATTTCTAGGAGAGAGAGACAGCGTGAGCAGGGGAGGGTCAGAGAGAGAGAGAGTCACAGACTCCGAAACAAGCTCCAGGCTCTGAGCTGGCAGTCAGCACAGAGCCCGACGCGGGGCCCGAACCCACAAACCGCGAGATCATGACCCGAGCAAAAGTCGGACGCTTAACCGACTAAGCCACCGGGCACCCCAAAAGCTGAAGATTTTAAGACACCAGGTCTCATCCGTATGAGATCTTTTCCAGCGGCTGGACAGCCAAAGCGATGGGAGAGGAGGTCTGGAGGCTGCCGAGGGGCTGGGTCACGAGGCCTTCGGGATGGGGCATGTGAAATTGTGAGCAGGGGAGTGAGGGGGCTGACTTGCCTGTTAACAGAACCGCCTTGGCTGCTTTGTGGAGGGTAGACATGCACGGGGCATGAGTAGAATCCAGAAGACCGGGGAGGAGGCTGCTGTGGGAATTCAGGTGAGAGATGAAGGTCACCCGGATGGTGACAGCGGAAGTGGGGACGGGGGGCCCTGTGCTGCATAGAAGACCCCTGGGTGCGTTCTGATGCCAGCCGCGGTGCTGAAATTCAAATCTGGCATTAGCGGCCCGGAGTTAACACAGCTAACACAGACCCCGCACGTTAGAGGCCATGGCTCCCAACATGCTAGCTGCAAGCGGGTGCTCAAGCTGTCACACTGCTGATGGGCTGCCTACAAATTTGAAGGGTTCTGAGAGTCCTCTTCATCTTGGTAATTCCCTAGAATGACTCACAGAGCTCAGTAAAGCGCACTACTTACAGTTACAGTTTTATTATAAAGGATACGGGTCGGGACCAGCCACATGAACAGAAACATAGGCGACCGCCAGGCACGTGCCTGCCCTCCTGGTGCATGGATGGTTGACCAACCAGGAAACCATGCTGAGCTCCGTCTCCAAAGTTTTTTGGGTTTTTTGTTTTGTTTTGTTTTTACATTTTAGAGAGAGAGCAGGAGTGAAGGAGAGGGGCAGAGTGGGAGAGAGAGAGAATCTTAAGCAGGCTTCACGCTCAGTGTGGAGCCCAACATGGAGCTCGATCCCACGACCCTGGGATCGTGACCTGAGCGGAAATCAAGAGTCAGACGCTCAACTGACTGAGCCACCCAGGCGCCCCCAGAGTTTATATTAGGATTTCATCATGTTGGCATGAGTGACTGATTCCTTAGCTACGTGACTAAAGTCCATCTCCATCCTCCTCCCCTGGAGGTGGGGCTGGCTCAAAGCCCCGGTCCTCTCCTGCCATAGCTGGTCTTTCTGGTGACCAACCCCCATCCAGCATATTCTAAGGATTTAGAGTCTCCCTCCCAGGAACCAGGGACAAAAGTCAGTCATATTCTTTAGTCTAAACAGGGTGGATACTGGTTTCCTTTACTAAGACTAGCAGAAGACTGGAGGCCGGGTGGGTTGGGGCGGGGGGGAAATGAAGACTAATGCTTTGGACATGTTGACTTTAAGATGTTCATTAGACGTCCAGGTAGAGGCGTGGAGTAGGTAGTTGCAGCTATGAGTTTGGAGCTCAGGGAGAGATCGGCACATAGATCATATCTGAAGCCCCGAGGCTGGATGGGACAACTCAGGGAGTGAGTGTAGTTGGGGAGAAAGAAAGAAAAGGGCTGGGGGCTGCGCCTGCAACAGCGAGTGGCTGGGGTCCCCAGGCACGTGTTTCACGAGGAGGGGCGATAAAGCCAGCGCTAAATGCAACACGTCAAGGGACTGGACGAGATGGGGACCGCAGTGACCTCGAGCTGAGGGTCTGCAGAGGAGGGGAGGTGACAGTAGCCGCCTGGGCGGGACCAAGGTGGGAACGGTTGGTGCGGAAGTGAGACGGAGAGCAGGGGCCCCCGAGGGGCCGCGGGGCTGGAAGGGTTAAGATGGAGCCATCACCGCCTAGCCGGCAGCCCCCGGGAGTGGTCCAGCACTGTCCGTACCTAGTTCCGGGCCAAGAGTCGGAGGCATCATCCGGCACCTCCGACTACGGCCGGAGAGAAGAGATGGGAGTCACCATCCCAGGTAGAACAGAGTGAGAGATGTGGGGATGTGGGATGGCGGAGATGGAGAGCTGGGAGAAGTCACTCGTGACTGAGGGTGATCAGGGCGGGCAGAGTAACAAGGTCTTTAGTTGAGTGCCTGCCTTCCCTGCCCTGGGCACATGCCGAGCCCTTAAAGTGCATTCTCTTCCTGAATTCCCGTAGCACTTATTGTCCCCATTTTACAGATAAAGGAAACTGAGGCTTATAGAGGCTGAGTCACTTATCCAAGGTCACACCCTTAGGAATTGCTAGACACAGAAGAAAATGCAGATTATAAAGGATTTTTACGCATAAAGGTAGATGAGGAGCAAGGAGAAAGGCTGACATGAGAACTCAGAGACAACGAAGCCTATGTGAGTTTGGGGGGCCCTGGCAGAGTCATTTGGAACAAGATGGGACAGGTCCAGGGACACCTGGGCGGCTTAGTCAGTTAAGTGTCTGACTTCAGCTCAGGTCAGGTTTTCACTGTTCATGAGTCCAAGCCCCACACCGGGCTCTGTGCTGACAGCTCAGAGCCTGGAGCCTGCTTCACACTCTGTCTCTGTCTCTGTCTCTGTCTCTGTCTCTGTCTCTCTCTGCTTGCACGCTGTGTCTGCCTGTCTGTCTCTCAAATATAAATAAACATAAAAAAAAAAAAAGAAAGAGGGGGCAGGTCCTGAGTCCCACTGAGTCACTCAGGAGAGGGACCCAGTCCCTCTGTAGAATGCCGTTCTGCTCAGTGTGGCCTCTGACAGCCTCCTAACCCCTTGGGTTGCCTTCCTCCTGTAAGGGGGGGGGGGAACACTTCCCCGCCTGGGTCAGGGCACAGATGGGAAGGCTGGCTGGCCGAGGCAGGGAGAGCCTGGGGGGAGGGGGGTATGAGCTGAGAGGCAGGCATGGGTCCTCCACACCCCTGCCTGCCCTCAGCCACGCAGCTCCANCCCAGGTTCATAGTCATGACTTAAAATCCCATTTGGGGAGAAAGCACTTAGCAGAAGCGGCCAGCGTACACCAGGTGTCATTAGCATGGCTCGGGAGCGGCCGGGAAGCACCACTTCTAACAGACAGACGGATGAATAAGGAGAAGGCCTTCTGAGGGGGGGTTCGGCAGCTCTCTGATCCCAGGATGTCTCAGCGCTGCAGAGGCAAGCCCGTGAGCCCGGGGGGGCTCGCTTCCCACCCGTGACGTGGGCGCAGCCTGGTGATGCGGACCGCATTCCACCTGGGGAGAAGGCCAGCCCGGTGGGACGCCCTTCTAATGCCTTTGGTGGTCCCTGGGCGAGCTCTCCTCCCGGTCCCCCTGACAGCCTGCGTGGCTCTGCCGGGCCTGACACACACACGTGGCAAGGCCCTCCCCAAGCCCCTGCTTCCACAGAGAAATAGACAGAAACCCAGAGGGACTGGGCCAAGGTTCCCTCCAGCAAGTGTCCGTACCTCCTCCCTCCATCTTTTCATGCACCGTGGAAGGGGAGGGACGGAGAGACGTCAGGTGATACATGGATTTGGGGGGATGGAGGCTCACCTTGGTATTCAAGAAGAAGAATATTAGGAATCCCAGCTCATCAGACACTTGGAGAATATGTGAGGCCTAGAACATTCTTCATTTGGAAACCGTTAAGCCAGTCACTTTATCTGATCCCACCATTTCACTCTCTTGGTACAGCCAGAGTGTTGGCGGTTTAGTCTCCGGCTGCATGGGGAGAAGCATCTAGAAGGAAGAAAGCACTTAATGATACACGCCAGAGGGCATGACGCTCTGCCACACCTGTGCACGCGAGACTTTGGAAGGGGCTTGTAAATGTGGGTTTGGAAATGCTTGGGACCTAGGGGCAGGCGACGGCCGAGGCTGGGGTGTGCCTGGCCCCCTCCGGCTGTCGGTCGTCCACACTGGGCAGGCACGGGGCCAGCTCTTGAGAAGCCAGAGCCTGCTCTCCCAGGGGGCTCCGTGCCGCCTTCCAGAACCCTGACTCGTGTGCCTTCTGGGCTGGCTCCTGGCTGTGGGTCCTATTTCACAGCTTTCTGGAACCTCCTTACCTAGTTCTTGGTGTCTTCTATGAGCCCCTTGGGAGGTTTGGAGGAGGGAACAGGTAGAGAGCAAATCATGTGTCCTGAGCAGCCGCTGGGTACGGCACGCCGTGGTAGAAACTTTGTGCATGTCTTTTAACTTGAGACTTGCACCACTTCTAAGAGCCGTGCGCCCACCCTCTCCATTTCACATGCAGGCACACTGAGGCTCAGAGAGGTTGAGTAGCTTGCCCTGGATGGCCCAGCCAATAAGCAGAAGGGAAGCCGGGTCCACAGGCCCCCAAGCCTGGGTCGAGGTTCTGCCTGCTGCCGCCCGGTGTGCGCACCTGCCCCCAGGCCGGGTCTCTGAGGCTGGTGCTGACCTCTGTCCTGACCTTCTCTCTGGACTGGCTTGGGGATTCTTTTCTCCTTCCCCTGCATCAGTTTTGCAAACCCCGAGGCCCACTCTCCTCAAATGCAGTTCACCTCAGACCCCACTTTGGGAGTCCCTTGACTCAAATTCTGGAAGAGACCCCAGGGTCCTGCAAATGCGCAGGAAGAAGAAATGCCCTCCCAGAAGAAGCAAAGGGGACGAGCGGCTCTAGGAGTCCAGAGGACGGAACTCATTGGCCAGGGTGGAAGGAAGGTTCATGCCCTTTGGTTTTGAAGAATGTGGTCATCAGAACTCCAATGCCGGAGCCTGGACTAGCGTGTAGGCATGGCTACAGAGAGTGGACTGAGTCACGGCGTTTTCCTGAGCTGCTGTGAGTCAGGGGGACCGTGAGGCTTCACCGTACAGTAGGGGCTGAAGGAGAGGGAGCCCAGCTCGTTGAGGGGTGAGCGGGTGGCATGGGTCACTCAGTGTCAGGTCACCCTGCCCACTCCCCCGTGAGTAGACTGAAGGCCCTGCAGTGTCCCAGTGAGGTTCCCCTTTTCAGCCCTACGTCAGCATCATCGAAAGGCGCTTAAATGAGAAGCAAGAGCGGCTGCGCCTCGTGCTGTGAGTTTTATACCCATTCCTGTTAAAACCAGAAACCTGGCAGGCACAAGACGTCACTCTTACAGGGCTAACCTTCAGTAGCTTGCGTCTGCTCCCCGTCCCTTGCAGGGCCCGTCAGAGGGCCTTCCTCTCCCCCGTCCACTGGCATTCCGCTCTTGGCAAATGGTTTGCTCTCTGGCCCCCACGGATGGCCCTTTGTTAGATGTTTAATTTTCGATTTCTTTTTCTGCATCCTTGCAAAGCTCCCGGCCTCAGCCAGGCGCACGGAGGAGACGCGAAGCGGCAGGACTGATCGATGCCGGGAGGCTCCTCCTGGAGGCCTGAGCCGCAGTCCTGGGTGGGGGCGGCCGCGGGCTCTGCAGCAGCGGCTCCGAGCGGGCAGCCAGAGCTGGGTCCGCTGGAGCCCCGCAGCCTGGGCAGGGGGGGTGGGGGGAGAGGCCCTCCCCTGGCACACGGGTCGGCCCGGGGCACACTGGGAAGGGTAAGTGAGGGCCCCTGAGTGCCAAGGACCCGCAGAGGCTGGGAAGGGACCGCCCGCTCTGGGGCTTCTAGGAAAGCAGAGCTGATGAAGCCGCTGCTGGTGAGATGGAAGGAGGAAACAGCCCTGTTCTCGGTGATTCTGTGAAGCAGCCGGGGGACTTGGCCCTGCGCACACTTCGGGTGGCCCGGAATTCTGCGGAAGGAAGGTTGCTGTTGGCTCGTACCCAAAACAGGGCGGTTGTAGGGCTTCCCCGAAGGACTTTAACTCCTTCCTTCATTCTTTGCCAGATGTTTTCTGAGGGCCAAGTGCATGCCAGGCTCCCTGCTGGGCACCAGGGGGTTAAGGAGGGCTGGAATGAGGCCTTCACCCAGAAGGACCCCCAGTCTGGCCAGGAGGATGCTTGCTTAAAGAACTATAATGTCACGTGATTTGTGATAGGAGAGGGTCTTCCAGGGGCAGGGAGAGGCCACTCGGGCCTCAGGGTACCAGAGGGTGGGCCATTTGGTTTGGGTCTTGAAGGATGAGTAGGAGTTCTTCAGAGGACAAAAGGCGGCCGGGACCTTCTGAGTGACTGCAAAGAGGTTTGGACATCCAAAAACGTAATAGTGTGAGGTGACCGGCCCGGCAGGCCTGAGCAGGGGCTGCAGTAAATGGGCAGAAAAGACTGACAAAGGGACACGTCACGAAAAGCCTCAAATACCAGGTGAAGGAGTTTGGACTTGACCCTGGAGGCAGATGAGAGGCACTGAAGAGTTTAAAACGGTGGTGTGACGTGGTCAGTTTTGCATCTGAGGAAACTCATTCGGACTGCAATGTGGATGGGGTGAAGAGAGACACAGGGAGGGGCCTTCCCCTCCCCCCCCCACTCACACAACACACCAGAAAGGAAAACTGTGACCTTAGAGGCCAGTGCTCTAGACCAAGGTGAGTGTGGGCGGCAAGGCTGTGAGGGAAAAGGAAGAGTCTGGGATGACTTGGGAGTGGGCCGTGGAGACTGGATGGGTGTTGGGGGCTTCTTGATGAGAGAGGAGAGGAGGGAAGAGGAGCAGGTGGAGATGCGAAGGGAGGAGAGGTAAGGAGCTTGAATGTGGCCATAGTGAGCTAGCGAAGCTCGAGGGCTGTCACTTCAAGACGGTGTCCCCATGGAGGCTCCCTCAGTCCCCCAGCCCAGCAGGCTGCATGGCCAAACGTCCGGAGCTGCTGAGTCAAAGCCACAAGTGTCACCCACACACCCTCCAGGTCCCTGGCACTTCCAGTGCGGTCACTGAACTTGGTGCCCGCCAGCAGTGAGACGGGAAGATCTCACCCCGCACCTGCCACACCCTCAGCCTGCTCTCTGCAGCTTGGGGACTAAATAATGCTGGGTGCAAGTATGAAAAAGGGGTGCCGCGTCTTCAGTGAGGGCGAGGTTTCCAAATATTGAGTGGGAACGCTGCAGGGTAGGTCAGTAGTGCAGAGCCTGAACTTGAAATGGGACGTGATGGAATGACTCCGTGTCCTGGCGAGGTGCCAGGAGCCCCGAGGCGTGGTATCAGAGGGGAAGGGAGAGGGGAGACCACAGACTGGCTCACTGAGCATTGCCTTCGCCCACCACTGACCCTTCTCCTGCGAGTCCGGGAATTCTGCGTGGTTTTGGAAAAGACCTTGCAGTTAGGAGAAAGAAAAACTTCAGAGAGAGCTTGTTTCTCGGGTGAGAGGCCCAATGCTGGAGGGCTGGGTGTGCCCAGCCTGGCGGGTGGGGGGGGGGTCCCCAGGTCAGAATCCCCAAGACAGACAAGTCCATTGGGCTGGACTCTGTGCTGGGCTTTCCCTTGCCCAGACAGACTGAATCCTTACCCACGGGGATCAGAGAGGCAAAGCAGCTGGCCAAGGTCACACAGCTAGCACAAGACGGAACTGGGTTCGGCAGCCTAGCCGACTCAGATGCAGGCTTCTTCTTCCCTCCACCAGTCACCGTGCTAGTGGCGCACCTTGGTCTCTGGGTGAAGCTGAGAAAGCTGAACACTTGAAAACAGTATGAGATTTGTCACAGGATGACCACATTCAATCAAATTATGTTTTTTTTAAAACATAAAGTGTTTGAAGGGGCACCTGGGTGGCTTGGTTGGGTAAGCGTCCGACTTCGGCTCCGATCGTGATCTGATGGTTCGTGGGTTCGAGCCCCGCATAGGGCGCTGTGACAGCTCAGAGCGTGGAGCCTGCTTTGGATTCTGTGTCTCCCTCTCTCTCCGCCCCTCCCCTACTTGCTCTCTGTCTCTCTCTCTCAAAATAAACATTAAAGAAAAATAAAACGTACAGTGATTGGGAACAGCAGAGGGGTATGTGTGTGTGTGTGCGCGCGTGCATGTGTGTGTGTGCATGTGTGCGTAGACTTGTTCATCACACTTAGATTTATTGAGAACCTACTATGTGCCAGGCCGTGGGGATACAGCAGTGACCAAGGCAGACATTGTCTAGACCCTCAGGGCGTCATGAGCAGGCACGTGAGAGAGGGTCTTACACATAACCAGATACGTACAAATACGTATGCACGCATTAGTGATCTCAACCTGTGCTGTCTGGATGGATACGTTTGCCTCAGCAGACACAGATACACGCCCCCAGTGCTCACACTCATGCATTTGCTCACCCCCACGCACACACATCAACCCACTGGTGTTAACCAAGGAGAAGGAGCTGGGCCTTCAGCCTGATACGTAGCCAGGAGAATTTGAAATGCAGCCTGTCTCATTTCACCATAGAGACCAGCACAGGACCCCCCGGTGCAAGCTCCTATCTGTACCCCATCCGCTAGCTGGGGGCCAAGCCCCCAGAACTGGGCAGTGCGTAGTGCAGCTTTCCCCAAGGCGCTGTGCTGAGAGTTGCCACCACCATGTATCCAATGCAAGCCATACGCTGTCTCTTCGTACGTTTACAGCAGCTCTAGATGTGGGTACAGTTATTACCCCCATTTTATAGGTGAGGAAAGTGAGGCTCAGAAAGATGGGGCATCTTGCCTGGGGTCTCAAGCAGCTCGTGCATGGCAGAGCCCAGACTTGAACCCTGAATCCTCATTCGGAAACAGCAGCCCAGTGCTGGTGCCGCTCAGGGTGACCCTGGTGCCCGGGGACACCTTGGGTCTTCCTGATCCTTCCTGACAAGCTGAGGCCTCCTGGGGCGTGGCGCCCTTCTTTCCTCTTTCTCTCTGGTGCCCAGAACCATTCTCTAGGTTCCCCTTAGCCTGGCCTCCCTGGGCAGTGACTTGTCAGGTGAGAAGAAGGACTCTGAGCCTCACAGGGGCAAGGAGACAAGTTCTCGGGATGGTGAAGAGGCCGACTTTGCAGCCACTCTCCCCCACTGCAGGCTTGGTCTCCCCGTTCATGAGACGGGGATAGTAATGGTCCCCCACGTTGGGTCCTGTTCAGCGTTAAATGGGATGACGCATGTAAAGTGCTTAGTTCAGAGCCCAGCACGCAGGCTGATACTGTTGTTTTGTTACTCTTGTATCTGTCCGTCCACCCGTCAACAACTTTTTATGAGCCTGAGTGAGGGAGTGTGTTGTTCTCTAGAGTTAGGGACCAGGCTCACATTCCAGTAGGAGGGATGCAAGTATTAAGAGCACTTTAGTGCAAGAGATACCGGAAAGGAGATCCGTACAGGGGGCAGTGGGGGCACAGAAGGCTAAAGTACATTCTCTCAAGCAGCACAGGGAGTGCTGGGGCGGAGCCTCAAAGGAGGGGGTGTTTTTCCATCAGGGTGAGAAAGGGCATTCCAGGAGGAGGGACGAGCAGGCCACAGGTCAGGACAAGAAGAGTCAGATGCACTGGGGAAACTGGACCTAGGCCAGGAGGAGCAGGTTCTAGTATCCACAGAGCCCAGGCACACGGTCTCCGCGAGGGAAGCAGGCTGGGGTAAGACAGTATGGAGTGGCGGCGACTGTGGCCAACTGGAAGGTGTTTGATGGCTCTGCGGGGGAGTAGGACTCGGCTTCAGGGAATTGTCGCTGCGAAGGAAAGCTGGCCCAGGGTTGCCAGGCCTCCTAAGTTTTTAAGAGAAGCCAGGCATCCAGGTCTTTATGTGAAAGCTCCTGCCTGGGAAACCTTGGTCTATGCCTGGGGAAGCCAGACAGAATACAACTGCAGGCTGCCAGTTTGCAGCCTCTGGTGTAGACTCGAACGGTGGGGCAGAGGGTGGCGTTGGGGGAGACGAAGCTCCATGCCGACAGGTCTGTGTCTGACAAGGGCCGGGGCCCAGCGCACGCAGGACCCGGTCTACACCTGTTCCGAGTTGAGTCAGGGAGTGTGGACTTCGTCTCAAAAGTTCCGGTAGACTGAGGTTCGGGGCAGAGGACCGAAAGTGATGGCAAGCATGTTCCGTGGCCACCAGTCCATCTGCCACGTGGAGGCAGAGACGTGGAGCAGGACGCTTAGCCGGGCTCCAGGCAGGAAGGCATGGTGGCTAGTGCCAAGGCTCGGGGGGAAGGAGAGCTGCGATTCAAGAGCACTCGCGTCCCTGCAGCCTGCCGAGGCTGGGGAGGGGAGACCCGCGTGCCTGCGGCTCCCTGGCCCACAGGGATGATTCAGTGCCGCTTCCTACCACGGTGGGGAATCTGGGAGAAGTGCGTGGGGGCAGAGAGAGGAGGGCGATGTGTCTGGTTTGGGCCCTGTTAAGTTTAGATGCCCGTGGGACACCCCAGGGAAGATATGCCACTTGGCCAAACACGCGGCTCTCCAGAGAGGGAGGGCGGAAGACTCGGAGCGACACCCCCTCCCAGATCCCACCCACTTTCCAGAGGCCTTTAAGATCTTTGTTCTCTTTTGGTTGCTCTCCAGTCTGGTCTGACCGTCCGGAAGTTTATTTCCTGGGGGCTGGTTTGCAGAGGGGGGTGGGGCGGGCCGAGAACACACAGGTTACCTGGGCCCCCTAGGTCCTATCTGATAAAATCTCATTCCCAGGAACGGGTCTCTGAGCTCTGCTATTCAGAACTCTTGCGAGGGGATTTTACCTGCACTCGAGAGAAGAAAAAGGATCCACGAAGCAAACTGATGGCTGAACAAGCCCACTTAGGAGAGCAGGCTTTTAGCAACATCATTTGCATTCCGACAATGAGTGTACAAATTATAAATGACTGCTGATCTATTTTTAAAGCGGTTTTAAGACTTCTTGTCTGCTGTCAAGAGTGTCACTGAATATACCAAGGACGTCCACACCAACACCGTGCCCCTTCTGGAAAGAAACTATTCTATTAGAGAACTCACCTTTGTCGAGCGTCTGCCAGATACAAACGCCAGACGCGTGCTAGGCATTTCAGAGGCGTTGGATCGGTGAGGCTTCCCAGCGGTCCCCAGAGGGACGGCATTGTCACTTCTTGCAGAGGAGAGGAGGCCAGGCCCAGAGACGGTGGGATCCTGGCGCAGACCCGCTCAGCGTGTGAGCAGAGAGTCACCCGGGACTCCCATCAGCTCTGCCCTCTTGCTAATACACCTCACAGTGAATTCTCACGCCTTCCAGTTCCTGTCCCTGAGCCAGAACGAGGATGGGGTGAAATGGAGCTTCCCAGGGTTGGGAGAGAGGGGGAGCTGAGAAGTCAAGACAAGCAAGACGCCCACTTCAGAGCAAAGAGAAACGAAATCGGCCCGGAAACGGAGGGGGTGGGAGGCTCCCAGGGCTGGGAGTGGGGGTGGCTCGTTGCAGATCCCCACTTTTGCCATGAGCTCCCCTTGAGCAAGCCTCTCCCCACCTCCAGGCCTCAGTTTGCCCATCTGCGCAGGGTGGTGTATGTCCTCCGTGCCAGGGTTCCCAGCCGTGGCCGTTCACGGTCCACATCAGAATTTTCCCCGAATCTGAACACCACCTGCACTCTTAGCCGCTTGCCCTTGCTTTGGTCAGGTCACCCTTGTGCTCCAGGACATTATTGTAAATGGATTAGAATGGGGGCGCCTGGGTGGCTTAGTCGGTTAAGCGTCCGACTTTCGCTTAGGTCATGATCTCGCGGTTCGTGGGTTCGAGCCCCGCGTCGGGCTCTGTGCTGACTGCCAGCTCAGAGCCTGGAGCCTGTTTCGGAGTCTGTGACTCCCTCTCTCTCTGACCCTCCCCTGCTCACGCTGTCTCTGTCTCCTAGAAATAGATAAAACATTTAAAAAATAAATAAATAAATAAATAAATAAATAAATGGAATAGAATGTCCCCTGGCACACATAGATGCGAACCATCAACATAAATACAAAGAATAAACAATAATGTGATTAAATTCTACTCAAGCGGCTGTGGCTTGAGGTCTGTGCTCTCTCTCCCCACCGGTCACTCCCGCCTGCCTCCCTCTCTCGCTCTCTCTGGTTCTGTCTTTGGTAGAAGGGAACAGGGTCTGCGAGTGCAGGGGCTGGGTGGTGAAGACGCACGGGCCCCCGGAGCTGAGCCTCCTCCTTGAGCTACTAGCAGGAAGGAGAGGGGGCCGGAACCTCCTCCCACCCGGTGAGGAGGTGTCACTTCGTGCCTCCTGAAGCGGTCTCTGCAGTCCAGTCCTCGGAGTCTGGGGTGGTGCTCTGCAGGGTGAGGAGCGGGCGGGATCCCAGCACAGCCCCCCTTCCTGTGACCAGGAGGTAAGCACGGTTCGGTGCTTTCTCCCATTTGGTGCAGGCAAGGGGGCAGAGGGGGGCTCCAGGGGGCTCGAACCCAGCCTTCCTTCTGCCCTCTGTGCAGAGCGCTTGAGCCTCGGTTTCCTTCTCCGCATGGCGAGACCCCTCAAGCTTGCCCTCGGTCACCTTCAGGGTGCGGCAGCCTCTAATCCCTGTAATCCCACATTAATGAATTTACGTGCCTAGGAGCAGGCTTAGTTGGGAGAAATGAAGAAAATGAAGCAAACGCCTCTCCCTTGCTGGGAGGCTGGAGGGGACTGGGGATGGCTCCTAATAGGGTCAGAAAGTGGACTAAGTCCCACATCAGCCATGAGCCTCCATCAGCCTCCGTTTGGGCTCCGCCCAAGCCCTGGGGTTATGGGTCCCCCCTGCGGCCCTCCCCGCTGCCCTGTGCAAGTCTGTGTGGTACGTGCATGCTCGGGAGTGTCCCCTCCTTGTCTTTGAGGGGCCTCCCCTACTTAGCTTCGCTCAGCTACTGGCTTTAATGTGGGGAGGGGTGAGCAGGGGGAGGGGCGGAGAATGTTAGGCTGAAAAGACTTTAAGGACCTTCTGCTTACCCCACAAGCAGGGGTGCAAATTGTGACCTCTTTCATTTTACAGATGAGGAAACTGAGGCCCAGAGAAGGGAGGTCTGACTCCCTGTCTTGAGCAGAGCTGGGCCAGATCCAGGCTTTCTGACTCTGGGTCCTCTCTCCCTTCAGTCGTCCTGTTGNTCCGCCCTTCTTCTCCCCCTTGTTCCTCCGTCAAGTTCCTCCTAATCCTCCTATACGTGCAAACATATGATATTTTTGAACCTACCTAGAGTCAGATCTGTGCCTTTTCTGTGTTCCAGGAGTGACTTTGCTCATACTGGGCTCCACTCATGATCTCTGGGGACACTCACCCCCTTTCTGCCTCGAGATCGTGCCCACTTCCCCTGCACTTCGCCAGGCTTGACACACAGTCTCCTCCCTCTTCAGAGGTTCTGAAACCAGCCCCCCTGGGCAAGCCAGCAAGGCTGTGCCTGCTCCCCACACCCCTGAGGGCACCGCCCCCCGAGGGGACCCTCACTGTGTGCATCAGGACCTCCTCTTTCAGAGCAGCTGGATCCTGCTGGATCAGAGCATGTGTGGGCCTGGGAATCCGGGGCTATTCCTCGACTGCAGGATGGGGCTCCTACCGGGTGGTGGGCCACAGCCGCAAACCCAGCCTCTCTCCCAGGGACAGCTCAGTCTTACTGGCCCTGCGCCCCATTTGGTCCTCTCCGTGGCTCTTATCTGTTTTCCCTGGCCGTCCCCCTTCATTCCTCCCTCCATCATCCCAGGCCCTCCCTCAAGGTTGGCTTTCCATGCGCAAGGTGAGCAGTCCCCAGGCACCCTCAGGGCAGTGGCATGCAGGCCCCAGGAGCCCCTGACCGTGGCTGGAGGCAGAGTTGGCATGGGTGGGGGGGGGCGGGGGCAGAGAGAGGAGTACAGATCCTCCCGATGCACCAACTCGTCTGCAGTTTGAAACCAGAGGCTTGTGAGTGAAGCCGTAGCTGACGCCACTGATGCCACCAAGCCTGTTCCCACCGTGAAAGGGCCTTTTGTTTTGCCCCGTGATTCCTGGGTGAGCTGTGATTCCATTTTAATTAAATGCACAGCGGTTGGGGTTGAGCAGGCTGCCAAAGCCCTCTGTCCCAGGGCCCAGGGGGAGAGAATGGGGAGGCTGGGGGCGTGCAGCCCGCCAGAAAACGGGGAGCAGGGGGTAGGTGGAGAGCCCAGGGCAGGGAGCTGCAAGCCTATCAGCAGCTGGTTAGTGTTGGGTGCGGAGGAACCCACCTGCGGGGCGCCACACCCCGTTGGGCATCTGGTTGACGGCACTTTCAGGGACACGCTTGGAAAATTAAACCCAAGGGCAGGGGAAGATATTTTCTGATTTTACACAGGCCCAGCGGGGGCTGTGCTGGGTGGCAGCCTGCCCTCCCTCGCCGGCTGCCGCCTCTCTGCTCTGATACCATCTTCTGTGCCTGCCACAGGCTGGTTTCCTGCCCAGAAAGAGTCCACTGGTCAGCAAACAGCACAGACAAAACTCTGAATGGAGAGGCCTGCAGGACACTCAGCCTGAGTCACCCGTCCCACCTTTCCCTTGATCCATCACCAAAGATCAGATGTCTCCTCCGAGAAGCCCTCCGGAATCTGGGATATGCCCTACCACCCCACACTCCGTGGTGCCCAGCACTCTAAAATCATCTTGTTTGTTTTTCTGAATTCTTGCATAGTGGCTGTCTTTCCCACGTAGAACGTAAACCCTGTGAGGACAGGGGCTTTGTTTACTCACTCAGTGCCTGGCACAGATCGTGTGCTCACTAATGGTCGAACGAATACACTTAGTAAAACCTGGGGGCAAAGCTTCCACCTAAAAACATGATGCAGTTGCAATAACATAAAAGTCCACTGTGAACACTGTGATTTGGGGCGTCAGTCAGCAGAGGTTCCCTCAGCCCCCGGCCCACTCTATGCCAGTCCTCAGGCTGGGTAGTACCGGGGGTGCGGTGTCGAAGCCAACACCATGCGGACCTCCAGGGGGCCCTTAGTCCAGGGGAAGAGAGACACAAAATCACAGATAAAGCTGTAATGGGGGGCCAGAGGGTGTCCAGGCAAGGGAAGTAGGGCTTCCTGGAGGAGGTGACAGTCAAGGAGGAGAGCAAGAGGTACCTGGGAGAGAAGAGCCCACAGTCCAAAGGTAGAGTACCCAGGAGGGGAGGCCAGTTCTGAGAACCAGTGGTGAGAAATGGTGGAGCCTGGGTCCAGAGGATAGGCGGAGATCTCGCTCTCAGGGGCTCCAGATGTCACACCCAAGATCCAGACTTAGTCTGGAAGGCAGTAGAGAGCTATTGAAGGTGATTCAGTAGGGGCAGGATGACAGAAGAGCTGTGTTTTAGGAAGGCTTCTCCAGCAGCAGCTCAGAGGGTAGACCGAGGCCGCAGAGGATTCGGGGGCTTGCCTTGGCTCCTCTCGGAGAAATGGAATATGACCTCGGGCACCGGGCCCCTGTCTGAGGACAGTAGTTGGGGCAGGTCTGTGCAGAGGGCCCGACAGTAACACAGGGGCAGTGGGATCACTTACCTGACATAAGATATGCTTTCCTCTGACGGGGATGAACATTGTCCTGGATTAGTGGCTGGGAGAGCAGGTGCCTATTGGCGTACCCAGGCTCTCCAGGCCTGGGACTGTAGGTCATCACCCCTTCTTGGTCCCTGCTGGAGCTAAGAAGCCACCCAGGAAATGCTGTCCTTTTGGCTAAAAGCATGTCGTGCGATCAGTCAACACATTCATTTAGTGCAGACCCAGGTTGCTCGCTCGCTTGCTTGCTTGCTTGCTTGCTGACTTTATTCTGTTCAACCACAGACCCTCCCAGAGCCTGAGTAGGTGGGGGGAACTGCATCCGCAAAGGCTCAGAGGTAAGAATGGGTTTAGAATAAGTTAAAGAAGGGACTAAGGATCTTTTATTTTAAATCCCTGTTACCTCAGGGTAGAGTCCTTGTTATCTCAGGAGGGTGAGCAATTGGGAAATGTAGAAACCGCATTTCTTTGTGTTCATCCATTCATGTCTTTTAAGAACATAAAGTTTGTGACATTAGGCTAAGTGCTTTACATATGTCATCTCTTAATCTTCATAATAACCCGTGAAAGTGAGGACTGTAATTATCTCCATTTCATAGGTGAGTAAGCTGAGGTACAGAGAGGACAAGTCACTTACTCAAGGTCACACGGTTTGGGAGCAGAGTGACTGTGTTCTGAACCCAGGCACTGTGACCCCACAAATCCTGTTTTTAACTGCGGGGATAGTATTCTATCCTTCACACACCTCTGCAGCTAGCTTAGTTCACCCCAGCTCATACTCAGTTCACATCTCTGCGAGGCCTTTCTAGAAGATGCATCTCAGAGGATCTTGCCCTATCCCTGAATGCCAGAGAGGCCTGTGCATTCTGAGGAGTCTCCTTGGCCGGTGGTCTTACCACTTAGTTTCCCCTGACACCTGCTTTTCAACAGAAGCAGCCATGTCCGGGCCCCTTACCCAGTAGCCCAGCCTGGAGTCTAATCCAAGGTCATGTTCTAATTCTTCCCCTCCCAATTATGCGACATTCACTGTCTGCAAGTTCTTTTCCTGTGTAATCCTTATCATGTCCTTCTGAGGGTTGGTAGCTCAAGGACCACTTCATGGAGGAGGTGCCCAGAACTCAAAGACCTAAGGATGCTGGCAATCATAAAGATTACAGCAGCTAAAATATATGTAGAATCCACGTATAGGCAGTAGATACTGGTATTGTTGTTCCCTTTTAGCAGATGGGGAAACTGAGCCACTGAGCTCAAGAGTAACTTATCCAAGGTCACAGCTAGCAAGAAATGGAACCGAGATTCAAACCCAGGAAGTCTGGCTCTAGAACCCACACTCTGAACCATTTCATCCCGCTGCTTCACAGGTGTCTAGTGGGGAGGTTAGAAGCACTTGGGAAATATCTGGGGATGACTTGGTTACTCATTACTGACTCCTCTTTTAGCTCCAGTGGTGGCTTCTTCTTTCTTTCCTTCTCAACCTGGGGTTTCTGATTTCCCTGCCACAGTAGAATTCCGTACCCTGAAGGGGCTGGTTTTTAGTCCCCGAGAGAACGTGGGTGTGCATGCGTGCACGCGCGCATGCACGCATGCACCACAGGCTAGATTGCTGAAATACCTTGTACGGAGCATGACTGGGGGAAGCCGAGGGCAGCAGAGCTCTCTGTGACTCCCCTCAGCCTCCTTCATTTGGAGAAGAAGGCTTTCTTGACTCTTTTGCCTGTCTCTGGGATGCTGCTGTCAGCTGACTGTAGAGTTTCTATCTTAAGGGACAAAGAGAAGTGGCCCTTCAGAATGACTTGAGCCTTCTTCAGGAAACTCCAGTTTTCATTTGAAACTAAGTCACAAAAGAGTGAAAGCCAAGGAGTTCCAAGTCCTGCAGGACTTTTCCCCCCTTCTCTGAAGAAATGTGGACTCTTTTGCCTGCTACAGTGACTCTTACCATTCTAAAGTGACAGCCTCTCCCTCTACAACTGTGATACGTGGCTTGTTCATTAAAAAAAAATTTTTTTAAGAACTTGTTTTCAAAGCCTTGGCATCTCCCTTGAGATAATTTAGAGACACAGTGTAGACCTACATAATCTGAATCTGTGGCCACTGCATGAGATCAACGAGGAAGTCGGTTCATCTGGCAGACATGTTAGGTGTCTATACAGGGCATGATGCTGGTGATACGGCGATGTTCAGTCACACAGAGTCCCCGCCCTCATGAAACTTAGGTGCTATGCAAGAGAGGAAGACAGTGCACAAGTCAGCCAAGTCAGCCATTCCCAATGGTAGTGACTGCCAGGAAGGGTGTGGCACAAGGTGATGTGAGAGAGTGATGAGAGGCTACTTAGCTCAGGTAGTCAGGGAGGGCCTCTCTGAAGAGGGGGCCTTTGAGCTGAGACCTGAGTGACAAGCGGCCAGCTACGCAAACATCTGAGGGGAGAGCCTCCTAGGCACAGAGATACAGTCAGTGCAAAGTACCAAGTTGGGAATGAGTTTGGTAAGTTCAAGGAATAGCAAGTCCAGGGACAGCAGAGGGAGTCGAGGTAAGAGAGCTGGGCAGAGGCCAGTTCATGTAGACACCTGGAGACCGTGGAAAGAGTTTGGATTTTATCCTATGAGTAAACTGAATTTTCGTTGATTAACAAATTGATGTTTGAATCCAGGAAGGGTGGTAGATTATGGTCATGTTTACTGTTTTGTTGTCAAAACATAATTTTTAAGCATCAGGTAAATGTCATTTTGATGAAAGTAATAATATCCTTGCTGGAAGTTAGTTACAGGGTCTCTTTGAAAGAGTCATGACAATTTGGTATAATGATCACAGGGTTCAAGTTTCAGCTCTGAGATTTCCCCGCTGTCTGACCTTGGGCAGCTCATCTACTATTTCTGAGCCTCTGTTTCCTTATCTGCAAAGTGAGGTAATACTTGACTCACAGGGCTGTTGTGAAAATGGAAAGTGATAATGCGACACACACAAAAAGTATTTTGTAAATTGCCAAGTGGTATGCGCAGGAAACACGTATTATTCCACCGAGAACTCTGCACTTAGGCACCCCTTATTAATTAGGACCTTAGATTGCACCTAGAGGAAGAAATGCCCGGTAGAGACCGGTCCGGGAGTGGGGAGGACTAAGATATCTAAACAGATTATCTAACTCCCGCCTCGTGCTCTGAGGACCTCTAGCAGCCCTCCTTCCAAAGGTCCCCAGGAACCGGACAGCACCCTTTATCTTTAAAAGTCCACCTAAAGCAGAAAATGCCAGCCCAGCAATGGCTTCCCGGTTGGGGTGGGAGGGACCTGTCGGGGGCGGCCCTATGAAAGCCTTGGAGTGCACTGAGGTCAGCCTTCCTGGAGCCAATCAGCATGGAGGCGCTTGGAGCTCTCCAAGGTCCTGACCAGCGGGGACTCCCAGAATATTGCAGTCGCTTCGTAGAGCTCTCCAGCGGCACTGTTTTAGAATTGGGCTGTGGTTACCAATCTGGACCAAGAAACAGCACCTGGAAAAATAACCACATTTGGGATCAGGCAGACCTGGATTAAAGCCTCTAACCAGCTAGTGACCTTAGCTACTAAAACCTCCATTTCCTCATCTGTAAAATGGAAATAGTGATGTCTGGTGTTTTGTTTTTTTGTTTTTGTTTTTGTTTTTGTTTTGACTGTGAGAGTTAATGTGCTAAAGTACTGAAAGAATCTAATACAATAGATGATCATTAATAAGTGTTTCTCTGCCCAGATCAGAACTTTGTTTATGAGAGTAGGGACCCTAGGGTGCCTCAGACCTAGTTTAAATCCCGGCTATTTTTCCTCCTGGCTGCGTGAGTGACTAAGCCACTCTAAGTTTCAATTTCCTCACCTGTAAAATGGGGCTAATTCTGCACACTTAATAGGGTCTAATAGCTAGAATAATAGCCAGTAAGCACTCAGTGAAGACTTGTGGATTTGTATTGAATTTTTAGATGACCTTCCTTTTCTCTCCTTTTTAAAATAGAATTGAATTTGAAATTCATCTCTCAGCTGACATCAGGTTTATGATGCTAGCCTGAACCCCATTAAAAGGGGGCAGGCAGTAAATGAAGGCAAATGGTCGTGTGACAGTGTGAAATGAAATGAAATTTGACTGACCTGTGTTTAAGTTGATCAGATATAACCACTGTGGGAACACCATAACTCTTAGGCAGAGTCTAAAGTCCGTGAACATCATTGCTTCATGGTTGTGATCCCAAGAGAAAGACCTCTTCTCAGAAGGAACAGGGCCCTTGGGGTGTAAGAGGGAAGATGTCCATGAGGTTTTCACTAAATTTTTCATAAAGAAAGAAAAAGAAGAACAAAAGTGTGTGCCTTTGAGTGCCTGAAACTTTTCCAACAGAAAAACACAGAGAGGGGAAGGGACAGAGTCCCTGTGGGACAGAAAGAAAATTGAAAGTACATGGATATGAGAGTCACCCACGCTTGACTTCCCCTGCCTGCTCTACCACCTACCTGGGCGACTTTATTTATGTTTAGTTTTTAATCACGGAGAATTTCAAACATATCAAAAATAGAACAGTATGGTAAAGTCCTGTGTACTCATTACCCAGCTTCAATAACTACCATCCATTGATCAGTCTTGTATCATCTCTCCCCTATCCATTTCCCTTCCTCTTGTGTTGTAGTCATGGAAATCAGCAGGATGGCTGTAAGTTTTCACCTCTCTGAGACCAGTTTCTTCATTTGTAAGTCAGGGATGGTAGTAACATCAATAGCACAGGGTGTCTGGAAAGATGAAGAAAGAGAAAGAAAATTCTGACAGTGGTTGTTTCAGTGTCTAAATTTCCCCTTCTTCCCAGGCTCCCACCTGGTTAAGCAGGTGGGCTTCAAATTCCCTTCCCTGCGTTGGGGTTTTCTGATCTTCGTTCTGCTAAAATTTGACCTCAGCATGCACTCACCTTCTGGAATTTGGCCCCCATTATTCTAGTAGCCCCTCACCTTTGGGAGTTGAGGTTGCTCCTCAAATCCTTTGGTCTACCCAGATCTAGAGCTGATTAAAATGCCATAGATTTGAAGAAAAGGAGGGTTTCTAGCACACTAGTTAAATGGCCTTCACCAGTGCAGGCCTCACTTTATTCATCTGGAATAGTACCAAGTTCATGTCATGAAGTGCTTTGCAAAATTTAGGCTGTGAGGGCTGTTGCAATGCCTGATATTCTTCTATCCATCCCCTTCAGGGGAAGCATTATAGAAGGATATTGTGGCCATCAAGGAAAACAGAGAAATGGATCAAGAGGAGAAAGCTGAGATCAAAAGAGGGTATGTTTTTAAGATGGAAGAGCACAGCTTGCTTGTAGCTGATGGGAATGATCCAGTAGAGAAGGAACAAAAGGGAAGATTGAGGGGAAAAAAGGGGTACCCACTGGAATGAGCTCTTGTGTGAGGCTTCAGTGTCAGTGGGCCCCTCATCACACAGCCTTGGGGACCAGCAGGTGCGTTTGAACCTTATCCTGAAATCAGTGGGGCCATCAGAGAGCTTTGAGAAAGTGAGGTAACATGGTTGTATCTGCTATGTGGAAGATGGGTCGGTGAGGGCAGGACTGCTTCAGAAGACCCATTGAGAGGGTTTCGGGAATATTCAAGTAAGGGGCACTGTATCTGCTCCTCACTGAATCCCCAGTACCTGGCATATCCTGAGAATTCAGTTATACATTCATGGATGGAGCAGGTACTCAGATAAAGAATATGTGGACCAGGATTTGTAAACTCACATGCTTATAGGAACCAAGCAGGTTGTATAAATAAGGGAAGGGGGACAGATGTGATACAACATGGGGTGGTGGGGACAATGACAATCTAGAGGCACACGGCTTCTCTAAAACTCTCAACAGCCACTCAGCCCCAGCCCGCTGCTTCCCTGCCGACCCAGCGTTGCCAGAGTTATCAAGAGGATCCAGAGGCCTAGGTTTTTATGTGAACTCACCCAGTCTTTAAACCGGAGTTATCCAAAAGAAATGTAATTCATGCCACAAAGGGAATTCTACATTTTCTAATAGCCACATTAAGAGAAATAAGATGAGACAGGTAAAATTGATTTTAACTATATATTTTAGTTAACCAAATATATCCAAAATTGTACTTCAACATGTAATTGATATTTTAAAAAATGAGAAATTTTGTATCTTCTTTTTTTCATGCTGAATCTTTGAAGTCTTCCACTTACAGCACACCTGAGGCCGGACTAGTTGCATTTCAAGTGCTCAGTATCCATCTGTGGCTCCCAGCTACCTTCTTGGATAGTACAACTTAAACATTGGCTATGATTTTTTTTTTTAACAGTGAGGGTCAAACAGAAGATGGATCTGGTCCTCAATGCCCAGCTTGTAGGCCCTGGAATAGAGTACCTTGTCTACAGCCTGAGTCAGGCCACCTAGTTCCCCGGCACCACCCCCCTCCCCCCTTTCTGGCTGAGCTGTCTGCCAAGGAGCGACACCAGGGATAATGAGGTGCTTTTGAGCCTTCAGCAGGAAGCCCAATTTGCCTGGTGTTACCACTCCACAGCTTATGAAGTGTGGGGACCAAGAGATGGGAGTCTGGAAGCTAAGCCTTCATTCCAGCAGACATGACAGCTGGTCGTAAAACCTGGTCCTCAGTCCCTAAGGCTAAGGTATGTGCACAGGTGCCCATGCTTCCCACCTTCCTTCCTGAGGCCAAAGTTGTGAGCACAGCTGCTCCTCCCTCAGCTTCAGCTATCTGAACCGGGGAAGAAGGACGTACTCAGGCTCTGGCAGGAGGACCCGTTGGCCTGATGGCCCTGGGCAGCTGCTGAGGGAAGTCCCCTGCTAATGATGGCGCAGAGTGGGTCCAAGAACAGCTCTGCTCTCCCTCCCTAAGAAAAGGTTGGGCTGCTAGACAAGGGGAGGTGAGAACCCATCAGTCCTAGGCAATCCAGAGAATGAAGGAATCGTCCAGGGGGTGGTCCTAGAGCCTTCATCAGGCCAAGAACATTCTAGAAGGTTTTATTGGGGGGGGGGTCTTTCTAGAAATTAAGCTATAATTTTTATACAGTAAAATTCATCCTTTTTATTGTATAATTCTGTGAGGTTGGACAAATGCATACAGTTGTGTAACCATCACTCTAGTCAAAGTATAAAGCAGTTCCATCAGCCCAATATTTCCACTCCTCACTTGGCAGTCAACCCTCTCCCCCCACCCCAAGACGTCAGCAACCATTCATCTAAAGATTTGCCTTTTCCATTTCACCATGTGGATGGAATCATATACCACATACCCTGTGCATCTGGCTTTTTTTCAGTGCACATCACGCACTTGAGATTCTGCCACATGTATCAGTAGTTCCTTCCATTTCATTACTGAATAGTATTCCACAGCGAGGATGCTCCAGAGTTCACTTCTCCAGGTATTTGATCATCTGTTGAGAGGTATTAGGTTTGTTTTCAGTCTTTGGAACTATGAATAATGCCACCTTCTTCTTGTATGAACATGAGTTTTTATTTCCCCTGGATAAATACCTAAGAGGGAGATTGCTAGGGTGTATGGTAGGCTTATGTCTAATTTTATAGGGCAAATGCCCAGCTCTTTTTCTGAGGTGGTACCTCAGTTTGCATTCCCACCAGCAATGGATGAGAGTCCCGGTTGTCCCACATCCTGACTGGCACCTGATATGCTGTCATTGTACCTCTCTGTAGCACACCTCTCATGACAATCATGTCTGACCCCATCCTTTGATGGTCTGTAACCGTGCCCTGGTCATCTCTATATATTCAGGTCTAAGACATACCCAACAAAAGAGCAAGACAGCAAGTATTTGGGCTCCTACTGCAAGGCTACCTCCCTCGCTGACCCCTGAAGGACTTCTCATCTTCCTTAGACTCCAGTGGCTTCTCTGGATCACTCTTCTCATCCCCCAGAGAGGAAGCTACTTACAAACAGGGGTGACCAAAAGTCAGAGGACTGGGCCAAACTTGTACAGCTCTGCCAGCTGCACCCCTAAAGGGGGCCCATCCTGAACATGCCAACCCCTAGATTCTCCCAAGAACTGACATCATCTCAAAGACAGATGCACACCCACCCCAGGTCTGTGGGGTTGGTCCCCTCCTTGCTGCCCCAATTCATGCCCAGAAGTCAGGGTCTGGGAAATGCTACCTATTCCCAAATCCTCCTAATATTAGTATACAGACCTACGAGGCATTCCTGGCCATGGACACCTCTTTGGGAATCCAGCTGGACTTGAAATCTAACAGGAGAGGTTACTTGTAGCTGGGTCTATTTCTAGTTCTTTTCTTCTTCACAGTAACTTCCAGTCCTTTAACCTCTCTGAGCTTCACTTTGTCTGTAAATGGGCTTAAAATGTATCTCTACCTCTTAAGACTCTGGTACAGATATAGTGAAATGCCACGCGTGGCTCAATCAGCAGGGGAGGCCTGATGGAGGTGCTCACTGAGTGCTGGGGACAGGAGTTGTCATTAAGCTCCTTTCCCTTACGCCTCCATCTCGGTTGAGTCTCACCATGGTCCTGAGGCAACGGTGCCCAAATCCCCTTAGAACATTCCCACCAGAGGGTTACCAGCCGCACCTTCTCCCAGATTTAGTTTCCACATCTGTAGAACGGGAATATTGAGCAAAATGGTCTCCACCCTAGCCCTCTCTGCTCAAAAAATCTTTCCCTTCCAGGTCCTCTTTGCCCCTTATTTTGGTAGCTCAGGGTATGGGCAGGTGTAGTGAGAGATGCAGGTAGATGATTTGGGGACCAAGAGGTATGTGGCCCGAGATCTTTTCCTCCAGAAATCCATGGCAATGCTGGTGGCAGTTAGCCTGGATGAGACGAGCCAGAGTTAGGTAGAGCAGGCTCCCTTGGATTCTTAGCTCTGCCTTCGAATGGAAGTCAACTATCCAGCCTTGGTACCTGAAAGTAGGGATGGCAGGTATAAATTGTGGAACAGTGAGTCATCAAAAATGTGTCTAGGAATGTGGAAATGGGTTCACAAATAGTGGTGAGCAGTAACTCCTGGCCATCCAAGGCAAGGAACAGTGTGATCATCCGTACATCTCTGGCATCCCTTCTAAAATTTTTTAAATGTTTTATTTACTTCTGAGAGAGAGAGAGACAGCGTGAGCAGGGGAGGCTCAGAGAGAGAGGGAGACACAGAATCTGACATAGGGCTCGAACCCACGAACCGTGAGATCATGACCTGAGCCGAAGGCGGAGGCTCAACCGACTGGACCACCGAGGCGCCCCCTGGCTTCTCTTCTAGGCCGGCAGGTCTCAATGAGGTGATTTTTTTCCCATCTCCCACCCCACCCCCCCTCCGAGACATTTACTGTGTCTGGAGAGAGTACTGATTGTCATGACCAGGGAGGAGATACTGGCATCTAGTGGATAGAGGTCAATGTGCATGGCAACCCCCCCAGCAGAGAATTATGCAGCCCAAACTGTCCCTAGTGCTGTGGTTGAGAATCTGCCCTGGTTCAGGATTTCCTAAGGGCCCAGCACCTATCACAGTGCCTGGAATACAGCAAACATGACGTACATCATTTTTGAATAAATGAATTTGTGAAAAAAATGCATTTGTACTATGGGTAAGTATGTCTGACAGAGAATATTCCTAAATGTACCAGTGGCGTGGTGGGATTACTGAAGATGCTTATTTCTTTTGTTTATCTGTAATTTTAAAATTCCCCACTATGGATTTGTATTGCTTATATAATAAAGACTTTATTTAAGGAAGGAAAAGAGAATGGTGGCAGGAAGGTGTCAAATCCGTCCTGGATAAAGAGAGTAATTAAATGCATTCCTTCATTTAACAAGCGCGTAATGACACCTCGGTAAATGCCAGGCACGGTTGTAGGCACTGGATACAATAGTAGGAGGAAAACCAGATTAAGTTGCCCTCCTGGGGTTTACTTTCTAGCAGGAAGGGACAACAAAGGACTAAACAAATAGATATATAGTATCTGTAATACCGCGGAACAGCTGGAGGTGAGAAGTGCCTGAGGAAACTACAGGGTCAGGGAGAGCGTGTGCTGAAGAGTGGATCAGAGGACCCCACGGACAGGTGACTCCTGAGCAGGGACGTGAGCAGAGGCTGGGAGCCGGGCGTGGCAAATGGGGCTCGTGTGGATGTCGGGTGTGTTTAAGGCAGAGAAAGGCACCGCCCTGCTCCAGAAGGTCTCCGTCAAGCTTTTGAGAAATGGCAAGAATTCTTATTTTGGAAGTGCAATCCATCAAGATGCTTCCTCTGACACCTCCGAGAAGAGGCCGAAGGCGGGATTCTAGCCAGCGCCTGCCTCTGAGAAGGCCGGGAAGGATGCACGGGCATTTAAAGACTGGATCTTCAAGACGAGGAAAAGGTTCTCTCAAGGAGCCTCACAGGTTCTCTTCCTGGAGACGCAGCCTGGGGTTCAGTTCCAACCACTTGCCAGCCATGTGACCTTGAGAAAGTGGCTTAAACTCTCTGTGCCTCAGGTTTCTCATCTGCAAAATGGCAACAGTAACACCTGTCCCAATGGGGTGACGGAGACCCAGCTGAGATGATACTAGGAAAGCTCTGGCATAGGTCCCGGCACAAAGGTGCCAAAAGCGTGCCCTCCCTCCCCGCTCTTCTCTGTTCCTGGCATCCTTCACTTGTTCACGTTAATAACTGCGTTAAGGGGCCCCAGGTTACAGGAAAAGAAAATGAAGGAGTATGAAGTCTCCAATACCACGTTCTTCAGTCGTGGCAGCATAAGAACATAACTGGGCAAAAGCGATGACGTTGTGGTTTGAAGCAGAAGCAAACAGATGCAGCTTCTCTAAAAATGTCTTTGGCTAATAAAAATGACCACTGAGGGGATTTCACTCCATGGGAGGAGGAAACAGCCTGCGCAAAGGTACTGAGTGAGTCAGTAAGTCGGCAGGTGTTAAGTGAGTACCTGCTATTTTCTGGGCACAGTTCTAGATGTCGGAGATAGTCCAGTAAACAGAGCATAGAGGTTGGAGGGTCTCTGTGCTTGTGAAGCTTGTGCTCTCGTGGCAGGACAGAAATAGGCTTTAAACACAGAAACAGATAGGCTACTTTTAAGGTCATTGCAAAGCAGCGATGTGATAGCAAGTGAAGGGGAGGCAGCATGAGGCGCGGTGTAAGGGAAGGCTTGAGTCGGATTGGAATCATGGAGGGATGTAGGTACGTGTCTGGGGAAAGCAGGTTCTGGGTAGAGGAGACAGCAAGCGCAAAGGCCTTGGGGCAGCAGCAAACTTGCATGCTGGTGAACCGGAAAGAAGGCAGGTATAGAGAGGGATTGAAGAGAACAGACCGAAGAAGCTGGAGAAGCCAGCAGGGGCTCACAAGCCACAGAATGGAGTCTGCACTGGATTCTAATTTCAGGGCACACCGTCAAAGGGATTTGAGCAGGGAAGTGACCTGATCTGGTCTGCGCTTTGCAAACACCCGTTCTGGCTGCTCCATGGGAACTAAACTAGAGCCAGTGGGTGTACAAGGGGGAGAGAATTGCAACAGACAGTGGTGGCTTGGACCTGAGTGCAGCCGGGGAGGAGGTGGAAAGGCTCAGATTCGGGATAAATTTGGAGATCGCACCAGTAGGATTTGCCAACGGATCGGATGCAGGGGCTGCGGGAATGAGAGGAATCAAGGATGGCTCCCTGATTTTCTTCCCGAGCAACTGGGAAGACGGTGGCCCTTTGCCAACGTGGAGGGCCCAGGGGAGAAGGATTGGAGGGGTAGAATCATGCTGCCCTTAGTATGTCTGTTAGAAATCACGGCCATGGCACTGAGTAGGCAGGTGGATATGTGTGCCTGGAACCAGGGATGAGTGCTAGGAAGTGGTAGAATGGAAAGTTAGAGCCTTAAGATGGCCCAGAATGAAAACTAATTAATAAGGAGTTTGGTGGGACATTCAGGGAATACAGCCTCTGGGAGGTGTGGTTGTGAGGAGATCACGTCAATACTAGCCATGAGCAGAATGCCCCTTTCTGCCCGGAGAGAGTGGTTCGCTTGGCTTCCTACAGATTTTCAGGACTGTGACCCATGCTTCTCTAGCATCTGCAGGTTTCCACTGGGTACAGAAGTGCCCTTGCATGTCAGGAAGCTCTAGAGAGATCCAGGATATCATTTGGAGAGCCCCCAAAGCTGTGTTTGGACACCTGTGAGCTATGTCATCCTCCACGGAAGAGGAACAAGAAAGCTCTCGAGACCAAACTCTGAACTCAAACCTCACGGCCCAAGGGATGAGCTGGCCTCCACAACCCTATCCCTTGCTTTGCCGCGCTTCCTCCTACCGTCAGACTCTGTGGGTGGAAATGCCACAGCGGCCCCCTCGCTGCCCGTGGGTCCCCACCTTCCCCACCCCCTCAAGCCGCCCTGTGCCTTCCTCCTTCTGATGTCCTGCCTTTCTCTGGGCCTTCCCACGGTTTCCTCTCACCTCCTTCTGCCTGCACAGCCCCTCCCCTTTCCTCCAGACCAAGCTTGAGGTTCCCTTTCTAGCAAGTCCCTTGTATAAGAACCACTGTCCAGCCGGACTCTGCTGCAGGGAGGCGGTGGCTGTGTCTGTCTCCTTTGCTACGATGTTCTCAGGGCCTGTCAGGCAGCAGACACTCGGCCAGCAACTGCTGTCCCGTTTTCTGTGGAGCTGTGCTCAGCACCCTGGACACTGCTGCTCAGTTTGGTGTCCAGTCTGTGCCAAGGTATTTCTGGTGAGCAAGGCCTGGGGACCCTCATAGCTCCACGACACGACACTGCTTTCACATTCGTGCCAGAGTGGAAGAGAGGGTGCTATTTGGAGGCAGAAGACCCGGGTAAGTCCGAACACCACCAGATACAAACCCTGCTCATCTTGTAACTTCCTCGGACCTCAGTTTCCCTCTCTGTCAATTGGGAATTATTGATTCCCTTAAAGGAGAGGGAATGAGATCACGTTTGCAAAGCTGTCTGATGTTGTTTCTGAAACCTATTCAAACACCTTGAATCTTCTGGAGTCAGCCGCCTGAAATAAGAAGTGCCTCAATGCAATATGGGGACAGGGCAGGGAACCTAAGACCCTAGCCCTCACTGCAAAGAACCAAAATATGCTGAGGTTGGGGGGAAATGGGGCTTAGGTCAAGGAATCAGCTTCTCCTTTATAGGGCACTGTCTGGATGTATGTTGCAGAGCAGCAAACATGCCTTAAGCATTTTCTTGGCAGTTGAGGAGGTGCTGAAGGAAATAATTCCTCATTGGGCAGGATCTCCTCTATTGGTTGTTCCTTAAACACTAGACACGGACATTTTGCTGTAACTCCAAGCGTCGATCAAAATGCAATCCCTCCCGGCCACGGGACTTGGGAGAGACAGGGCCAAGACAGCCAGGGCAGCAAGAGCTCTAAGGCACCGCGTGGTGCCCACAGACAGAGGCGCTGAGGAGGCGCTAAGGAGAAATGCACAAGAACTGTTCGAAAGAAAGAAAATGCAGCAAGCAGGCGCTTGAGGGTTTGCTGGAGGTCGAGGGTCGTTGAGGCAGAGCTGGTCTTTACGACTATTCATTAAACATTTATGACATGCCTACTGTGTGCCAGCCTCAGGGCGGGGACAGAAGGGCGAGGTCGAACAATCCAAGGGCCGCCGTTCATACAAAAAGCCGTATGTGAATGGCACCGGCTGGAGCTATGCAAGGCTTCCCATTGCTCCCTGAGCCCCTGCGCCCACCCTCGCCCCGGCCCCCCAGCACCTCTTCCTGGGAGTCCTGCAGGGCCTCTGCCTGAGTCTCTGTGTCGCGTGTGTTCTGCATCTCAGCCCTTTCCACTCCAGCCTTCCGTTAGGTTTAAAGTCACCGCCATGCCAATGGGACTTTGCACTTGCTGTTCCTTCTGCCTCCAACCCTCTTCCCCGGCCCTTCCAGGACTAACTCCTCATTCCCTTCTCAGCTCGCAAGTCCCCACCTCAGGGAAGCCCTTCCTACCTGGGCATTCTCATCCTCCACAGCACACACAGGAGTCCCATGTTCTTGTTCATTTTCTCAAGAGCACCTGTAACTCTCTGGAATGATCTCATTGGCTTGTTTGTTTGTTTCCATGTTCACTATCACTCCACTGGAATATGAGCCCTGGAACTGAGGCCCCATCCCCATGTCCACGGTACAGCAGGTGTCCCTGTGAGTTAAATGAAAGAAGATGCAGAAGCTCTCTCCCTGGGGACCCCCAGTCCAGAGGGGAGCAGACAGACCAACAGTTATCAACTTGAAGGCTGATCAACCACCTGCAAATTCCCTTTCCAACTCACTCAGCCGCAGACGCCGTAGCAGCCTCTGCAACGACTCTGGCCGACAACCCCCCCCCGCCCCGCCCCGCCCGGAGGCCTGGCCCCAAAGGAAACCGTGACCCCAAAATTAAGGATTTCTCCCTGGACCTGGTTGCCCCACACAAGATGGCTTTGGAACAGGGAAGGTATTTTTAAATGTTCTTGCAAGTGCCAAAGTGTGTCTTGTTAAAAATAAGGTTTGTGTTCATTGAAATGCCGTTCAGGTTCGCCATTCTGTGGCAGTGTTTAAATTAACCACATTGTGCACCGAGTGAATTCCGAACAGCATGTGAATCATTCGGGGCGAAAAAGTTAGGAGTGATATTTGCTAAAGTTGGGCCTTATTTGTGCTCCGTGTTTACCTAACAAACGCTTCTATAGCACTTACTCCGCGCCAGGCACTGTTACACGTGCTTTGCAAATATCAATGCCTTTAGCCCTCATTCAAGCCCACCGCACTCCCTGTTTTACAGTTGAGGAAATCAAGGCATGGATTTAAATCGCTTGCACAAAGTTCATAGGGTTTGTGCCCTGCAGGGAGTTTTACTGCCAACGTTGAGGCCGCAGGGAAAACCTGGCCCATAATCCACCCTGCGAGAAGCCACCCAGCTCTCGCCTGTGTCCTTTTTAGGAAATGTGGGATTCCTTGGATTGCCTAGGTAAGGAGCTTCCCGCAGCACTGCCCTTCCCCTGCCGGGGCATTTGGCAGCCTTTGGGGCCCTGCAGATAAATTGACCATCAGCATCCTTTTAAGAGTGTCCTTCTGTGGTTCCCCGTGACCCCAGCTTAAAGCCAGCCTTACCCAGCTGGCTCGTGCCCCTATCTTGTCCCAGGAATCAGGTCCACCCTTCCGGATTTCCTTCATGCGCTCTTCCAGATTTCTCACTTCCCCCCATCCGGCTCAACTCCTCTCCCTAAATGACTCAGCTCAGATGCCGCCTCTTCCAAGAGCCTTCTGGGCTCCTCTGGCCCCATTTACCCTCGTCTACAGAACTTCTCTGGTGCTTATAGAATCTCCTTGCAACTTGCGAGCCAGTCTCATCGTGTTTGTCTTGTGTTTGCAGTTAGAGTCTGTTCCTGGAATATAGGACGTTGGTGGATTCAAATCCCCTGCCTGCTGGTTACATGACCTTGGGCAAGTCCTTTCGTGTCCGTGCCTTGGTTTCCACCTCCACAAAATGGGCATGATAGTAGTTCCCCAGTTTCTCTAGGGTTGGGTTGTTTCAATGTTTTTAAACGTTTATATTTATTTTTGAGACAGAGACAGAGTGTGAGCGGGAAAGGGGCAGAAAGAGAGGGAGACACAGAATCTGAACCAGGCTCCAGGCACCGAGCTGTCAGCCCAGAGCCCGACGCGGGGCTCGTGAGATCATGACCTGAGCCATGACACTTAACCGACTCAGTCACCCAGGCGCCCCATAGGGTTGTTCTGAAGACATACCAAAATAATATGTGTAAAGTCTCATAGTCTACACTTAATCTATGGCGGAGGTCAGCAATCTTCTTTGGTGAAAGAGCCAGATAGCAGGTACTTTAGACTTTCTGGATCAGAAGGTTTCTGTTGCAGCTTTCCAACCCTGTTGCAGTGCGTCAACAGCCATAGGCAGTATGTAAGTAAGTGCAAATAACACTTTATTTACAAAATAGACGGCAGCCCTGTTTGACTCACAGGCTTTAGTGTGTGGACGTGGTTAGTGAAGCAGTCTTTATTATGATTCTCTCGGAAATGCTGTAAAGGGGCAGAAAACAGAAAGTCCTCCCCTCCCTCCAGGGCATAAACGTTTTGGGGAGAGCAGGACACACAGCAGACAGACAGGACGGGGACACTGTGGGTGCTGGGGAGGTGCTATGGAGGGCTAAGGCCCAAACCTACGAATACAGAGGGCTGGGGGTGAGGGCTCAGCATGCAAGGGTATCATGGGAGGAGCTAGATCAGGCTTACCTTGAATGCCACGCTCATTCAGGGATTCACTGATTCCCTGGCGTAACACGTGTTTACAGAGCGCCTACTGTGTGCCACGTGTGCCGTGTGCCAAGGCCATGAGGAAGACACACAGAAACCCCTACCCTCGTAAGAGCTTAGATTGCAGTGGAGGAGGGAGACGGAGGCCCAGAGAGGCTGGATGACTTCTCGAGGGTCACGTTGCTGCGAAGCGCCCCTTGGTTTTTCAGTGCTGCAGTGGCCCGAGCACAGGGTTTGGGGTCACACTGACCTGGCCCCACTCCCTTGCCCACCGGCCCTCATCTTTGTGGGGCTCAGTTTCCCTGACTGTAACACAAGGCCCATGATCTGGGCTCCCTGTCCTGTTTTTTTGTTTTTTTTTTTAATGTTTTATTTATTTCTAGGAGAGAGAGAGAGAGAAACAGTGTGAGCAGGGGAGGGTCAGAGAGAGAGGGAGTCACAGACTGAAACAGGCTCCAGGCTCTGAGCTGGCAGTCAGCAGAGAGCCCGACGCGGGGCTCGAACCCACGAACCGCGAGATCATGACCTAAGCCGGACGTTTAACCGACTAAGCCACCCAGGCGCCCCCCGGGCTCCCTGTTAATGCAGGATGGCTGGGATCTCGGCGCATCCCTGCTGTTAGATCCCCTGGGTTGCAGCTTCCTGAGCGCCTCTCCACCCCACAACCAGGGCCTCTCTTCCCAGATCTCCTACCTGACAGGGGACGTTTGTTAGATACTTTGTCACGCTAAATAGTGATGTGTTCTGATGGGGTGGGACAGCCCTTTGGGACAGAATTTCTGGGTCTTCTTCTGGGAAAGTCCCTGAGTGAAGGAGAGCTGCACAGACCACCTCCCGCTGGGCCCCTGAGGTGCAGACCCCATTCTAGGGGACGGACTCTCCTTATTCCCATTTTACAGAGCAAGAAACCAGGGCCTGAGAGAATGAGACACACCCCCTACTAGACTTCGACTAATCCACAGCTGCCGGAGAATCCATTAGGAACTGGACACGGTGTCTTCTCTATTCTCAGGACACCCCTGTGCGGTGGGGACGACCCTTCCCGTCTCTCACTCTCCTGCCACTGAGACAGAACTTGCGGAATAGGATCAGTCTCGAGCGTACGGCCAGATGAGTGTCCGCTCTGTTTATCCCTGTGGGACTGATTCCCCCGAGACCCAGTTATAGCTCACTTGCAGCTCTCCAGGGGCTCCCAGGCCGCTTTCCAGGGGATCCTTCCTCGCCCTCCTGGGGGCAGCCCCCCCTCTGACTTTGATCACCGTGGATAGGTTCTGCCTACTCTTGAACCTCATACCAATGGAAACAAAGAGTACGCTCTCGCTTGCATCTGGCTTCTTTCACGCAGCGTGTCTGCCAGAGCCCTCCGTGTTGTCCTAGGCATTCGCGGGCCACTCTTTTTCAGTGCTGTGTAGTACTCCGTCCTATGAACCCATCACAGGTTGTTCAGCTCTTCCCCACTGAGGGCAGCTATTACGAATATTTAAGCTATTCTGAATCAAGTCCCTGAATATTCATGTCCTGTCTTTGGGTGGACGTACATTTTCATTTCTCTTACTCAGAGCGGGATGGTTGGGCCATAGCGTATGTGTATAGTTTTCCCAGAAACGGTCAAAACATTTCCCCAAGTGGCTGTTCCGCCTGACATTCCCCCCCCGCCCCCGCAGAGCGTGAGAGTTCCTGTTCTTCACATCCCGTCAAACCTGTCATCCTGTTCAGCATTTTTATTTTAGCCACCCTGGTAGGTGTGTAATCATACCCATTTCATGGAAGCAGAAACTGAGGCTCAGAGATGCTGCGCCCTTTGCCCCGGACCATATAGCTTATGGATACTGGAGCAGAGACTCAGGCTCTGTGAGGTTCTGAGACTGACGCAGCCAGAGTTCAAGGCAAGGAACTCAGGAAGGAATCGGAACGGAAGAGGTGTTTTTCAATGTTTGCTGAACATGAAGCGAACGATTGAAAATGAGAACGCTCATCAGTGGCAGTGACGGGCCAAGCCGGTGCTCATCCCCCCCCCCCGTGGCACGGTGCCTTGGGTCCCCTCCAGCGTCCCCAGGGAGAGCCCGGGCTCCCTGGTAACCCTGAGCTTCCCATCTACACTGCCAGGAACACAGCCCTAGGAGCTTGCCAGGGAAGACTGTTCTTTTGTGAGCTGGCAGGACACCGTCTGCATTCTGCAGCCCAGGGCTCTCTCGGAGTCCCCGTCTCAGGGGCTGTGCCGTCCCCAAAGGCACTGGTTGTTCCTCTCAGGAAAACAACCCATTCTGAGGTCGGGAGATTAATGAGGACGCCAGGGCTGCTGGAGACTCCCGCTGCGCTCCGGCCCTGCGCTGGGTTTCTGGAGCCCTGGGCTCCCGTGGGTGTGCCTTGGGAATTCAGGCTGGGGCCTGGGACGCCAGAAAGCCGAGATCCCCCACCGGCTCTGCTGCTGTCTTGCTGGGTGATATCAGGGAAGCTGCCTTCCCTCCCTGAGCCCCTGTCAATGTGCATGAAACGGAGATCCTGGCTAGGAAACTAGGGAGGCTGGGCTGACGTGTCTGGGGCTCAGAGGCCTCGCTCCGTATCTCCTGGAGTAACTTGGAAGCTTGGCCACACTTTAGGGGCCACCCAGCCCAGTGCTTATCAAGTTCCGGATGCTCCCTCCAGTCTATGTGTTTCGCTAAGTCACATTTTTAGAAACTTACACCTGTCCCAACCGGGGACACGAAGGAACCACTGGCTTGAAGCACCGCGCGTCTGTTTTGCCAAGCAAATAATACAATAAACACACGAGCTACTGATGCAAAGATGACCTCCCTGTTACATCAGACTCCAGGGCCAGCTCTTCAAATAGACTCCTGCCCTTTGAATAACCATCTGGTTGAACTCTAATAAGGTGAAATATGGCCAGAAGCACTGGAGTCCGCGAGGAGGAGGAGCGGGGCCTGTGGGCCCTGCCACTCGTCTGGTCCCAAGTCCGTCCACTCAGGGAGGTCAGCACGGGGTCTTGTGCATCTCTGGGGACGCGGTCCGGAGGCCACGTTCGAGGCTTTGCTCTGCCAGCTAGCTGGAGGGCCTGGGCAGAGCCTCAGCCTTCTCATCTGTGAAATGAGCACCTTAGCAGCATTCAGGGTACAGAGCCCTGGAGAAAGTTCGACGACCCATGGGAAGGTTTACTAAGCGATCGTGTGTGCCTTATGCATAAGAGATGATTTAAAAATTGCCTACCTTGTTAGGAACCAAACACATGGGGGTCTGCAGGGTCCAGACCTTGCATTGTTTCCAGAGTTAGATTCTCCCTCAAGTAATCAGCCCTCTTCTCCGTCATCCTGGAAGGCTATTGACTTGGGCAACATTCCCTCACGTGAGCTGCGGAAAGCCAGAGCCTCCCACCCGGTTCCTCCAGAGGAAGCAGGAGCATCACAGCTCAGCCAGCCGGCGGCCCGGGGGGAATTCTCAGGACAAGGACGCTGTGCGCACCTGCTCTGCCTTCCCTTCCAGAGGCTGGCTCTGCCCGCACATCTCCAGGGTCAGCGTCTGTATATCCCTGGCTTGCTCAAGAACTGTCCCTAACTCCCCAGCACCTCTTGGCTTCTATAAGGGACCCCTCACCACGGACACAAAGCCCCCAGGTACTTTCCCACCTCCCTGGTCCTTCTGTAAACCCTCAGGTCCTGATCTGAGAATCTCGCTGTCTCCAGAACATTCCCCGCGCTTGCCCTTCCGTCTCCAGGTCTGCTCCTGCTGGTCTCCGGGTGGACCGGGCCTTTTCTCTGCTTCCATGAAGGCCCAGCTCTGTCGTGCCTGACATCCCCATCTCCACGTCCCCCGCAGCCACGGACAGGTCCTCTTCTGTCTCTGAGTTTCACATATGCATATATACCCGCCTTCAGCTCCGATCTACACTTACCACTTGCATAGGGTGTGAGCGTGTGTGTGCGTGTGTGTGGAGTGGTCCCAGCTCCTGGCATTAAAACCATTCTCAGTGTTTTCCCCAAACACCTCTTAGGGTCATTGTCCCATCTGAGCCTGTTTGCCTCTGTTTTCTCATCTGTACAATGGATATAACAGCAAGGCCCACAGGCTCAGCCCTTTCCCACTTGCCCCCAATTCTGGATTATGGTTCAGATGGCTCTTTTCTGGTCATGGCGCCTGACTCAGGGGGTGGGGTGGAGCCCATCCCCTGTTCCAGCCCTTCCGCTCAGGGATTCCCCAGGGGGAGCAAGCTCTCCTGTGACCCCAGTCCCTGAGCAATCAGGAGCAGGTGGCTTCAGCAAGGAATCAGAAACCCTCGTATTTAGTCAGAAGCCTTGCGGACGTGAGGCAGGCCTGGGAGGCAAGTCAGCCCCATCTGAGCTGGTGAGAGGAGCTGTTCCCACCGCGCACCCTACCCCAGGTCTCCCACAGTCACACACCCTCCCCTGGCCCCCGCTCTCCACCCCCGAGTGAGCTGCCCCCTCTCCCCATCCTGCTGAGGCCTGTTTATTCTTTGGAAAGTAATATTGGAAGCTTCGTCAGCTTCCTTCCATTCATGACCTAATTTAATCTTAAAAACATCATGCAAAGTAGATAGTATTTTTAAATATCTTTTCTCCATGTTATGCAAGTAGCATAGGTACAGTGAAAACCAAAGAGAAATTAGAAAGTTAGAGAGAAGGAAAAATAAGAAAATACCACTCAACCAGTATATCGCACCCATTTCTCACATGAGAAACTGAGGCTCAGGAGCACAGAATGACTCCTGTGATGTCACACAGTTGGCAAGTCGCAGAGCTGGGGTTCGGAATGGGGCTCTCCAGTCATCCCCTATGATCCCACCCCACCCTCGTTTCAAACTACTTTTCTAAAAGATTTAAAAAGTGATGATTCAACATTATAGGACGTTTTCTCAGCAGAAGGGGAAAATACCACCACCATCATATTTTGTATTCCCCTATGCCCCCCCTTTTTTTTTTTTTTTTGCATTCTGCTGTTACACAGATGTAATTACGAAGTATGATCAGTTTTATAGGGTACTTTATTTGGGTTCGTTTCTCAGTGTTCATCTATAACACGGGGAGGATAGTGCTGTCCGCCCCACCCTCTGTCTCCACCGCCTTCCGGTACCTGGAGCCTCCCAGCCGATAGTACAGTTCCCATCGGGGGTGTGGTCAGCTCTAAGTCGGAAATTGAATAACAGCCACGGTGCTCACCAGGCGCGTGCTCTGTGCCTGGCACCAAGCTAAGTTCTCCTCTCTCCTCCTCCCGGGGACGGGGTGCTGCTACCTTGGCCCTTTCACAGGAGGGCCGGCACTTGCCAGCCCCCAGGAGATCCTGAATCCGGGCAGTGTGGCCCCAGAGCCCCACGCCCTTGGCCCCCCTCGCTGGGTGTGTGAGACTCAGAGCTGAGACTGCAGTGCTGCCCAGGGTATCAGGATGTTACTGGCGCAGGCAAGCTGGGCCCTTCGGGAGCGCCCAGCAGGGCCTGCGGGGAGGAAGAGCTGGTGCCCAGATGGCTGGCACCCACTGTCCCAGGGAGCCAGTCTGGTCTGATGTGCTGGGCAAAAATATGCCCAAGGCACCCCTGGGTGTGGGGGCGCCTCCTTAGAAGGAGGGATGGAGGACAAGTCAGTAGGAAGAAAGGTCGAGACGGGGAAAGGCCGCCTAGTTTGCCCTGAGAATGCCCACAGCCAGGTGGGTCCCCCGGGCAGAGGACTGGGCAATTCTGCTCTAGGGAGATTCACCGGCCCCCAAAGAAACATCCACAGATATTGCTACATTGGGGCCTCCCAGTGCACAGCCCACCTCAGCCACCCTCCATGAAGCCCCCCTTCACTGATCACCCCCACAGAGCTCCCAAGCAGCTGTGTAGTGCTTCTCCCCTACATGGAAATAGACCTCCAGGCTCCCTCAGCGGGTGTCTGAAGGAAACAGAGACCAAACCAGGAGAAAAAAAAAACTGGGAGAAAATAGAGATGATACAGGAAGCAGAAGATAACTTTGCAAAGCCACTGTAATTAACATCTCAGAGAAAGAAGGTACTGCGACCTGGAAACAAGCAATACAAGGGCTATTGGGGAGAAAAAAAAAAAAAAAGAAAAAGAACTCTTGGAAACCAATGTTTTAAAGTTGCAGACACAGGGCGCCTGGGGGAGTTAGTCGGTTAAGCGTTCGACTTTCGCTTAGGTCCTGATCTCGCGGTTCGTGGGTTCGAGCCCCGCGTCGGGCTCTGTGCTGACTGCCGGCTCAGAGCCTGGAGCCTGTTTCAGTCTGTGACTCCCTCTCTCTCTGACCCTCCCCTGCTCACGCTGTCTCTCTCTCTCTCTCTCTCCTAGAAATAAAACATTAAAAAAAATTTTTTTTTTAAATTTTAAAAGTTGCAGGCACGAATATTTCAGTAGAATTTGTAATGGGGGTAAACAGGCAGGATCTCATTGCTGAGCGGGTGTTTGGGGAAGAGCTGGTAAAAGAACAGGAGAGGCTTCTGGCCTTGAGGAAGTAGGACTGGGCAGAGCCCCTATTTGTGGAGCTGGCAGCCCAAGGAGGAAAAGCAGGTTATGGGAGGTCAATCATGGATTCATTTTACATTCAGTTGGGCTGTAGGAAGACCCACCAGCGAAGAAGCAGAGGGTTTCCACCCAGTAGGAGGAAAGTCTCAGAGTTGGGAGCCTGGCACCTCATAGGACATCGGCCAACTTTTTTCAAAGGGAAACCCCGAACCCAGCCTCTAAAATGCTTGTTAACATCACAGAGTCCCAGGCCCGCCAGACCAAAGCCCGGGCGCAGGAGTGTGCATTTCAACAAGCTCCCCTGGAGTCTGACGCAGACCGGAGTTTGAGACCTGCTGATCTCGGGAGTGGGTGATAGGCAGGGACCCCGGGGAGAAATGGAGAAGTCAGGATAAAAGGAGCCAAGAGGGAAAGAAGTAGCTGTAAACTCGGGAGGACACTCACGCGTTATGCTCTGCCATCCTGGAGCGGTGGAATTATTACCAATTTCAAAATAGCAACAGCTTTTTGGTGTTCAGCAGCAAAATCACTGATTCAGGAAGCAATTAACATAGACATTCAATCAATTATTCATTGCATCACTAATGTGTAGCAGTAATCAAATTGGCCTTTTAGTATGTATTTTTTCTTTTAATTAACCCCGTCCAAAACGAGAGTAAAGATCCCATGAAGAAATGTATTCGGCTTGATTTAAAAAAGGAGAAGGGAGGGAAAACCATTTTATCTCATCATCTTGTCAAAGGAATCTGCAGGCGGGAATTGCTTTGTGTGCTGCTTGATGTCTTGCTCACGTGGCTTGAGATGCACCAGGAATCCCCAAATCCAGTCTGCAGGTGCCTAAGATCCCACCGTTAGCGATTAGATGAAGGCTGTCTGTGACAGAGTAGAAAGAGCACTGGACGAGGAGTCAAGAAACCTGGCTTCAGTTTTAGATCTGCCACAAAGTTACTGAGTGACTTTGAGGGTTGCCTCTCTCTCTCTCTCTCTGAGCCTTGGTTTCTTCTAACAAAGGAAGACACTTTGCTAAACAGTCTCCTAGCTCTAACAATATTCTCCTTACGTCACCACTGCAAACGCTGTTTGGCGTATTAGTAGGAATGAGTTTATGCCCCTTCTTTTAGGAAATGAGGGTTGAGAGGCCAGGCATAGTCATCTCAGAGCCCTTCACTCGGGGGACTTAATGATCACTTCTTACAGCGCTGTTGGAGAACACCGTTACACCACATGTATTCCCCCTGACTTCTAGTCATTGCTGACATTTCTCAAGCACTGCCTGTGTGCCCAGCACTAAGTGTTTCGTTGGTGTGGGTTTTTGTTGTTGTTGTTTGGGGTTTTTTGTTTGTTTGTTTTTTCTTTTTCTTTTTCTTTTTTTTTTTTTAGTAGGCTTCATGCCAGCACAGAGCCCAATGCTGGGCTTGAACTCACCACCCTGAGATCATTACCTGAGCTGAGATGAAGAGTCGGACATTTAACTGACAGAGCTACCCAGGCACTCTCCAAACTGAAGCACTTAGCTAGAGCCTCCTGTGGATTATTTTCATTGAATCCCCCCTACAATTCTATGAGATAGTCTGTTACTATCCTTGTGTATCGGTTAACTTTGGCCATGATAATGCTGTGTAACAACAACAACAACAGATACAGTAAGAAGCACTTCTTGAAATCACCAGTCTGCAGGTGGGTCAAGGGTTGGCTTTTCCAGGCTGGCTCTGTTTGTCTCTGAGCCTCGGCCAGGAGCCAGCAGACTCATTGAGGGGAATGTCCTCATGGTGACGTGACAGAAGAGGCACACCTTGTCCTATCGGCCAAAGCAAATCACCTGGCCAAACGCAAAGCCAGGGGCAGGGAAACTGACTGCACTCCTAGAATGAGAGTAACTGCAAAGTCACTTAGCAAAAGGCTACATGCAGGGCCAGCTCAAGAATGAGGGTCAATTGTATGATCTTCCATGACTCCGTTGTAGTGATAACTAATCCTCACCAAACAGGATTGTTTAAACAGGGGAGGCCATGGGAAGTCATACAGGACACAGCTGCGTGCAGCGGTGGAGGCCCACAACACTCATTGCCTTTAGGTAAGGGTTAATCCAGGGTTTAAATAAAGGTGCCCCCACCACCGCCATCATGACAGTGATTTTAGCTTTCTTCAGCACTTTGCAACCCCATCCAGAGCTTTTAACATGTCACTCAGTGCTTCTGGGAGCTAAACTTGAATGGCCTGGCCAACTCATCTGGCTCCCCCCACTTCCCAGCCCCCGCCTTACTTACCAGACTGTCGGACACACACTCATGTCCCTTCCTTGGCTCATGTGGACTTCGTGGAAGCCCCCCAGGCTTCTGTGTCTAGGTGAGGGCCCCCTCCGCCATGCCGTCTGCCACTAGAAACTCGAGGCAGAAAGGCTTGTGTGGCACAGCTGGCTCTCACAGCCCAGGGGGCCTGAGGCCACAGGTCACCTGCCCCACCCCTTGGTATCCAGGCTGTGGCCACAGGGCAGCCCTCCTGCCCTTGAGCAAGGGCCCTCCCCAGCGTCTGCCCATCCCAGAGGGCCTGGAGAACCCCAGGATACGGGCCAAGTCCGTCTTGGGAAGAGTCCCCACCTTTTCACATAGGGTAACTGCAACATGTGGAATGGCCAAAACACCTCCCTTTCCTCAGCCCCCAGAGTTTCAGACTGGGCTCTTGGACCAACTTACACATGGAGAAATTTGTCTCTTCGTTTGGGACCCAGGATCCATGAAAAGAATGAAGTAGGCCAACTCACTGACCCAGACTTTTATATTTAAACCCAGCTTTCTGTGTGCGCCTCAGTAATAATAGTGAGAATTTATCTCCATTAAGGACCAGGGAGCAGAGTAAACTCAGGTGGGCACGGTGGGCCTCTCCTGCGTGGTGAAGGAAGGAGCCTTTCAGGTGTGGGTCAAGATGGTGAGATCTGAGGGTCTGAGAAGTCACAGGGAAAGCAGTCTGTCCTTGAAAGGGGCAGGAAGCCTTTGACTCTCAGCCAGTGAAGTATTGGGCTCAGCTCCAACGGGGGCCAACCTGTGCCAACTCACTGTTTAACACACCAGGGGGGTTCCATGTCATTCTCTTCACCAAGAAGTCAGTCTTTGTGCTCACGTAAGTTTGGCCAGAGAATGTGAGGAATCTACCTTCCTAATCCTCCTTAATTATGGGGGGAAATGAGTTGGGTAGTTGACAACCATTTCATTGTTTCAGGAGGGCCCGCTAAGGCCCACTGCAGCTCCAGTCCAGCCTGCTAGGAATACATTGATTTCTTAAAATCATGAACAATGGACCAAGTTGGTCTTGTGTCTAGGCAGGGTAGGTGGTCATCTTAATGATGTGACTTGAGGGATCCCGGGAGGCTGAAAATCCCTCCCACTCATCCAATGGCTACAGCCTACGGGTTCACCATTGGTGCTTATATCATCAGTTCCAAAATGTCAGATTGTAATTAGCTCTGGAATCTGGCTAGTTCAATGTCCTGGATGAAAGTGCTCTTTGAGGATACCTGAACAGGCCCCTTATTTTAGAGTAAAATTAGTGGCAAAGCAGAGTTAGAGCTTGTCGGTCCAACACTAAATTGTCGACATCAGCGTGTTATCACCTTTGCTGTGCGGCTCAGTCTCCTAAGGATTAAAATGCACATTCTGGGGCACCTGGGTAGCTCAGTCGGTTAAGTGTCCGACTTCGGCTCAGGTCATGATCTCACAGTTCGTGGGTTTGAGCCCCGCGTCGGGCTCTGTGCTGACAGCTCAGAGCCTGGAGCCTGTTTCAGATTCTGTACCTCCCTCTCTCTCTGACCCTCCCCTGCTCACACTGTCTCTCTCAGAAATAATAAAATAAAATAAAATAAAATAAAATAAAATAAAATACACATTCTGAGTCAGCAGGTTTGGGGGGTAGCCTGCATTTCAGACATTCATTCAATGTCAGATGCTCCCTCATTCAAGCCTCATGACAATCCTTGGAGGAATGTTAGTATCTGCATTTTGCAGATGAGAACATTGAGGCTGAGAGAGTTAGGTAATGTGGCATGCAGAGTAACAGCCCCCTAGAGATGTCAGCATTCCGATCCTTGGAACCTGTCAATCTGTGACAGATATGGCCACAGATATTTTGTAGATGTGATTAAGGCTAAGGATTTGAGATGGGGTGATTAGCCTGGTTATCCAGGTGGGCCCAATCTATTACAGAGTAGAAAAACTTTCCTAGCTGTGGTCAGAGCTGTGATGATGGAAAGAGGTTCAGAGATATGTGATATTTGCTGGCTTTGAAGATGCAGGGAGGAATGATTCAAGGAATGCAGGCTGCCTCTAGAATCTGGAAAAGGCAAGAAAATTGACTCGCTCCTAGTGCCTACAGAGAATAAGGCAGTCCCACCGATCCCTTGACTTGAGCCCAATGAGACCTGTGTTAGAATTTGAACCTCTGTGATTATGAGATAATGCATTCGTGTCGTTTAATGCCACTAAGTTTGGGGCCGATTGCTATGACAGCAACCGTGTGTGTGTGTGTGTGTGTGTGTGTGTGTGTGTGCGTGCAGATTTTGGTGCCCAGAGTGGGCTGTTGCTTTAACAAATAATGTGAAGCAGCTTTGAAACTGGGCAGTGGGCAGAGGCTGGAAGACTTTTGAGAAGTATGCTAGAAAAACCCTAGATCTCCTTGAATATGCTGTTAGTAGAAGTGCTTATGGACAACTTGTTTAGTAATGACTCGGAAAGAAATTAGCATCGTGAGCGAACTGTGATGGACATAGGGGCATTAAAGGCACTGCCGGGGGTGGGGGACACCTGGCTGGCTGAGTTGGAAGAGCATGCAACTCTTGATCTCAGGGTTGTGAGTTCGAGCCCCACATGGGGTGCAGAGATTACTAAAATAAATAAAAAGACTGTTAAAAAGGCACTGCTGCTAAGAGCTCAGGAGGAAATGAGGACCATGTTAGCAGAAGCTAGAAGGAAAGGGATCTTTGTTATGGAGGGACAGAAATCATGGCAGGATTGTGCCCTGCAGTTATAGGGAAATGGATCTTGTAAATGATGAATGCAGGTATTTAGCTGAGATTTCCAAGCAATGTGTTGAAGGTACGGTCTGTAGGGATCTTCCTGCTGCTTCTAGAAAAATATGAGCAGAAAGAGAGAAGGTTGAGGGTAGAATTATTGCACAAAAAGGAAGCAGGACTTGATGATTGGGCAGTTCTCTGCCTCTCTCACTTAGAAAAAGATGCTGAAATTAAGAACTTTGCTGTCAGATCATGCTCTAGAGAAAAGGCTGAGTGTGCAGCTCTACAAATTTTTGATAATACCTTAGAAAGATCAAAAGTTCAAAGGATTCAGCCACACAAAAGGCTCTTTGAAGAGATTATGGGTGTGAGTCACAGATGCCCTCAGTCAAACCCCAGAGTATCTCAGAAGCTTAGAAGCATGTTTCCTCAGCCACCTCAGCAAATGCCAAAAATTAAGGGATTATGTAGGACAGGCATGGGGATGAGGCTCTTATCTAATGGAGTGAGTCCCCAGGACATAACAGGAGACCCACAGGGTTCTTGAGAATGTTACGCCAGAGAAACACTACCAGCTTGGCCTGACAGACAACATGAAATGAAAGTAGGCTGTCGGGTCCAAAACCCTGTGGACAGGGCACAGGGTGGTAAGACCACTCATCAGCAAGCCCCTGCTCCCTTTCATGAGAAAGGAGAGAGGACTAGAGGGTGGAGTGGTCAAGCCCGGAGCTACAGAGGATTATTCCCAGACGTTGAGACCTAATGGAACTCACCTGGCTGGATTTCAAAATTGCTTAGAACCAGTGACTCATTTTTCCTTCCACTTCTCTTGTTTTGAACAGGAATGCCAATAACTGATATCTTACGGCCATCTTTAGGGAACAGGCAGCTTGTTTCTGGAGAGGAATTGTGCCCCAGGATGGATTAGACCCAGAGCCCCACCACAGTTTGTGTGATTTGGCTGATGACATTTGGGACTTTGGAGCTGATGGGATTAGGCTGAGATTTTGAACTTCAAGTTGATATGGTCACGGGATAAGAATTTGGGGGGCCATAGGATGGAGTGAATGTATTTTGCATGTGGGAGGGACATGAGTCTCAGTGGACCTCAAGACAACCTGTAATAGACGAAATGAAGGTCCCCAAATCCACATCCTATTCCTGGGAACCTGTGCCTAAAGTACCTTGCGTGGCAAAAGAGACCTTGCAGATGTGATCAAGGTTAAGGGACTTGAAGTGGGGAGGTTATTGTGGATTATCCAGGTGGCCCAATCTAACCACATGAGTCCCCAAACCATCGAGAACCTTTCTTGGCTGTGTCAGAGAGCTGTGATAATGGAAGGAGGGTCAGAGAGAGGTGATGTTTGCTAGCGTCAAAGATGGCGGAAGGGGGCATTGGCCAAGGCATGCAGACCACCTCTACAAGCTGGGGAAAGCAAAGAAACAGATTCCCCCCTAGAGCCCCCAGGGAAGAACACGGCCGCCAACACCTTGATTTTAGCCCACGGAGCCCCATGTGTGAATTCTGACCACAGAACTGGAAGATGATACATTTGCATTGTTTTAGAGCCACTGTATGTGTGGTAATTTGTTACGGCAGCAATAGAAAACTAACACAGGCAACTTTCCCAAAGTGGCACAATTTGTAGAGATGGTATCAAACTTGGGTCCCTTTGAGCCCTGTGTTTCTGCTCTTTCCCCCATAATGAGCCGCATCCTGGTGGAAATTATCACTGACCTCTTTCTATAGGGCCTCTTCATTGTAGATGCCCCTGGGCACGTAACCCACAAAGTGCTGGATCTGCCTGGGTTTTAGACTGCAAACAACAGAGATTGACCCTGGATGGTTTGGGCAGAAAAATTAATTAAAAGCACATTGGGCCTTTGCAGGAACTCTCAGCAAGGACAGGGGACCGGGCTCAGGGATGCTTGACCAGGATCGAGGCCCCAGGCGCTTCAGTGGAACCAGCCTGGGAAAGACCCGACTCCCAGCGTCGGTCTCACTGCCTGTGTGTTCATTAGCTCCCACTGCCAAGTCCAAGGTGCTACGTCTGGCCAAGTACCTGACCCTGCACAGCAAAGGTGGTGGGGAAGTCAGTTACATGCATTTTCAGCTTCTGGGGTGGGAACGTGGGCTCTCAGTCCTCATCACAAGGTGGGCAGCTACTCATATAGAGGAAGGAGTTCAGACACCAGGCGAAAGTAAATGACAGGTGTCCTAGGACAATGCGATGGTCTAAGCTAGGTTTTAAAGATCCTTCCTGTGGTCTAGAGAAGCCATAAAAGGGCCCCCAGTAGGCCATCAGGTTAGCTTCCCAGTTTCATTCCCTGTCTTTCTCCTGGAAATTCTCCAAAGTCCTTTGGCCAACCAAGTGCCCTGATCTATGTTTGTAAAATAGAGTAAATAGGTAGAGACAACCGCAGGGGATATAAAGAGCTGTCTGTGCTCTGAATTCTACCAGCCTGAAGTTTTGCTCACCTTTGGCAGGACCTCTATACTTCTTCCGTCTCAACTCCTTCCCTGTCACCCAGCGACCTGAGCCCCTTGTAGCTCAGACATTCCCCCAAGGCTCTAAATGGCTCCGCTTAATAGTTTTCCTTGAATTCACTCCCTTCCATCAATTAACTATCACCCTTAGCTTTGTCATGAGGAATGATATCCAGGGGGGCGCCTGGGTGGCTCCTTCAGTTAAACATCTGACTCTTGGTTTCAACTCAGGTCGAGATCTCTTGGTTTGTGAGTTTGAGGTCCCCATCAGGCTCCGTGCTAACAGTGCAGAGCCTGCTTGAGATTCTTTCTCTCTCCCTCTCTCTCTTCCCCTCCCCTGCTCATGCTCATGCTCGTGCTCCCGCTCTCTCTCAAAATAAAGAAACAAACAAACAAAAATTAAAAATCAATCAATCAATAATTAATTAAAAAGGAATACTATCTGGGAAGCCAAGATTTATTTTCTAGTTACATTCTTTTTTTTCTGGTTCATAAAAATAATTCATAATTACTAAAATAAGAAAGACCGTTGGTCAGGATACCTTCTCAAAGCGTCTGTACCATTCTATGGGAAGGGAAAGGAGTCAAGTCCAATTTCTTTCACTTCCTTACGTGGGACCCAGGACAAGCCACTTCCTCTCTCCAGGCGCCCGTCTCCCGGCCTGCAAATTAGGGTGCGTTCTTCCAAGTAGGATGTGAGTGAGGAATGGAATGAAAATGTACCACCTGTGCAACCCGGACAGCGCCTTGCACACAGTAGGTGCTCAAATAACTAGTAGCTTTTGTTTTCCTTATTGTCGTCTTTGTCACTGTGGGTGGAGTGTGGGCTTTGAGGCCACATAAGGATTTGCCACCTGGCTCGGATACTCCCTGCTGTGTGAGCACGGGTAGCTCGCATCACCTCTCTGAGCTGGAGTTTCTTCATCGGAAGAAAGATCTTCACCGAGGTAACGGGAGGCAACAGAGGAGGCTCAGTCGAGAGGCCACGGGCTCTGCAAGTAGGGACAGCTGTGATTATACTTGGCCTTATTGTTTTTCCCCGTTGATGGCAAATCTCCGTCCTTTTTTTCCCCCACCCCCGACAATGGTCAGCTGGTAGGTTTTTAGTTTCCAGGGAAAATAGAAAACCAGGGCTATGTATCTGCGTTCTGAACGGCAGGACCCACGCCAATGGAAAGAGATTGTTCTGGGGGTTGGAAAGAATGGCCGAGGCTGGGAATGTGTTCCGAGAATCACTTGAGCAGCCATTAGGGGATGCTGCCTGATCTTATCGGGGAAGTCACGCATGATCCTCAGACCAAACAGGTGGCGATGGCTCCCTGAGGCCTTGCTTCCAAAAGGGCATTTTCTGAAGCAGTGGGAGCCAAAAATAGCCAGTTGTAAACTGATTGTTCAGCCGTCAGGATGGAGGTGTGGGAGGCAAACTAGCCCTGAGCTCCAGCCATGAGAACCTGTGTCTCTTTAGATCTTGGAACATTCGAGCTTTCTCTGAGCTTTATGCTCAGGAAGTTTCTCTTCCTTTGAATGTCAGGTGTGTGGATTTTCACACCATGAGCCACCCTTCCCTCCTGATTGTGTCAGAGGCCTTGAAAGCCAGGCCTTCTTTGAATATGTCCTGGACATATGTACTTTGGGAGTGTGAGCAGAGGAAGGGTGGGAACGGGCTGGCTTAGCTCGGGTGTCATGGTCCAGGAGAGCACCACCACCCTTCCCAGTCTCCCGTCTGTGGGCTGCACAGAGGTAAGAGGGCTGCCTTTCATTCAGTAGGAGCCCCACACCCGCTCCATCAGGGCCTCGACCTGAGCCTCGGGCCCCTGCCCCTTTAAAAGGCCAAGTCCACCCTCCTTGGTTCTCCTTGACGCCCCGGCCTGGCCCCAGCAACAAAGGGCCTCTTCATCTTGCCTTCCGTTCGCCTGGGGAGCAGGAGTCATTTTTGGAGTTGGCCAAACAGGAGATATTGTCTTAGCCCTTCCCAGAAGACGGCCAATGCTGCCTCCTTCACGCAATCTACCGCCTCCTCGCTGACCCCACAGGTACCGTCTGACAGCTCATCGATCCTTACGGTGAACCCAGTAATCATTCATTCATTCCCTGAGCACCTGCGAGGTACTAGGGATAAAACACAGTCCTGTTACAGGGCGGGCCCAGTCTCATCACTGCTTTCTTTAAAAAAAAAATTTTTTTTAAATGTTTATTCATTTCTGAGAGAGAGACAGAATACGAGCAGGGGAGGGGCAGAGAGAGAGGGAGACACCGAATGGGAAGCAGGCTCCAGGCTCTGAGCTGTCAGCATGGAGCCCGACGCGGGGCTCGAACCCATGAACCATGAGATTGTGACCTGAGCCGAAGTTGGACATTTAACCGACTGAGCCCCCCAGGTCCCCTAATCATTGTTTTCTATCATCATGTTCCCATTTCCCCAAGCCCACCACATATTTGTCATATTCACAATAATAACAGTATATAGCTAACATTTACTGGGGGCTTGCTCTGCCCAAAGCACCTCTGCAAAGCACTTGGCATGAATTTTCTCATGAAAATCTCACAGCTATCTTATAGAGCAGCCCCTGTTACCATCGCCATCCTGCAGATGAGGAAACAGGCCCAGAGAAGCCATGCATCTAGCCCAAGGCCACACAGCTGATATGTGGGGCTGTTGAATTGCGAAGCTAGGCTAGCGGGTTGCTGGACCTTCTTCCCACCTCTGTGCCTCTTCGGTCAGCATGAGTAAAACTAGGATTAGCAAATGCATGTTAACGCAGGAAATATTATTCCGATTTGGTGATTCTAGAAACTGAGGCTCAGAGAGGCCAATTGACTTCCCTGGGTTCACCCAGCTGAGACTGGCTTCAGGTCTCCCAGTTGCAAATCAACTTTTGCTGCAACACATGGCCCATGAATTCCAAAAGGGCATTTTGTCCTTCAGTGGACTTGGATTGGCTACAGCTACAATGAAGGCTTGTAGGTTACAGACTCTGCGCTCGGTCCCTGGCCCTGTCAGACTCTGGCTGGGAGGAGGGACTGGCACCAGAAGGAATCAGCTGTGGAAGGAGGGGGCTCGGCCTGGCTGTGAGTGGAGGGAGTGGGTCTAGTTGTCACCATGGCTCAGGGCCACTGGCATTTATGGGTGAGGATCAGGGGTGTTCTAGACGGTGAACATCGAAGACCTGTCCTGAGTCTGACACAGTGTTGAATGTCTTAGTGGACATTCATGTCAAAGAAAATCCTGTTTGTTCGTGTCTAAGCCAGAACTTCCCTCTGGGTTACATATTGACACTTAATATATGCTGGAATTTCCAGGAATGAAACTACCAAGTAAATCAAGGGAACACTGTACTTCGTGTTGTTCACAACTTCACCAAGAACTGTCCTCTTCTGCAAACTCGGGGCCAGAAGTCCATGATATTTGAGATATTGATAGAGCAGCCCTGACTTTCCTGGTAGCTGTCACATTTCCAGTGATTCAGGCTCTATCTATGAATATATGCATTTAGCCCTCACTTCAACGTGTAAAAAAAAGAAAAAGAATTGACAGTATTCAGCTGAGCATTGTCTCTCTTCCAAATTTTTCATCCCAAGTCGAACCCATCATCTGACTGCTTCATTATGTCTTCAGGTGCCATCATGCCCAGGCCTTGCCACGTGGAAATGTCCATTGTGTTGTTAGAGATGAATTTCCTTTCATTTCTCCTCTGTGTTACAGTTGGAACTTGATAGACCAAATTACTTGTATTGATCGGTTATGTTTTCTGTGAATTTGCCTTCTAGATAGTAAAAGGGGTACTGGATAAGGTAGAGCCAAGAGCCACAGGCACGGTGGACAGAAATGGTTTGCGCGTGCTGCCTTGCCCCTAATTATCTGGGATATAAGATCGAAGCGTGAACATTTGCTCTTACTCAGGGCCTCTGAAGTCATCTGTTTATCTTGTTTCTCCCACGGAACTATCAGGTGAACAGTATGTGTTGACAGATAATGAATGATGGGCATTTGGGTGGACAGATGGATGCGGAGATGGAAAGGCGAGAGTTTGGATAGACTTGGTAGGTGGACAAACAGATGAGTGGGTGGGTGGATTGATGGATAAGAATGTAAGTGAACAAATGGGTGGATAAATGGGTGAGTAGGTGCACAGACAGACATGGTGAGCAGATGAATTGACAGGCGGACAGACACATTAAGTGGGTGGTCACAGGTGGATGGGTGAATGAACAGATGGTAAGGTGGGCAGGTGGATGGACAGGTGACGGAGTGGTTAGGTGGAAGGATGGATGGATGAAATGAGGGAAGGTGGAAAATGAGGCACAGAGAGGCTTACTCACTTGGCCAAGGTCACACAGCTGGTCTGTAAGATTGGAGCACAAGTAGTCTGACTCCAGAGCCCATTCTCTTAATCCCTACATTGCATGTGATGAAGTAATTCACCCAAGTCACCAGCTAGGAATAGGTGACGCCAAGATTCGAACCCAGATCTGTCTGAATCATTACTATCCCATTGGCTGAAGACTGGAGAAGAACATCGGGGGCATTTTGTGAACCTGTAACCTGAACCTCATCCTCAGGCAACCAGGGGGCTGGCAAGGGGCTTTGTTTATGCCTGGCAATTACACCATCAGTTCTGACTTTAGAAAGACAGTTTTTCCTCCTGCATCAAATATATCAGGGCAACTAATTAGGCAATAAAGGCTCTAGGCTGCCTGAACAAAGGGAACTGCAAATACTGTGGCTTAATCACGCTAGAGCATTTTTCCAGGGTAACACCGGCTACTCTAGCCTGACATAGATTCCCTAGTCCACAAGGTCACTCACTGGCCCAGGTTCCCTCCATTTTATTGCTCTGCCACCACTTAGGATGTTACTCTCAACGGCATGGGTAGTCACGTCCCATTCTGGCTCACGGGGAAGGAGACCAGCTGGAAGGCACACACCCAGATGTTTTAAGTCAAGGTTTAGAAGTGAACACGTTATCTCCACTCATCTGCCACTCGATGAGGTTTGGGTCACCTGGTGCATCCTACCGCAGGGGAGGCTGGGGCGACATGTAGTCCATCTGAGAAGCCATGTGCCTGGCCAAATTTCAATTGCTCTGGGAAAAGAGGAAAATGACTTTAGGAGGACAACAGGAAATCTGTCACATCTGGCAATTGTTGGGATGCAGAGTCATCACTGGGACAGAATGAGACAATGTTCAGGGAGCAGCTGGCACATGCCTGGCATGAGGTGGAAGCTTGGGACTGGTAGGTGTCACCACCATTGCTCTTAATGGATGTGCATAAGGGAACAGCGAGGCGTCTGGCCACAAAATCAGTACATGATAAGAGAGATCAGAGACATGCTGAGGCAGTTTCAAAATGGAAAGTCTGTAATGCCAGAATCTGGGTGGGGCAGGGTTAGGTGAGGGAATATTTTAGAACAGGGAGACAGGCTCAGTCCAGACCCAAGGTTGAGTGGAAGGCCTAAGGATGTTGGCAAGACATGTATGCCCCTCATTGCAGAGGAGGGAGGGAGAGGCTGTTGTGGCCTGACAGCCTACTCGTGGAGCCAACTTAGCTTAAGTGTGGTCATGGATGTGCTGGAGGCCAACAGGGACACCAGAAGCCGCTCTAGGTACTTCTGACAGAGGGAATTTAATGCAGGGAATTTGTTGCATGGTGATAGAAGAACTAAAGCCACTTAAAGAACAGAGAAACAATCCAGGAATTAGCAAAAGCAGGAAGCTGCTGCCACCCATGGGTGTTATTAATCAGCCCTCAAGTTTTGTTAGCATGAGTCTGTTCCAGATGGACAAATCCCCCTGGACCTAGTGGGCAGGGTCAAGATTGCAAGGCTTGGAGGTAGGGCTGGACCCAGGATAGAGATCTGGCTGTATCCTTAGCTCTTCCTTCTCACCAGCGTTTGGGGGAAGTTTCCAGAATGGCAGCCCATGGCAACATATTCCATGTGGGGCATGTGTGTCATTTCTTATAACTACTGCTTACCCCCCCTCTATCCATCCCTGCCTATCCCCCCTGCCTCTGCCTTACGATGCTCCCCATGTCCAGGAGATTGAACAGATTAGTCTCCATGTATCTGAAGGACCAGCTTGATCAGACATGGGGGTTTGTTTGCTTTGCCTTCTATGCATGGAGCTGGGCTTTGCCGGTGGAAGTCAAAGCATTAGCAGACCATTGGCAACTGGACTCCCATGGAGATCTTTTAATAATATATAAAAATATCAAATCACTATGAGGTACACCTGAACTGAACAGGATATTCTATGCCAATTATATTTCAGTTAAAAAAAAAAAAGTAAGATTTACTAGTGACTTCTGTAACCTACCCTATCTATAAACTCTCTTCATTATTTTTTTTCAAAAGCATAAGCAGACTTGGCTTTAAACAAGGCTCCCCCATTTAGAAGTTGCGTGTCCTTGAACAAGCTGCTTAGCCTCTCTGAGCTTCACTTTCCTCATTTGGAGAATGAGAATGCTATTACTACCCTTGGAGGATTGTTTGCAGGGATTAATGAAATAATCATACCAAGGTAGCTGACACAGTGGCCTCATTTTTCTTGTTCATTGTTGTTATCTAGGATCTCTGGTTACAGGGAGGCAAATTTCAGTGTAAGGGAAAGATTTCCAAACAGTCTGAGCTGATCAATGTGGAGAGGCTGCCTTCATGGATGGGGAGTTCCCTTTTACAAAAGGTATGCAAGTGAAGCCTGATAATCCCCCTTTGTCAGGGTCCAGAAACCCCCTGGAGACAGAGAGAGGTTGGCTTGGATGCCCTATGAGGTCTCTGCCACCGCTGCATTTCCTGCATCCTGTCAGGACAAACTGGGGGCCTCCCAGGTTCAAGGAGACTTTAACTGTCAGACTTTATAAAGTCAATCCCAAACCAGCAGTGCTTGGCCATCTCACCTCTGAGAGCAGAAGGGGGAAGGCCACGTAAGTTGGCCACCCAAACAGTGACGGTCAGAGTGGCTCCATGGTGGCGTGATTGGATTATTGATTTATCAGGGTGTAGTATGGAATAGTGGTTAGAACTTCAGATCCTGGGATCAGGCAGAACTGAGCCTTAGTCTTGCTGTAGCCACTGCTAAGAAGTTGACCTTGCAAAAATTACTTAACCACTCTAGATTCAGTGTCCCCGTCTGTAAAGTGGTGGATGATGGTGTCTTCCTCATGGGTTGATATGAGATTTGGATGAAGTATTTCTTGGCTCCATGTTGAGCTCTAGCCAACACTCAGTATAAGGTGCTGTATCATTGCTACTCTAAGAATTAAAAGAAAAGAGAAAAGAAAGGGAAACGAAAGGATTCGTGTCAGCCTATTTGTACACTGCAACAAGATTGAAGAGGAATGAACTAGAGAATCTGAAAATAATGCTCGGAAGGTAAGATGGAAGCGAAGGAAAGTTAGTTCACTGCATGTATGCCTCATACTTGGTTTTGAGTTTCCCAGAAGCCAAAGCAAAGGGAAACCAAATTTATTATGTACATATACACAATTGCAACCATACCTAATGCAAAAACAATCGTATTCATTATAGAATGAATGGATGGGTATTCCATAATTTATTTCATTAACCTGCATCGATGGGCATTTCCTTTCCAATTTTCCTGTATGAGAAACAGCATTACAGTGAATACCCTAGTACCCACGTGTCCAACTGATCCTTGAGTATTTACCTGACACTGGTACCAATTCACTGACCGTGCTGGAGCCCAGACCTTCCTACTCTTCCTGAAGGGAAAAGGCAGACTGGATGGGATCGTGGTCCTGAGAAAAGACTGGAACTAGAGATTGATAAGAGCTTGTGGGGGGGGAGGGGAGAGGGCAAGAGGTGGTCTAGGGCATCAGATATGCAGCCCTTGCTGCCTGCTGAGTCTCCCCTCCTTCCCCAAGGGCCACAGGAGAGATCCTATGGATTGGGAGGGGAAAATGGGGCAGCGCCCCAACCGCAGTGGGGGCAGTCCATCATGAGATCATATGACACAGGAGACTGAGGACAGCAGCTCACTAGCCACCCACACACAGGCTCAGGCCGAACCCTCCAGCCACGCCAAACTACTCACCGTCCCCGTCATGGCAGCATGCCTCCGCTCGGCTGTCCCCCAGCCTGGAACGCCCTCGCGTTGGTACTGGCCCCTGGTTAACATCCCAAGATGGGGCTCAAGCCGTCTTTCTTCCGTGAAGCCTTTTGTCCCCACCGCACAGCACTCAAGAGTATTATAGTTCCTCCCAGGATGGAACGCGAAGGCTGTTTAACGGTGTGGGTGAACCTCACCCGCCCCCGCACCCCCCTCCCCCGGATTCTGAGTTCCCTAAGAGTGGGGATGTTGTTTTGTTGAGTCCCTTGTGAACACACGTTCTAGAAATGCACGAGGATGTAGCTGTTATGTGAGATGTTCCTGGAGATGCAGGATGGCTTGGCAGTTAAATGCAGCAACTTTATAGCCAGAAAGGGCTTGTATTGTGGCTCGGCCATTCGCTAGCTGTGTGACTTTGGGCAAATCACATCACCTCTCTGAGCCTCAGCTTCTTCATCTGTAAAATGGGGATAGTAATACTACTAGCTGACATGTTCTGATCATGTGCCAGACACTGCAGATATTTGCTCATTTAAACATCAAAAGACCCCTGGGGAGTTAATGACTCCGATGCCACCCAGCACTTAGCATGTAAGCCATGAAAGGCAGCTGCTGCCCTGCCCTGCTCAGGCCAGGCACTGTAGATCAGTCCACTTCTCCCTGTCACTCATTCAGACTGCCGGTTGAGCACCCATTGCATGCTGGGTGCAGTGCTAGGCTCTGAGAATATAACTATACACAGGACGAATGCTCTCTGCTCCAGGAACTCTCGGTCTGGTAGGGGAGACAAGAATCACATCATCACACCAATAACTGCACAATTTCCGTCTCAGGAAAGTGCTATAGGAGACGTGCACAGAATGCTGTGTGAGCACAATGGGACCTCGTTGATCAGAAGCATTTGTCAGGAAGAAAGCAGGGCACGAGTGGTCTAGGCAGAGGGAGCGGTACATGCCAAGGTCCTGAGGTAGGAGTCAGTCTTCTGCCCTGGGAGCAGTGAAGCAAGGCCAGTGGGACTGGGGAACAGGAAATGGTGCTGTGAGGAGGGAGGGCAGGCGCCTACAAGATGTGTGGAGTTTGGAGAGCCAGTGAAGGATTGATTGAAGCTTCCTGTGAAAGGATCTAGCTTCCAGAAGATGCTTCTGCTGCAGAGTGGATTGTCGCGGGCAAGGGTGGAAGCTGGGAGACCAGGTGGAAGGTACCTGGGAAGGTGCATGGGAGGCAGCCGTGTCCTGAGATGGGGAAGCCTGGAGGAGGAGGAGCAGGCTGGAGGGGAGGACGGGGCTCAGTAGAGGCCGAGGGCCGTTGGCGGTTCTTTCCGGCTGTGAAGCCCTGGCCTTCAGAAGGGCCGGCCAGAGGGAGGTTCCTTGGGGCTTCCCAAAGCCTCAGAGAGTCGGAGCCTCTCTTGAACTCCGGCCACACTGCGTCCCTGCCTCTGGGGCCCGTCCGTGAGCCTTCCCGCCACACAGCGCCCGCTCCGGGGGCTCCCCATCCGGCTCTGCCCGTGACACCTCGTTATAAAGGGCGCCCACTGCACGGTGGTTCTCCCTGGTTTGTTCGACAGCCCAGCTGCTGCCTTTGAGCTGCTCCCATCTCATTATCCCCGAAGTCCCTACTTCTTTTTGTGAAAATTTAATTGCCTGCTAGATTTGAAAGGGCCTAGACCAGCTGTGCAGGTTTGGGAAGTCAGAGTCAAATGCACCCTGATCAAAGGCTGCGAGAGGCCGCCGCGGATCTCGCCAGCAGCCCCTCAAAATCCGAGCGACTTCACTCCTCCCGAAATGGAAACCAAAGTGCTCCGCGCGGACACTTGAAAGGAAGCTTGTGAAACAATTCCCAGCATTTGAACCGCCTGCTGGCATCTTTAAGTCGTTGTGCTTGGGAAACGGGATACCCAGGGCTGGTCCTGAGCACCCCGTCGGGGAATGCGCGCAGCGATGCCGTTGGCGGGTCTTGTACCTCCGTGGAGTTCCTTCCAAATCAAGTGCAGGATGACTCTTGAGAAGCCAGGGAGTTCTGCGGGTTCTCTGCAAACCCCACGCTGCCCGCACCCCGCCTGCGGTTCTTCTCAGCAGGATGGGAAGGCCCAGGACCCAGATGCGAGCCCCAGAATCACAGGCGGGGCGACCTTGGATGTGCAATGGGCCAACCGCTTCACCGTCTACCTCACTAGGATTTCGAGAAGCCTCCGCGAGACGCAAAGTGAGGAAGTGCTTTGTAAACGAAAGCGGCACACCCCTGGGTGGCTACTCTTGGGTTTATCACGCAGGCCTCTGGAAACAGAGGAGCGGGAGGTGTTTCTCAGGGAAGAAAACCGTTTCTAAAATGTTGGAAAACAAATGAGCGTTTGAAGGGCAGGGATAACGGCTGTGAAGTTACCTTGAGAGCCGCGCGGTGTAAAAATAGCAGAAGAGGTGGCAGGGAGCAGCTGGCCTCACTCCTGGAGGCTGCCGGCCGCCTTCTGTTACTGTCCTCTCTCGTTCTCCCCTCCCCTCCCCTCCCCTCCCCTGCCTTCCTTTCCTCCTCTTTCTGTTCTCCCGGGGTCTCCTCTCAGCCATCTATTTTCTTATACATTGGCTTTTTAATTTTTTTTTTAATGTTTTTATTTATTTCCAAGAGAAAGAAAGACCGCGTGAGCAGGGGAGGGTCAGAGAGAGACGGAGACACAGAATCCGAAACAGGCTCCAGGCTCTGAGCTGTCAGCACAGAGCCTGACACGGGGCTCGAACCCACAAACCGTGAGATCATGACCTGAGCTGAAGTCGGACGCTTAACCGACTGAGCCGCCCAGGCGCCCCTACATTGGGTTTTTAAGAACTTTACCACTGTAACCATTTTTTTTATATTTTTTTATTTATTTCTAGGAGAGAGAGAGAGAGAGAGAGCGTGAGCAGGGGAGGGTCAGAGAGAGAGGGAGTCACAGACTGAAACAGGCTCCAGGCTCTGAGCTGGCAGTCAGCACAGAGCCCGACGCGGGGCTCGAACCCACGAACCGCGAGATCATGACCTAAGCGAAAGTCGGACGCCTAACCGACTAAGCCACCCAGGCGCCCCAACCACTGTAACCATTTTTTAAGAATACAGTTCAGTAGCATTTAGTGTATGTGCACAGTTGTGCGACAGAGCTCTAGAACTTTTGCCTGGAGCAAAACAGAAACTCTTTACCCATGGAACAGTGATTCTCCCTCCCTGCTCCCCTCATCCATCTCCCTCTTTTGTTTTTCCCTTTTCCCTGGGTTCCATTTTCCCTTTTTTGTTCTAAGAAGGTTATGAGCTCTATAAGTCAAGAGTCTTTCTGTCCAAGGTGACTCAGACCGGCCTAAGCCCCCAAAGGAATTTTTAGTGGCTTGAGTAACTGAAAAGTCCTAAGGTAACAGGCTTCAGGTACAGCTGGATCCAGGAGCTAGGGCAATATCGTCAGAACCTATTCTGCTCTCCCCGTCTCTCAGTTCTGCCTCTCCCTGTGCTGGCTGGCTTCATCTTCAGGCATCTTTGCCTAGCGTGGTGGTCAAGGTGGCCCCCAGCCGCTCCAGGCTTCCATTCCACCAGCTCAGCCACCCCACAGAAAGAGAGCACCCCCTTCCCTATAGTCTTAGCAAAAGTCTCGAGGCTTATTCTTATTAGTAGAAAGGTTGCATGCACATCCGTGGCCCAGTCGCTGCATGGGGACCCAGGGCTTCATTAGGTCAAGGCTGGGACTCCTATCCGCTTGGGAGCCCCAGTTGAGGTCAGTCGCATCCAAACTCCGCAGTCTGAGAGCGGGGGACGAGCAGTTCCCCGAAGGCATTCCCGGCTGCTCCGATGCACAGGAGGTGGCGCCGGTGCCCGCAGGGGCCCCGCAGCGTCACTGTGCTGGGCAGCGCACTGTATATTCTGCCGGGTAGCGTCCGGGGTCCTGTCCCGCCTCCTCTGCGTGTGAGACAAGTGTCCCCGTGGCGTCCCCATCACATGGCCCTCTTGGTACCGTCTTCGGGCAGGAGGCAGCTTCGGCGCGCGCCTGGCCCAGCCTCTGGACCCCCGGGTCCCCCTCCTCCCCCACAACTCGGTCCTGCCGCCACAGTGACCCACCTCCCGCTTCTTAGCAGGAAGGTGTAGAAACAGAACAGCCTCGCACAGATGTGGGTTTGAATCCCTGCTCTTCCATTGAGATACATGATAGCAGGAGGGGTTGGGGCTCCTGGGTGGCTCAGTCAGAGCGTCTGACTCTTGATCGGCTGAGGTTGTGACCTCACAGACTCGTGGGTTCAAGCGCCACGTCGGCTCTGCACTGACCACACGGAACCTGCTTGGGACTCTCTGCCAGCCTCTCTCTCCGCTCCTCTCCCACTCGTGTTCTCTCTGTCTCTCTAAAGAAATAAACTTAAAAACAATGATGGCCGGAGGAAGGATACAAACATTTGAGTCCTCAGTGACTGTGCCCTGCAGTCCCCGCCCCCATGCCCAGTCCTCTCCCCTCTCCCGTGAGG
>NW_027551576.1:1585077-1639276 GCF_008692635.1 Crocuta crocuta | reverse complement strand
AGGCCCGACCCCCTCCCCCCCCCGCCCCGGGAACCCAGCCTCGTCCAGCAGCCCAGATGCTGCAAAGGCGGTGAGGGACCAGAGTGAGATCCGGCAAGCAGTTTGACTTTTCCGACATATTTTTATCCATCTTCAAAAGTTCACGCTTCCCAGCGTGTGCCCGCGGCCCGGCGTCTTCGCTTTCCTCCTCTGCGGGTAACATTCCTGGGCCCCTGGGACTGGACCTGTGTTCCGGAGCCCGTGGTGGCCGCCTCTGGGTCTGCGCCCCACGCTCACCTCTGTGTCTCAGACCAGAGGTCCAGGCTGGGAGGCCACACGTACTGTTTTAAATTTTTTTGATGTTTATTTTTATTTGAGAGAGAGAGAGAGAGAGAGAGCGCACGCGAGCAAACGGGGGAGGGGCAGAGAGAGAGGGAGACACAGAATCCGAAGCAGGATCCAGGCTCCGAGCTGTCAGCACAGAGCCCGATGTGGGGCTCGAACCTGCAAACATGAGATCATGACCTGAGCTGAAGTCAGACACTCAACCAACTGAGCCCCCAGGGGCCCCCACATATACTGTGTTAAATACCCTGCCAGGAAGGAAGGAGGGAAGTCACCCCCCCACACCCCCACCAACACACACACACCCATGGACTGACTCATATGGAAGGGGAGGAATTGGGGAACATGAGCACCGCCCCCGCCCCCCGCCCCGTCCTGATGTCCCAGGAGAAAAAGTAAGAACTGAAATAATGCACAGTCCTTGGATCCAGTCCTGACTTTACCACCTACCCGCTGTGTGACCATGGGCAAAGCACTTCACCTCTCTGAGCCTCAGTTTTGTGCATGTCCAAAGTGGAGACAGTTGTGCCCTCCCTGGATGGTTGCTGTAGGCATTCAGTGACACAATTCAGTGACAGAGGCTCGATGAATGTGAGTTTCCTATTAATAAAATAGGGAAGAATAAATAAATAGGCATCAACACATATTTTTTAATAAAATAGTACAAATAACGTAATAGCGTTTCAGTTCTGCATACGTTTTCTGAGCCCACGCTACGTGGCCTCCGCGCTGTGACTCAGACGCACCAGGCACCCTCCCCTCTCCCGGGATTTGCCCTGTCTGTTCCCTCTCCAGGAATGCTCTTCCCCACACAGGTCACTCCCCGCCCCTTGCTCTGCCCTTCTGTGGCTTCCTCACAGCCCTCCTGGTACTTCCTGTCCTTATTTGCGTAGATGGTGCCACATGTTTCCCCCGCCCCTAGAAAGGCAGCTCCCGGGGCAGGGGCCTCGTTCCCTTCGGTCGTCCCGGCACCAGATGAGAGCACAGCAGGTGCTCGGGAGAGATTTGAAGTCTGTCAAGATGAATCAGACGCATCCCTGCCCTGGAGACCTTTGCTTTGCCATCTGAGAAAATAGCAACCATTTGAATGAACGTAGCTGCCGTTTGCCGCCCGCCTGCCCCGCGCCGTCGCCGCCCTGAGCCCTCCCCACGCGGCGTCCCGTGTGCTTTTCCCGTCGACCCCATAATGGAGGTGCTGTCGTTATCCCCACTGAACACAGGCGATGAAACTAGGAGAAGCGGGGTGCCTGGCCCAGAATCATGCAGGCTGGGCCGGGCCGGGAGCCCAGGCGTGTCTGCAGCCACGGCTTGGGCCCTAAACGTGAAAACGAGCCGGAAGCCTAGCACAAAGAGCAGAATGTGACCGTGCACGCTGCGGTCAGGGAGACTGCCTGGAGGAGGGGGCATGTGAGCTGAACCTTGAGGGGTGTGTAGGAGCCTTCCGGGCAAAGAGGAGGGGGAGAAGCACTCAGGCATGGAGCCTATGGTCCATTCTGAAAGCATTCATCGAACGCTAGGCAGAGGGATAACACACTTCTGCAAATGAGGCTCTTGAATTCAGAAGGAAACTGAGGCGTGAGAGCCTTGGGAGACCCAGGGCAGGGGAGGAGTGGGCCTTGAGCATCTACTGTGTGCCCGGGCATGGTGCCACAGGCTTCTTCTACTTTGTCGCTTCATATTGTATTCCCACCATTGGATGCAGAGGGCTGTGCCCATTTTCAGGTGAGGAAACTGAGGCTCCAAAGCCATGGGCTGAGTTCTAGCACCAGACCACCTGGTTTGGTGGTGGGCACAGCAGAAGAATCCCTCCTGCCTATCATATAATGGGCCACTGGCCTGCCTCTGGCAAAGAAAGACAGCAGGGCGTGATTTGGGGCCCAGGGTCCAGATCAGGCTGGTGGGTGGAAGATCAGAGAGCTAGCCCAGAGGACCCTGGCCCTCCCCGCAGACAGGCTCAGTGGTCTTGGGGAGGTCTGACCTGCATCGGAGCTCTCTGTCGCCATCTGTGTCACAGGCTTTGTGACCCTGAGCAGTTTGCTTCATTTCTCTGGGCCTCTGGTTTCCTTAAACCCCAAGAGCTAAATGCTCCGCAGGGCCCCCTTCTGGCTCAGACCTTTCAGATTTCTAACACTGGTGCTTTTTCCCCCCATTGCTGCTATAACAAATTACTACAAACTGAGTAGCTGAAGATTCACCAGCTAACGGTTCTCTAGGTCAGAAGTGGGTGCAGGTCAACTGCGCTTAAATCAAGGCAGGCGTGGAGCGCCTGGGTGGATCAGGTCCTGATCTCACAGTTCGTGGGTTCGGGTCCTGCATCAGGCTCTGTGCTGACAGCTCAGAGCCTGGAGACTTTTTTGGGTTCTGTGTCTCCCTCTCTGTCTGACCCTCCCCTCCTCACGCTCTGTCTCTCTGTCTCTCTCTCAGAAATAAATAAAAATGTTTAAAAAAAAATCAAGGCAGGTGTGTGTGCCCTTCTGGGGGCTTCCGTGGAGACTTCGATTCCTTCTCTCTTCCAGCCTCCTGAGGCTGCGTCTCTGCTCAGGCCCCGTCTCCGTCTTCATGCTGGCACTGACTTTCTCACACGGCGTCACTGGACGGTGGCCCTTCTGCCTCCCTTCCCCACCGTTGAAGACCCTGTGATTACATGTGCCCCCTCCCCCCAGATTACCCGTCTCCCGTCTCCTGGTCAGCTGATGACAGGCTTCACATTTCGCCTTTGCAGTGGAACCTGACATTCACGGGCTCCGTGGATGTCTTTGGGTGGCCATTGTCCTGCCCACCATGCGGGGAAAACAAGGCATCGTAGGGAGGCTTTGGGCAAGCTGTTTCATCTCCTTGAACCTCAGCTTCCTGTCCTTTGAAATGGGGGCGATCTTTAGGCCCCCCCACGCCGTACAGCTGCTTGAAGGCAAACTGAGATGTGTGTGTTCGAGTGGATTACAGAGGGTCAGGCATCGTACTCGGGGTTAATTCTTTATTCCTGGGGTGTTTCTGTCGCTAGTAGCTGTCAGCCGACGGCGCTCGCTGGGTGCGGCCCGCCTGTGCTTTGCTCTGAAAGGCTGCAACCTCCCCCCATGCCCTATCCTGAGAAAACAAACGTGGGTCTGTCAACTGCTCCTGCGTTATAATCTCCGGCTGCTTTTCACAGAACCCCAGGGGCCCCTGGGATTTGGGAGTTGGGCAGTGTCACTCAAGGATGCCTATTGAGTACGGAACAATAGCCCCTCATGAGGTCATACGGCCTCTTAGCAACCGCTCAGGCCCTTAGTAACCAGCCCAGAAGTGTTGATATTTACAGAAACTTTATATCTATAACGCCCAATTCCTTCCAGAGCTGCAGACTCCGCCCACTCGTAGCCTCGGGTCTGGCCCTTGTAAAAGCAGGTCTGTGGGAAGCAGGGAGCCCTGGGCTCTGTCCCAGCTCCACGCCTCTCTCTGGGACTCAGTTTCCCCCGTAATACGGGGATCAGACTAGACGATCAACAAATAGAGTGAGTCAGGGCACCAGTTGGTCCAGAACAGTCCTGACTTATTGTGACTATTAAAAGTGTCCTTTTCATTCTCGTAAGTGTCCCCATTTGAAAGATCCATTTTCTGGTCGCCTTAAAGCCACTTCTAGGGGCGCCTGGGTGGCTCAGTTGGTTAAGCATCCGACTTCGGCTCAGGTCACGATCTCACGGTGCGTGGGTTCGAGCCCTGCGTCGGGCTCTGTGCTGACTGCCAGCTCAGAGCCTGGAGCCTGCTTCCGATTCTGTGTCTCCCTGTCTCTCTGACCCTTCCCTGCTCACACTGTCTCTCTCAGAAATAAATAAAACATTAAAAAAAATTTTTTTTTTTTTAAAGCCACTTCTAGCCCTTGATTCTGCCTCTCTTCCCCTCCACCCTCTTCCCCTGTCCTGAGTGAATCATCAGCCAGGATTCTCAAGGACTCTTTCTATCCCAAGCCTGGAGCTGGGGAAACTGAGGCAAACCAGACACGATCCCTGCCCTGGGGAGGCCAGGGAAGAATGCCACATAAGCACTCAGCAGATCTAGGACTCAATCCAGAAACCTTGTACGTCTCAGCCTCCCTCCTCTCTCCCCATGAAGCTATTTTAGTAAATAACAATACTCATTAGTATTCGGGTGGCGTCTTACAGTTTCTGAAGCGTTTCCTTCTGTTACCTCACTTAACCCTGCCGTCATCAGAAGGGGTGAATTCTCAGATCTCCCCATTGCACGGATGAGGAGCTGGAGGCTGGTGGTCATCGACAGTGGGGGTTAAGACGGCGACTTCCTGAATGCCCTTGGGAAGAGCTTTGCCTCTGCCTCCTCCTCGCCCATGAAATAGAAACATTAGCACTTGTTTCATAAAACTGTTGTGAAGAGTAATGACGCAGCACACAGAAAGTCCTTTTTAAAGATGGCAGCGGCCAGCTTCCTGGTGGTCTAGGGGCTAGGCCCCGGTGCTTTCTCCCCTGCGAGCCAGTTAGATTCCCGATCAGGAAATGAGGTCATCCCCTCACCGCGCATTCCCTGTTCAGGGGGGTCTGTAATTTGGGGGTGCCTGGGAGGCTCAGTCTGTTGAACATCTGACTCTTGATCTCTGCTCAGGTCACGATCTTGCAGTTCGTGGGATCGAGCCCTGAGTCAGGCTCTGCACTGACAGCGTGGAGCCTGCTTGGGATTCTCTCTCTGCCCCTCCCCGGCTTGCACATGTCACATGCATGTGTGTGCGTCTGTGCACATGCATGCTCTCGCTTTCAAAATAAACAAACACTTTAAAAAAATAAAATAAAAATGGCAGCTTCCAAAAAGGAGCTCCCCCATTTCCAGAACATTTGTCTGCTTCTCACATGACCAACGACAGTAGTTTGGGGTCTGAGGACGCATTTCAGAGCAGCAAAAACAGGTCTTGCTGGAATCCCAGCTCTGCCCCGGGCAGCTGTATGACCTGCCTCTAGCCTCTGTTTCTTCATCTATAAAATGGGCCTACGAGTAGGTAGTACCAAGGATGGAATGAAACATAGCCCATGAAAGGTTTGGTAGGAGGCTTAGCAAGTAGCCTCAAAAATGAGAAGTTGGGTACTGCTTTTCCGACGTTAAATATTTGAGGAGCCATGGAACCTATTGGCGGGGGGCAGCACCCGCTAGGTGGGGTTTGCCCCCGCCCCCCAGGAGCCTGTCTCAGCGCATGCTTTAGGCTTTCTGCCTCCAGCCCCGTCGACAGGGAGGGAGTTCAGCGGATGAGAGCCGTCCCCCGCGCACGCCACTCACCTTGCAGGAGGAGAAGGGCGCTTCTCCCCCGTCCTTTATGGAGCCGCTCCATGGAAGCGAATCTGTCAGAACGCATGGTGACGCCTGAGGGTCCCCCACCCACGCCCCTCGCCAGCGCCCTGAGTCACCCCCGGCAGCGGGCTGGCGGCCTGCCGTGGGAAGGGTGTTCCCTCTCCGGCTCCGACGGGCCGCCCTAGGATTCCTCCAGAAAGCAAAGCAAGCAGGCTCCTGCCCTCCGCCTGCAGCATTCGACATTGTTCTAAAGCAGTGTGAGTGTTTCTAACGTCCATGTGCCGAGGGCCCCTGGGAGCTGGCCCAGCCCGGACGTTCCATCCTGCTCCCAGCAGCCCGGGGAGAAGCTCATGTCCCCACTTTACGGGTGGGGGAGCTAAGATGTGCCTGGGACACATGGCCAGGACCCTCCCAGCTCTCAGAACTCTGCTCCCCCGACCCCAACACACACACACACACACACACACACACACACACACACACACTGGCCATCCTCATTAGCCTTTAGGACCAGACACAGAGCGATACAGGTAAATATACATTTTATGCTTTTTCAAATGAAATGCAATTGTGGGCAATAATGTCGCATTGTTGAGCTGGAACTTTGAACTCTGACTGCTGACAAAAAGAAAGAAAAATCTACTTCTGAGTATAAGTTCGCTTAAAGCAGAAGTGTTCTTGCTCTGTCTGTCTCTCTCGCAAAAATAAACATCTTGGGGCACCTGGGTGGCTCAATCAGTTGAGCGTCTGACTTCACATCAGGGCATGATCTTGTGGTTCGTGGGTTCGAGCCCCGCATCAGGCTCTGCGCTGACAGCTCAGAGCCTGGAGCCTGCTTCGGATTCTGTGTCTCCCTCTCTCTCTCTCTGCCCCTCCTCCTACTCACGTTCTGTGTGTGTGTCTCTCTCTCTCAAAAATAAACAAACATTAAATTTTTTTTAAATTTTAAATTAAAATAAATAAATAAACAGTTTAAAAAATAATTTAAAAAAAAAAAGGGAGGGCAGCCTGGGTGGCTCAGTTAGGCCTCCGATTTGAGCTCAGGTCATGATCTTGCAGTTTGTAAGTTCGAGCCCCACATCGGGCTCTGTGCTGACAGTTTGGAGCCTAGAACCTGTTTCGAATTCTGTGTCTCCCTCTCTGTGCCCCTCCCCTGCTCTCTCTCTCTCTCTCAAAAATAAACACTTAAAATTTTTAATAAAATAAATAAAAATAAATAAAACAGAAGCGTGGTTATGGGGAAATATTTTGTTCTACGAAACTACATATTGCCCAAGCTGGGCCCATGGAGGATGCACGTGGTATCTGACTATTCAAGAAAACGGTGTTGTGTTGAGGATTGTATCTTCCGAGTAGCAGTGACAGCGATTCCAGATCCTCATCTGAGCCGTGGATGTTGGCACGTTGCCCCGTCTACACTGTGCTTATGGCATGTAAGCACGTCTGCCTTGCCTGGTCCTAAAACCGCGCTGCCTGCTTCCCTGCGGGCCGCGTCCTGCATCTTTCCCGTCCAAATTCACTAATCGTGCTCCCAGCAGCCGCTGGACCACTGTCCTGTGAGCTAGAGGAATGCCGCTCAGCGCCAAGAGGGAGAGGGGGAGGAGAAGCTACTTGCATAGTCATTTGGGTAATTTTGCGTGTCGCTGCCTTTGGCTGGCGTCTTCACGGTGAAACACCTTGCTGTTCTACCTCGGCCAGAGGGAAATAAATGTAAAAGAAAGCATCCACATGCATCCCCACCTACCTCGGTTCTGTCTGCACCTCACACTTGCTTGGCCCAAGTGTGGGAAGGACTTCGGCCAAAGACCAGCAGGGTGAGCTGTGTCTTGCCTACTGGCCAGATGGGGGTTATGCTCTGTTCTGCGTCAGGCCTTGGCCGCCGAGCATAGCGGCTTCCTTCTCTCCCAGGGAAACTGCGAACCTTTTCCCTTCATCTGCGCCATGACCTCACCAAGCGTGGATTTCCTACTCTTTAAAACTCTTCTGCAATGGATTCTGTAGACTTTGGGGTGACATTGATCCTTGCTGTAGTCAGAAGAATAAGTGATGTTGACCAGGCAGCCTGAGTTCCTGGGATAGATACCTACGTGCTTTTTTAAAATGCGTATTTATTTATTTTGAGAGGGGGGGATAGAGAGAGAATCCCAAGCAGGCTCTGTACTGACAGCACAGAGCCCTATGCAGGGCTCAAACCCACGGACCGTGAGATAATGAGCCGGGGTCGGACGCTTAACCGGCTGAGCCGCCCGGGCGCCCCAGGATGCCTGAAGTCTTGACAGCGTTCCTATAAAATGAGTTTCTGTAATCAGAACCTGCATTCTGGTTGACTTTACCTGGAGCATTGAGAATGTATCCTTCTGGAAGGGGGAAGTTTTTAACACCAAAAGATGAAAGATGTATATCTCAGATTACACCAGATCTTTTAAACAAAAATCACAGAGGTGTGATTTCTGAAAAGAAACAAAAATTTGATGTACAGAAACGGGACCCAGTGTATTTCTGTATTAAGAAAAAACAAACACACAAAGGAAAAAGCAAAGATATCATATAGTTAATCTTTTTTTTTTATGTTTTATTTATTTCTAGGAGGGAGAGAGAGACAGCGTGAGCAGGGGAGGGTCAGAGAGAGAGGGAGTCACAGACTGAAACAGGCTCCAGGCTCTGAGCTGGCAGCCAGCACAGAGCCCGACGCGGGGCTCGAACCCACGAACCGTGAGATCATGACCTAAGCGAAAGTCGGACGCTTAACCGACTAAGCCACCCAGGCGCCCCTCATATAGTTAATCTTGAGGTGAATGAAAAGAAAAGCAGTGGTCTGCAGTGAGGTAGGATGCTCTAGGCACAACTTATTCTCTTGGGTATTTTCATTCTCCAGGAAACTGTCTGGTCGCATTTCTGCTCTTTGCTTAGCTTCTAATTCTCAGGAAAAATTAATATGTCTTATCTGCTTCCCTTTGAAATAAATATTTATTGCTTTCACATTGTTCTCCACTTTTCAGTTGCTCTTTCTACCGAGACTTCAGAGGCTCTGAGGGTTTTTTCTGTGGCTAGCCAGCCACAAAGGCTCCCTTGGGCTGAGCCCCAAGACCTGCCTTGCAATAGAAGTCATTGTTATTATGGATTCCTTGGGACTCTTAACGGAATGTGATCACATAGCAGGATATTAAAAATCCCATGGGATTTGGAGTCAGACCAACCACTTCTTTGCTCTGTGGCCTTGAGCAGGTGACTTAACCTCTGTGAGCCATGTGGCTGACTCCCCTCAACTCCAGCATCACCAGGCAAGGTCAGGTGCCCCTCCTCAACCTCCTCTAACCCTCTGGCCTTTGTTCACCACACTGAGCTATACTGTTCGCTTGTTTATCTCCCCATCTTCCCTAGGCCCTGAGAGCTCCCCGGGGGCAGAGTCAGCGCAGGGCCCAACAAAGAGCAGAGGCCATGGGGTCTGGGAGGGTGAGAGAAAGGAGAAGAAAAAGTAGGGGGAAATGCAAACTTTAAACTTCCCTGCAACTCATCTATTTTAACCACCGGCTGGCCTGCATGATAAGACATGTTAATAATGACGGTCCTCGCTGCCGCATGTCACTTCCCAGTTTTCAGCTCTGACTTCGCCAACATCTTATAACTGATGAAGAACTTACTTCTATGTGCGAGCCTCTTTACCCTTCCCAAAGCCTGTGTCATAGGCACCCTTTGACATACAGCAAAGCAGAGGTCCAGAGAGGTTGAATTGCTCACCTACGCCACACAGCTGGCACATGGTTAAAGCCTGGATTTGAGCCCAGGTCCCCAAGATTCCAGAGACCGTGCATTTAACCAGTGCGCCCTAAGCACCCAGTTCAGGGCTTGAGAAGTGGTTGATTTCAATAAGGAGTCTTTGAATGAAAACGTGAGTGAGTGAGTTCATGTTCCTTCGTGGCCACTCTCATTAGACTCGCAATCTCACTCCTCGTTCTTCCTTCCTGGCATATGTGATGACCAAAACCAACCATCAGAGGTTAAAAAGTCCTGGGCTCTGATGTGGACTTTTTTGTGTCGCCCTGAGAAAATTACTCCTCTCTGAGCATTCGCGTTCCTTCCACCAAAATGGAAATAATATGAGTGCCTTTCATTCCCGACGTGGTTCTCCAAGAAGCAGACCATGAGACAATGATTCAAGTGAAGTGATTTATTTGGGAGGCACAGGAATGCTAGCAGCGGAGGGAAAGTGCGGCGGGACAAGGAAGGAGGTGTTTTCAAGCAGGCTAATTATCACTGTGGGCAACTGGGGCTCAGTCACATCGGGGATTCTAGGAGCCAGCGTAGAGCCCACACCTTACGGTCTTCTGTCCCAGAAGCGATGGAGGTAGGCTGGTTACACACCACCTTCCAGCTCCCAACAGTCATTGGCTGAGGGCTGCCGGGGTTCTTCTCTAGACCTTGTAGATGTTCTGCTGACCAGAGAAGGCCCTCGGGCGAAGAGATGCAGATGCTGGGGGTGGGGGGCGGGGGCACCACAGTGGCTGGATCTGAGGACCCAGCAAGGCAACAGCAGCCTCTCTGCTCTCTTAGTGTCACTGTGAGGATGAAGTGGGATTGGCTGGGGTCTGCAGAACAGAGCCCGGCGCATACTAAGCACTTGATGAGTGCCAGCCTCGCGAGGTCTTTTCCCAGCATCCCGTGTGTGATACAGAACAGATGCCTATGGGATCTGTGCCTTCCAACCGCACCACCAACCTCCAAGGGCTGGCATGGTCCTACTGAGTGTCAGGCACTGGGCACGGCAGTGGGCTTGGCCAGCAGGGTCCCGGCCATCCAGCTCTCAGCGCCCCTCCTGCCTGACAGAAGGTGAGTAAGAAATGACGGATGCATTTCCGGTAATGGCCAGGGCAGCGACTGGAGCAGTGAGGACCCCAGGATATCTGCCTCACCCAACCCCCTCATCCCAGGGCACACAGTGAGGGGGGAGGGGCAGTGCCAAGACTAGATTCCACAGCCAGCGCCCCTCCCGGCTGCCTTTGAAGCGAGAGCCACATGTGTGGAAGGTGCTGGGCCAACCCCTCCGGCTGGAGCACCCAGTGATTATTCTTGGACACACAGTCATCAAATGTCTCAACTGAAAACTTTCCTGGGTGGCGTGTCCCCCCCATCTTTGGGACAGGATGAGTTTGCCTTGCACGGGGAAAGTCTATGCCTGCAGCTTCCCTGGGGACTGAACTTCAGAGGCTCCACGGAACGGATGTGTGAGAAGGAGAATGAGGAGCTGCTCTCCCTGGCACAAGCCAGCTGTGTGGTCCTCGGGTTACTCTCTCTCCCTCTCTGGTCCTGTTTCCTCCTCTGTAAAATGGGGACTGTGAACAAAATAATGGGCATGAGAGTGCTTCGGGTGGCGTCAGCTGCCTATGTCTTACAGGTAGCGGCACATTGTTATCATTGTGTTGATGGCGTTGCCAGGAGTGATGTGACCTGGGGCCAGCCAAGGTCAATGTGACCTGGGGCCGGCCAAGAGAAAGATTCACCTCTCTAGGAATCCCTCTCCTCCCCATGCGCTGTTGTTAACCCCAGAGGAGCAGGAATGTGAAGACACCCCCCATCTCTGAGACCTACAGCCACAGGATATGACCTTGTCAGTCTGGAAAGAATCATAGATTCTAACTCCTTTTAGTGAGGAAGCTGAGGGCTGGAGAGAGGAGGACCTGCCCAAGGCCACCCACCTCAGTGGCAGTCAGCCTTGGCCCGGGGATGCTGACTCACAGCCCGCAGCTCTCCCCGACCATCTGCTGAGAAGAGTGCCCACCGCAGCCCTTCTGTTCCCCACTCAGCCCAAGCCCCAGGGGGTCCTGTGCCCGCATGGTTGACCAGCCCCCAGCCGGGGGGACCCGGGAAGTGCAGGGCCTCTTGCTGCTCAGCTCCCGGCTGCGGGAACGTTCCCCCACTGCAGAAAGTCAGCACTGCTGCTGAGTTGGTGTGGCAGATGGCACAGCAGAACGGAGCCTCGATTTAGTTTTGACTCAAAGAGGACCCCACACAAGTGCACGGCGGTAACTGAGGGGGGGGGGGGGCGCAGGTCTGGAGCACGGAGCGGCAGAACCCACTTGCTTTGAGACCCACACAACCTGGGTTCGAATCCTGGCTTAGTCACCTTTAGCTGTGTACCCTCTAGGATCCGAGGTCTTGACCTCTGAGAGCCTCAGTCTCTCGGTTTGTAAAATGGGGCAAGGAGGTCATAAGTCACGCCTCATCTATCTGACAGGCAGGTGGCTTCATAATGGGAGAAGATGCAAGCGTGGTGGGGACACTTTAGGGGCTGGCTTCTGCCTCTGGAAAGGGACAGTGGGCTCAGGGAAGGAGGGGTTGGGCTGAGGTAGGCAAGGGGTCACAGTGAGAGTGACTTCAGTCTGGAGGCTGGAAGCTGGGAGGGACAGGCGTGGTGAGGAGTGACTGAGGCCTTCTTTCCTCTCCCCTTCTTCTCTGGTGGATTCAGGCTGACACGGGCTTATCAGACACTCCCCTCCAGCCTCAGGGGACAGGCGGATAATCGTCTGAAGGGAGGGCTTGGGGAGGGTGCTGGGAGACGGGCAAGCCGGTCTTCTTGTATTAATATGCTCTGTGCTAACATGTTGCCCTACGTGTTTACTATAGATAGAGGGAAGTAGAGACATTTTATGGAAGAACCGAAACAGCCCCACGAATGTTGACATTTGGGGGATGCTCTGTCTCATTATTATGTCTTTCAACGCTGTATCTTTTTCTCTGTAAACAATATGTTCCTCATTGGGGTCATGAAATTTAAGATCCTAACTTGTTTCGGCTGTATACACTTTTCACGTGAGGTTATTAAGAAAATTTCCTAGGTCATGAAAAATTATGTGAAAACATCATATTCTATCCTGTGGCTTCTGCTCAGTAATTGATGTAGTGAATCCCCTACGATTAGACATTAAGATTGGGTCCAAGTTATTGCTTTGATTGTAAAAAAAAACAACAACACTGTGATGAACATCTTTTTTTAATTTACTTAAATTCAGGTTAATTAACATACAGTGTAATATTGATCTCAAGAGTATAACCTAGTAATTCGTCACTTACACGTAACACCCAGTGCTCATCCCAACAAGTGCCCTGCTTAATGCCCANGTCAGGCCTCCGCCCCACCTCCCATCCCCCACCCACCTCCCATCCAGCCACCCTCAGTTCTCTCCATTTAAGAGTCTTAATGATTTGTCTCCTTGCTGTTTTTATCTTATTTTTCCTTCCCTTCCCCTATGTTCATCCGTTGTGTTTCTTAAATTCCACATATGAGTGAAATCATACGATACTTGTCTTTCTTCTGCCTTATTTTGTTTAGTAGAATACATTCTAGTTCCATCCACATTGTTGCAGATGGCAAGATTTCATCCTTTTTGATGGCTGAGTAGTATTCCTGTGTGTGTGTGTGTGTGTGTGTGTGTGTGTGTGTGTACACACACACCATATTTTCTTTATCCATTCATCAATTGTAGGCATTTGGGCTCTTTCTGTAGTTTGGCTACTGTTGATAGGGCTGCTATAAACATTGGGGTGCATGTGGCCCTTCAAATCAGCATTTTTGTATCCTTTGGATAAATACCTAGTAGTGCAATTGCTAGGTCATAGGGTAGTTCTATTTCTAATCTTTTGAGGAACCTCCATACTTTTTTCCAGAGTGACTGCCCCAGTTTGCATTCCCACCAGCAGTGCAAAAGGGTTCCCCTTTTCCCGCACCCTTGCCAACACCTGTTGTTGCCTAGTTGTTAATTTTAGCCATTTGACAGGTGCGAGGTGGTATCTCCTAGTGGTTTTGATTTGTATTTCCCTGGTGATGAGTGATGTTGAGCATCCTTTCATGTGTCTGTGAGGCTGATGAACATCTTTATGACTGAAATGTTGTTTGCATTTCCAGTTATTTCCATTAGAATAGGCTCCTCAGAAGCAAAATTACCAGATCAGAGACTTAGCATTTCCTCCGTTTTTATGTCTTTCAAAATTATATTTGATACATGTGAAAGAAATTATTTGCATAAATTCATTTAATAACACAAGGTAAAGCATGGACCAACCAGCCAACCCAAAAACTAGAATGTCACCAATAATTTGCCTATTCCTGGGTAAGTGTCCCAACCCCATGCCTCCCCCAGAGGAAATGATCATCCTGTGTTTATCATTTTCTTGCTTTTTTTCCTCTGTATTTTTTTCCACTGTATTTTTAAAACAATTTTAGGTTCACAGCAAAATTGAGGAGAAAATACAGAGAATCCCCATATGCTTTTACTTTTTAAACATTTTTATCTCATATGTATATGCATACAACACCTATTGTTTAGTTTTGCTTTTGTTTTAGTTCCTTTAAATGGCATCACACAGTATGTAACCTTCTGAGACTTGGTTCTTTCTGGCAACTTTATGTCTCAGATTCATCAGTGTGCAGCTGGAGTCCATGCATTCGTATTGTTCTGTAATATTCCCTGGCATGAAAGTATCACCATCTGTTGATTCATTCTCCTACTGGTGGACATGTGGGTTGTTTCCTGGGTTCAGCTCTTGGAAACAATGTATTCTTGGCCATGGTGCTATTCACCTGGAAAGGGAACATGGTGGAAAAACAGATTGGGGAGGGGGGGATGGAATCAAGAGTTGGGCATGCATAGGCTGGACAGGCCATCACTGATTTGATGTTGAAGGAGGGCGGCAAAGAAGAACATCTCATGGGTTTGCCCGAGCTAGAATGTGCCATTTCTTGAGCTTAGCTGCCAAGGTCGGTGGGCTCATGAGCACAAGGAGGACCCTCTCCCAAGCCTGCCTTCAAGGAGGCAAAAGCACCAATTGTGAAGAGAAAAGTTCTCTGGGTGCCATTACATCTGAGCATCCCAAGGTGCCAGGCATATACCTCTGATGGATGATGGTACCTAAGAGGATATTAGGTGGATTGAAATAACAGCCCATCACCTGAAGGGAAAATTCAGTTCTCCATCAGTCTTCCAGGTCATACCAAGACAAAAGATTCTGTCTAGAACTAGTATATCCCCACCTAAACACTGGCTAAACTGTGATTAGAGAGAGTTTGGGCTCGGGGCCTTAGGACCACAGTTGGATCCACTAAACATAAGGATACCCCGTTGCATTTCTTTGCTGTGGTCAATTTTTTTAATGTTCTATTTACTTTTGAGAGAGAGAGAGAGAGAGAGACAGCATGACCAAGGGAGGGTCAGAGAGAGAGGAAGACACAGAATCTGAGGACAGGCTCCAGGCTCTGAACTAGCTGTCAGCACAGAGCCCAACGCGGGGCTTGAACCCACAAACCGTGGGATCATGACCTGAGCCAAAGCTGGACGCTCCACCCACTGAGCCGCCCAGGCGCCCCTCTTGTGGTCAATTTTTATTTGTGGTGAATCGCGCTGGTTTTCCACTGATGATAGTGACAACAGCTTCTTTTTGTTGTTGTTGTTATTAATGTTTTTTATTTATTTTTGAGAGAGAGAGAGTACAAGTGGGGGAAGGGCAGAGAAAGAGAGGAAAAGAGGATCCGAAGCAGACTCCGTGCGGATATCAGAGAGCCATACTGGGCTGAAACCCACAAAACGTAAGATCATGACCTGAGCCAAAGTCCAATGCTCACCTGACAGCCACCCAGATGCCCCTGACAAAAGCTTCTTTTTAAAATAAATGTGTTTAAGTTTTAATCAGGCAACCCATTAAGGGGAAAAAACCCTAAGATTAATTAAAGGATGGATAGGAACCATCTTGACACTCATATTTGATTGATGCAGATTTGGGAAATACTGATCTCAGTCAGCCATTCTCGAACTTTCTGTCCAACGAGTTTTGCTTCTGTGCATACTATATTCCATATTGACCATGTCAGACGTGAAACTAAGATTTTAATACTTACTTATTAATGCATTTTAAAAGAACAATAATAAGCTCATTATGATAACATCTACAACGTATTGTGTGAAAAATAACTATATTTTCCAAAACAAAACAAAAATTAGTGAGAAGAGTAGTGTTGTTTTATATTTTTGCAAATCTCTTTAATGACTTAATTGAAGACAGCTGGATTCTCATCTGCTTCTGCATTCAGTCTGTTTTCATGTGATGTTTCAGTTAATGTATACGAAAAAATTTCAGCCTCACAGAGACATGCTGATGGGAAAGGGAAGAGTATTTTAATCGCCTTTTCAGACAGTTGTAGATATTCTTCTTTGATACTACACCCAAACTTAACAAGTGATAGTGTATTCGTTTGCTAGGGCTGCTATAACAAAATACCACAGACTGAGGGGCTTAAACAGCAGGGATGTATTTTCTCACAGTTCTGGCGGCCAGAAGTCCAGGATCAAGGCATCAGTAGGGTTGGGTGTCTTTGGATGACTCTCTCCTCAGACTCTTGCCCTGTGTCCTCACATGGTCTTTCCTCCATGCGCACACATCCCTGGTGTCTCTTTCTGTGTCCACATTTCCTCTACTTAAGAGAGCACCTGTCACATTCCAGAAGGGCCCACCCTACTGGCCTCATTTTAATTTAATCAGCTCTCTAAAGGCCTGTCTCCAAATACCGTCACAGTCTGAAGTCCTAAGGGTTAGGACTGCAGCGTGTGAATCCTGAAGAGGCCATAACTGGTAGCATCTTAAAAATTAGTTGCCATTGGGGCGCCTGGGTGGCTCAGTCGGTTAAGTGCCCAGTGTCGGCTCAGGTCATGATCTCACGGTTTGTGGGTTTGAGCCCCACATCGGGCTCTGTGCTGACAGCTTGGAGCCTGCAGCCTGCTTCTGATTCTGTGTCTCCCTCCCTCTCTGACCCTCCCCTGCTCATGCTGTTTCTCTCTTTCTCTCAAAAATAAATAAAACATTAAAAAAGAGATTTAAAAATAAATTAAAAAATTAGTTGCCATGAAAAATCCAAAGTCATGTTAATGAACTTATCCACCTTCACATTGAAATCCATTTTTTTCCACTCACACTGTGATGAATCTTTACCCATTCCTGCTTTTGTAACATCATGCGTTGGGCATTAAGAAAGTATTGGCTCATTGAGTTACATAGGTCTTTCAAATACTTGCACATTTTGTTATGAAATATTTCTTAAAAATCGCATTTGTTATTCTACCGCCGACCTCATCAGAAACATCTTGGTCTCAGGAAGCTGTCAAGTAGACGCAAGTTTTCCAAACGTCCGGTTTTCGCTCTGGAAGCTCAAACGTCATCACTGGCGACAAGTTATTGTCCATTGTTTTCCTTGAAGCGATAGGCTCACTTTGTTCATTTTTGAGAAAACGTCTGCCGAGTCCTCAAGTCTGAATAACCAACATTTGTCTGTCAGTTCTCTTACGTAAAAATGGCATTTCATGAACACAGAGGCTAATTCAGCTTGCAACCCAAACAGTCACACAAGAGCTTTTCCTCTAATACCTGTTACACTGCACCGTGCAGTGGTAATGCTCAGTGAGTGCTTCCCCTTTCCTCTCCCCCACGATTAATAAAACTCATCATGATTACTGCTTCACCCAGGACATTCCCACGTGAAGCTGGCATTTTTCACCACAGCTGTGTGGTAATGAATACAGTGACTGCTGGGACAGCCTGGTGCCTTTCCCTTGATTTGTGGCAGGGCACCAGCGGGCTTATTTGCCATTGCTTTCGCGGCAGCAGTGCAGACATCAACACGGTGAAGGTGGCAATAACATCTCACTGTTATTACGGAAATAGTTTTGACCTCTCAGACCCTCTGCAGGGGTCTTGGGACCCCTCAGACACATGCGGGCCACACTTTGAGAACTGCTGACCTAGACAAAAATACATAGAATATTTGAGGCCAGATAGTGCAGAGCCTCAAAAATGACATGGGTGCCAAAGTCATAAGAGCTGGGTCTGATCCCAGCTCTGTCAGTGTGCAACTAAATGGCCTTGGATAAGTCACCACCCTCTGGAAGCCAGATACCTCACACACAAAGGATGGTAGGTGCTTCCTGCTCCCCCCCACCCAGAGCTGGAGAAGGGAGGAAATAAGGCCCAGATGTGAGAGATTCTTATAAAGGATAATGTATAGCCCAGGGAGGAGGAAGCAGCAGCAGTGAGGAATAAGGCAAAATTACGAACGTTCACATCCTGGCTTAAGCCACTTATGATTGGCAACACTGCCTGGATCCCTATATTCCACTGAAGAGACCTAAGAAGGCTAGGTCTTGTGGCCCTGAAAGAGATGCCCAACTGGATCAGTATCTTTGAGATTCTGCTCTAAGTTACCCACCACCACATCTATGACTTTGAAAGCCCAAAAGAGTTCCTCTTGACTCCTGGCAGACAGGTAGACACTCACCTGAGTCAAGTAGAAAGCTAGAAGCCCATGGGAAAGGTCAAGCATGTCAGGAATTCTGATTTGATCTGCTTAGCAGTGTTAAGAAGATAGAGGTGAAGGGCGCCTGGGTGGCTTAGTCGGTTAAGCGTCTGACTTTCGCTTAGGTCATGATCTCGCGGTTCGTGGGTTCGAGCCCCGCGTCGGGCTCTGTGCTGACTGCCAGCTCAGAGCCTGGAGCCTGTTTCAGTCTGTGACTCCCTCTCTCTCTGACCCTCCCCTGCTCACGCTGTCTCTCTCTCTCCTAGAAATAAATAAAAACATTTAAAATATATATATAAAAAAAAAAAAGATAGAGGTGATTCTACAAAACTCCAGGGAGCTGGGCAGCACTTGTTAAGAGGGTTTCAATGTGGGCTTTTGCCTCCAGGAAGATAGAATCAAGGTACTTTTTCCTATTCCTCTCACTAAGTGCAACTAAAATCCCTGGGCATTATATATAAAACAAACATTAGAAAACTCTGGGGAGAGGGAGTTAAGATGGCAGAGCAGATGGAGACCCTCAGATGCTTGTCTCATCCCTGAAATGCCACTAGATCAGCATCAAACCATTTTGCACCACTAGGAAATTGATCTGGGGATTAACACAAGCAATCTGCGTAACGTGGCCACAGAACTGGGTAGGTACACAGTGTGGAGGGGCGGACAGGGGAGAGAAAACTGGAGGGTAGGGAGCCGTTTTTGGGGAAAGAGGACCAAGGGGAAGAATGTAGGACAACACTCCCCTGAAAGTAGCTGGAGAGAGAGAACAAATGAAAGCACTTGCAGGGGACTGAACAAGAAATCTGTTCCTCAGAACCACTGACGGGAAGAAAGGAGAGGGTTTCAGTACCACCAGGACTCTATAAACAGTGGAGCACAGAGTCTGAAGTTCTGGAACTCTAGCGACAAAGTAGGGTGAACCCCCAGGAACAGGCAATGGGCTTGAAGGGTCTGTGTGCACATGGGGAGAAGCAGTTCACCTGCTTGGAGTGCATCTGGTAGAGGCCATACAGCCTCCCAACGGGCAAAGGTCCCAGCGAACCCTGAAGAGCAGCCACGTTTGCTGGTATTGGGAGAAAGTCACCAGAGTGCAGTGAAACCTGGCGCCGGCTGTATGTTGTGACTTGCCATAATCCCTGAATCTCTGCTGCTATGATCACACAGATGTTTTCTGGGGCAAGGTGGCACCCAGCCATTGCTCAGCAAGACCCTTCCCTACAGAATCAGAACAGGCCAAGCCATGGGAGTCTCTGAACTATGAGGTTTTGAAACACAACCCCATCTGACATAAAACTCTGGAGGGAGCTGCCCCGTGGCAGGCAGACGGCTTGGACATGGACAGCGTAGCAGTGGAGTGGACAGAAGCCTGAGGCAAAGGAGGGGTGTCTGATCGTGGGTTGGTGAGAGTGTGAGGTTCCTGGGCCAGAGACTAGAGAGCTGGGTGAAGCCGTTTCCACCTCTCCCACGCACATGCACGTGCGCCGATCCACCCCAGTAAGCTAAGCTGTGCCACATAGTGGATAATGGAGCTGCTTCACCAAGCCATGCCCACTGTGCCCTCCAAGCACATCTGCTAGAAAGCCAGCACAAGTCACAACACCTGCTTCGAGTACAGACAATAGAGTGTTTATTCAGTTCTAGGGGAAATTGGATGTAACTTACTTCAGGTTTCATTCTGTTTTCTGGTCCATTTATTAGTTCATTCTTTTGCTTCTGTTTTCATTTAAATTGTGGTGGTTTTTTTTCTCCTTTTCTTGGCTAGAGAGAAAGAGAATTTTATTTTTATCTTCTTAATTAAAAAATTTTTTTACTTTTTAAAATAATTTATTCTATTTTATTTTCTTTAATTCATTTTATTCTATATTACATTATAAATATTTTTAATTTAATTTTTTTTCTGACATTGTTTCTTTTCTTTCTTTCCCTTTTTTTCTCTATTCTGTCATGCTTCTTTCAACAAGCATATTAAAACACACCTAGGATCTAGCTTCTTTTATTTGATTCTATGTTTTGTTTTAATTTTAATTTTTAATTTTATTAATTCTTTTTCTTCCTCCAAAATGATAAAAGGAAGGAATTAACCCCAAAAGTAATATCAGGAAGAAATGATAGCTAGGGGCTTAATCAACACAAATATAAGCAAGATGTCTGAATTACAATTTAGAACCATGGTAATAAGAATACTAGCTGGGGTTGAAAAAAAGCATAGAATCCTTTACTGTGGAGATAAAATAAGTAAAATCTAGTTAGGACCAAATTAAAAATGCTCTAACTGAGATGTAATCTTGAATGGATGACACAGCTGCAAGTATGGATGAAGCAGAGCAGCAAAACAGTGACAGAGAAGACAAAATTATGGAGAATAATGAAGCAAACAAAAATAAAGAGGGAAACCAAGTCAAAAGAGCATGATACAAGACTTAGAGATCTCAGTGACTTATTAAGAAGGAATAGCATCTGAATCATAGGAGTCCCAGAAGATGAGAGAGAAAAGGGGGCAGAAGGTTTATGTGAGCAAATTATAGTGGAAAACTTCCCTAATCTGAGGAAGGACACAGACATCAAAATCCAAGAAGCACAGAGAACTTCCATTAGATTCAACAAAAGCTGACCATCACCAAAGCATATCATAGTCAAACTCACAAAATACACACGTAAAAAATTATGAAAGCAGCAAGGGTAAACCTGTAAGGGAAGACAGATCAGGTTTGCAGCAGACCTATCCACAGAAACTTGGCAGGCCAGAAAGGAGTGGCATGAGATGTTCAACGTGCTGAATCAGAAAAATATGCAGCCAAGAATTCTTTATCTGGCAAGGCTGTCATTCAAAATAGAAGGAGAGATAAAGCGTTTCCGAGACAAACAAGAACTAAAGGAGTTTATGACCACTAAACCAACCCTGCAAGAAATTTTAAGGGGGACTTGTTGGAGAAATGATGAATCAGTACAAAAAAGACCAAAAGCAAGAAGGACTAGAAAGGACCAGAGAACATTATCAGAAACACCAACTCTACAGGCAACATAATCGCACTAAATTTATATCTTTCAGTACTCACTCTAAATGTCTAAATGGGCTAAACGCTCCAATCAGAAGATATAGGGAATTAGAATGGATAAGAAAACAAGGCCCATCTATATGCTGCTTATAAGAGGCTGATTTTAGACCTAAAGACACCTTCAGATTGAAAGTAAGGGGATGGAGAACCATCTATTGTGCTAATGGTCATCAGAAGATAGCTGGAGTAGCCATACTTATATCAGGCAAACTAGATTTTAAAATAAAGAGTGTAACAAGAGATGAAAAAGAACATTATATCAAGCAGTCTATCCACCAAAAAGATCTAACAATTGTAAATATTTATACCCCCAATGTAAAAGAACCCAAATATATAAATCGATTAATCACAAATATGAAGAAACTCATTGATAGGGGACTTCAACACACCACTTGTAGCAATGGACAGATCATCTAAGCAGAAAATCAACAAGGAAGCAATGGCTTTGAATGACACAGTGGACTGGATGTATTTAACAGATATACTCTGAACATAGCTCTTCATCCTAAAGAAGCAACATACACATTCTTCTCCAGTGCACATGGAACATTCTCCAGAATAGATCACATACTGGGACACAAATCAGCCCTCAACAAGTGCAGAAAGATCGAGATCATACCTTGCATATATTCAGACCACAATACTTTGAAACTAGAAATCAGCCCCAAGAAAAAATTTGGAAAAACCATAAATACTTGGAGATTAAAGAACATCCTACTAAAGTATGAGTTTACCAGGAAATTAAAGAAGAAATTAAAAAGTACATGGAAGCCAATAAAAATGAAAACACAACAGCCCCAAACCTCTGGGATACAGCAAAGGCAGTTATAAGAGAAAAGTATATAACAATCTAAGCCTTCCTAAAGAAGGAAGAAATGTCTCAAATACACAACCCAACCTTACACCTAAAAGAATTGGGAAAAGAACAGCAAATAAAGCCTAAAGTAAGCAGAAGAAGGGAAATAATAAAGATTAGAGCAGAAATCAATGATATCAAAATTAGAAAAAAAAACAGTAGAACAGATCAATGAAACCAAAAGCTAGTTCTTTGAAGAATTAACAAAATTGATAAACCTCTAGCCAGATTGGTCAAAAAGAAAAAGGAGAAGACTGAAATAAATAAAATCATGAATGAAAGAAGAGAGATCACAACCAACACCACAGAAATACAAACAATAATAAGACACTATAATGAGCAATTATATGCCAACAAATTGGGCAATCTGGATGAAATGGACAAAGTCCTAGAAACATAGACTATCAAAACTAAAACAGGAACAAATAGATAATTTGAACGGACCCATAACCAGTAAAGAAGTTAAATCAGTAATCAAAAACCTCCCAACAAACAAAAGCCCAAGGCTGGATAGCTTTTCAGGGAAATTCTACCAGGCATTTAAAGAAGAGTTAACACCTATTCTTTTGAAGCTGTTTCAAAAAATAGAAATGGAAGGGAAGCTTCCAAACTCTTTCTATGAGGCCAGCATTGCCTTGATTCCAAAACCAAGCGAAGACCCCACTAAAAAGAGAACTACAGACCCTAATTTCCCTGATGAACATGGATGCAAAAATTCTCAAAAAGATATTAGCAAACCAGATCCAACAATACATTAAAAGAATTATTCATCATGTTCACAGGGGATTTATTCCTGGGATGCAGGGCTGGTTCAATACCTATAAATCAATCGATGTGATACATCACATGAATAAAAGAAAGGATTAAGAACCACATGATCCTCTCAATAGATGCAGAAAACCCCTTTGACAAAATACAGCTTCCTTTCTTGATTAAAAAACAAAAACAAAAACAAGAAAGTAGGGATAGAAGATCATAGATCCTCAAGATCATAAAGGCTGCATACAATTGATCCACCACTAATATCATCCTCAATGAGGAAAACCTGAGAGCTTTCCCTCTAAGGTCAGGAGCATGACAAGGATATCCACTCTCACCACTGTTATTCAACATAGTGTTGGAAGTCCTAGCCTTAGCAAACAGACAACAGAAAGAATCCACATCAGCAAAGTGGAAGTTAAAATTTCACTCTTCACAGATGACATGATACTCTATGGGGAAAACCCAAAAGACTCCACCAAAAAACTGCTAAAACTGATACATGAATTCAGCAAAGTCACAGGATATAAAATCAATGTACTGAAATCCATTTCATTTCTATACACCAATAACGAAGCAGCAGAAAGAGGAATCAAGGAATCTATCCCATTTACAATTGCACCAAAAGCCCTAAAATACCTAGGAATAAACCTAACCAAGGAGGTGAAAAATTTATACACTGAAAACTATAGAAAGTTTATGAAAGGAATTGAAGACACACAAAAAAAGGAAAAACATCCCATGTTAATGGATAGGAAGAACAAATATTGTTAAAATGTTGATACTACCCAAAGCAATCTACATATTTAATGGAATCCCTATTAAAATAACACCAGCGTTTTTCACAAAGCTAGAACAAATAATCCTAAAATGCATATGGAACTAGAAAAGACCCTGAATAGCCAAACAATCTTGAAAAAGAAAACCAGAGCTGGAGGCTTCACAATTCTGAACTTCAAGCTGTATTACAAAGCTGTAATCATCAAGACAGTATGGCACTGGCACAAAAACAGACACTCATATCAATGGAACAGAATAGAGAACCCAGAAATGGACCCACAAATATATGGCCAACTAATCTTTGACAAAGCAGGAAAGAATATCCAGTGGAATAAAGACAGTCTCTTCAGTAAATGGTGTTGGAAAAATTGGACAGCAACATGCAGAGGAATGAACCTGGAACACTTTCTCACACCATACACAAAAATGGATGAGAGACCTAAACACAAGACAGGAAGCCATCAAAATCCTAGAGGAGAAAACAGGCAACAACTTCTTTGACTTCAGCTGCAGCAACGTCTTACTGGACACATCTCTGGAGGCAAGGGAAACAAGGCCCAAAATGAACTATCAAGTTAAAAAGTTCTGTTCATGGAAGGAAACAATCAGCAAAACTACAAGGCAACAGACAGAATGGAAGAAGATATTTGCAAATGACATATCATATAAGAGTTTGTATCAAAAATCTGTAAAGAACTTATCAAACTCAACACTTAAAAAATAAATAATCCAGGGGCGCCCGGGTGACTTAGTCGGTTAAGCGTCCGACTTTTGCTCAGGTCATGATCTCGCGGTTCGTGGGTTCAAGCCCCCCGTCGGGCTCTGTGCTGACTGCCAGCTCAGAGCCTGGAGCCTGTTTCAGTCTGTGACTCCCTCTGTCTCTGACCCTCCCCTGCTCACGCTGTCTCTCTCTCTCTCTCTCCTAGAAATAAATAAGACATTAAAAAAAACTTTTTTAATAAATAAATAAATAATCCAGTGAAGAAATGGGCAAAAGACATAAACAGACACTAAGACATACAGATGGCTAACAAACACATGAAAAAATGCTCAACATCACTCATCATTAAGGAAAACAAATGAAAACCACAATGAGATACCACCTCACAGCTGTCAGAATGGCTAAAATGAAAACTGAGGCAACAACAGATGTTGATCAGGAAGTGGAGAAAGAAGAACCCTTTTGCCCTGCTGGTGGGAATACAAACTGGTGGAGCTGCTCTGGAAAGCAATATGGAGATTCCTCAAAAACTTAAAAATAGAACTACCCTATGACCCATCAATTACACTACTAGGTTTTCATCCAAAGGATACAGAAGTACTGTTGCAAAGAGGTACATGCAGCCCAATGTTTATAGCATCACTATCAAGAATAGCCAAAGTATGGAAAGAGCCCAAATGTCCATCGACTAATGAATAAAGAAGGTGTGTGTGTGTGTGTGTGTGTGTGTGTGTGTAAAATGGAATATATATATATACATATATACGTATATATATATGTGTATACGTATATACATACATATATATATATATATATATATATATATAATGGAATATTACTCAGCCATCAAAAAGAATGAAATCTTGCCATTCGGAACAATGTGGATGGAACCAAAGTGTATTATGTAAGTGAAATAAGTCAGTCAGAGAAAGACAAATATCATAATTTCACTCATGTAGAATTAAAAATACAAAATAGATGAACATAAGGGAAGGGAAACAAAAATAATATAGAAACAAAGAGGGAGATAAAACTACAAGAGACTCATAAATCTAGAAACTGCGGGTTGCTGGAGGGGTATAGGATTAAATGAGTGAGGGGGATCAAGGAGGGCGCTTGTTGGGATGTTATATATAAGTCATGAATCACTAAATTCTATTTCTCAAATCATTATTACACTATATGTTAACTAACTTGGATTTAAATGTTTAAAAAGGACGAAAAATAAAATAAAATCCTCCATAAGTTAAAAAAAAGAAAATAAAATCCTCCATAGGTTAAAAAAAAAGAAAAGAAGGGGTGCCTGGGTGGCTCAGGCAGTTAAGCATCCGACTTCAGCTCAGGTCATGATCTCGGTTTGTGGGTTCGAGCCCCGCATCAGGCTCTGTGCTGACAGCTCAGAGCCTAGAGCCTGCTTCGGTTTCTGTGTCTTCCTCTCTCTCTGCTCTTTGTCCTCTCAAGCTCTGTCTCTCTCTCCTTTAAAATAAATAAACATTAAAAAAAAATTTTAAAGAAAGGAAACTCTGAAAGGCAGAGAAAGGACAAACCTGTTAGAGACCTGAAACAACATAGTAGTGAATTGGTGGTGGTGGTGGTGGTTTTACATCATTTATCCCAGAGTTGGAGTTGAAGAAGCCAGAGATGAAGAAATGCCAATAGGGAGATGAGGGGTAGGGGAAGCCTGTCCTCCCTAGCCAAAGAACAAGTAAGGGGACAGCCTAGCAAAACCGACACTTTTAGACAAAGACTGCTGTACTCCAGCCAAATACCATAGAAAGCATCATGGCCCTACACCCACCAGCAATGATCTTGTGGGGAGACTAGACTTTTACCTTCATCAGACTGTGAGGCAACCTCAAGTCCCACATAGGGTGGTGTCAGAGAAGGCCAAGACGGGAGCCAGGACTTTTTTCCCCACCTCCAGCCCCCAGGGTACCAGTGGAGGCCATGCCGGGAACAGTAACAAGTCATTCTACTCCTCCTAGCCAGAGAGTCTGGGCCTAATGCCAAGCTGTCATTCCCAAATCCCCTTCCTTTGCTGCTGCTCTGTCAGAGGAAGCCTGCTCAAACAAAAGTTTAAGATCCAGAGCCCATAACCTCATATCCCAAATCCCCAGGTTTCAATTAAAATTCCCTAATGCCAAGATCTAGGAAGATCTTAAACTGAGTGAAAAAAGGCAATCAGTAGATGCCAACATTGAGATGGTCAAGATGTTGGAATTATCTGACCAAGATTTTAAAGTAACCATCATAAAAACTGCTTCAAGGAATAGTTATGAAGACATTTGAAACAGATGAGAAAAAAAAAGAAAAAGAAAGTCCCTGCAAAGAAACAGAAGACCTAGAGAAAAGCCAAATGGAAATTTTAGAATGGAAAAATAGGATAGCTGAAATTAAAAGAAAAAGTCCTCAATGGAAATCCTCAATGGATGTGCTTAACAGCAGACTAAAGGAGACAAAGGAAGGAATCCTTGAACTGGGATATAGGACAAAAGAAATTATCTAGTCTGAATAACAGATTACACTTAAAAAAAATAAAGCCAGTGCACCTGGGGGGCTCAGTCAGTTAAGCACCCAACTGGCTCAGGTCATGATCTTTCAGTTTGTGGGTTCGAGCCCCATGTCGGGCTCTGTGCTGACAGCTCAGAGCCTGGACTCTGCTTCAGCCTCTGTGTCTCCCTCTTTCTGCCCCTCCTCTGCTCATGGTCTGTCTCTCTGCCTCTCAAACAAACAAACAAACAAACAAACAAACATTAAAAGAAGTGAAAAAGAAAGCCTGAGAGACCTGTGGGACTGTAACGAAAGATATAATGTTTATGTCATTGAAATCCTAGGAGATGAGAAAAGGAATGGGGCTGAAAAAGTACTTGAAGGAAAAATGGCTGAAAACTCCCCAGATCTGGTCAAACAAACAAACAAAACCTCATAAAGTTACTGATTCATGAAGCTAAGAGGACTCCAAAGAAGTTAAACCCCATGGAGAAGGACACATGTGGGGATGAGCACTGAGTGTTATGTGGAAACTAATTTGACAATAAACTATTTGTAAAAAAAAAAAAAAGAAGAAGTTAAACCCAAAGAAATGCACATCAAGATTCAAAATAGTAAACTTCTGAAAACTCAAAAAAAAAAAAAAACAAAAACAAAACTTCAAAGCAATGGAGGGAAAATGACAATTCACTGATGGAGGGGAAATAATTTGAAGGACAGTGGATTTCTCATTAGAAACCCTGGAGGCCAGAGGGAAGTGGCACAACATTTTTCAAATGCTGAAAGGAAAGAACTGTCAACTGAGAATCCTATCACCAGGAAAATTGTCCCTCAGAAATGAAGGAAATCAAGATCTTCTCAGATGAAAGAAAACTAAGAGAATTTGTTGCCAGAAGATCTGCCCTAAAATACTGTTGTAAGAAGTTCTCCAAATAGAAAGGAAGCAATTTTTTAGAAAGGAATCTTAGAACATCAGGAAGGAAACAAGAATACGGTAAGCAAAAATATTGCTAAATGCAATACACATTCTTTCTCCTCTTGAGCTTTCTAAATTATGTTTGATGGTCAAAGCAAAAACTATAGCACTTTCAGATGTGGTTGTGTTTGTAGAAAGAACAAACAGAAAACCAAAAAATAAAAGCATAGACTTAAAATTTAACATATCAATGATTACATTATTATTGTAATAGACCAAGTAGTTGCACGGGAGAATTTTACCAAATGTTTAAACATTGACACTAATTCTACACAATGTCTTCCAGTAAACAGAAGCAGAGGGAACACTCTCAGTTCAATTTATGAAGCTAGTATTACCCTGATATCAAAACCAGACAACAGCACAAAAAATAAGAACTACAAGCCACCTCCCTCATGAATATACAGATGTGAAAAGCCTTCCCAAAAAATTAGCAATGAGAATTCATTAATACATAAAAACAATTATGCTTCAGGACCAAGTAGGGTTATTCAGGAATGCAAGGTTGCTTTAACATTTAAAAATCAACTAACTGGGACATCTGGGTGCTATAGTCCTTTAAGCATTCTACTCTTGATTTCAGCTCAGGTCACCATCTCATGGTTTGTGAGTTCAAGGCCCACATCAGGCTCCGTGCTGATGGCGTGGAGCCTGCTTGCGATTCTGTCTCTCCCTCTCTCTCTGCCCCTCTCCCACTCGTGCTCTCTCTCAAAATAAATAAATAAACTGAAAAAAATCAACTAATATAATCCACCATGTTAATGGGCTAAAGAAGAAAAATCACATGATCATCTCCATCAGTGCAGGAAGCATTTGATACAATTCATTACCCATTCATGATATAATGCTTAGAAAAATATGAATAGAGAACTTCCTCAACTTGATGAAGAACATCTACAAAAACCCACAGTTAACATTATACTTAATGATTGAAGACTGAACGCTATCACCTAAAATTGGAAACAAAACAGAGATGTCGGCTCTCACCACTTGCATTCAAATAGTGCTGGACAGTCTAGCCAAGTGCCATAATACAGGCCAAGAAAAGGCATGCAGATTGGAAAGGAAGAAACAAAACTGTCCCTGTGTACAGATAATGTCATTGTCTACATAAAAACTCTCGAGGAATCTACCACAAGCAAGCAAGGAAGCAAACAAGATAAAACAAAACAAAAACCCTGCTGGGACTAATAACCAAGTTCAGGAAGGTCACAGGATACAAAATAAACATACAAAAACATTGTTTTATGTCTGTATACTAGCAAAGAACATGTGGACACCAAAATTTAAAAAAAACAAGGCCATTTATAATCACACACAAAAAATATAGGTGTAAATTGAACAAAACATGAACATGACTTCTATTCTGAAAACTATAAGATACTGATGAGAAAAATCAAAGAAGATCTTGGGGTGCCCGGGTGGTTCAGTCGGTTGGGCATCTGACTTTGTTCAGGTCATGATCTCACAGTTCGTGGGTTCAAGCCCCACATCAGGCTCTGTGCTGACAGCTCAGAGGCTGAAGCCTGCTTCAGATTCTGTGTCCCCCTCTCTCTGCCTCTCCCCTTCTTGCACTCCATCTCTCTCTGTCTTTCAAAACTAAATAAACATTACCAAAAAATCAAAGAAGATCTAAATGAATGAAGGGTCCATAGTGTGCTCATGGATCAGAAGCTCAAGATAGTAAAGACGTCAATCCTGTGCAGTTCCTATCAAAATCCCAGCAAAATTTTCGTAAATGTGAAAAAGATTATCCTAAAAATTATGTGGAAAGTCAAAGGAGCTAGAACAGCTGAAGCAGTTTTGAAAAAGAAGAATAAAATGAGCAGAATCATCCTACTTCATTCCGAGACTTATCTAGAAACCAAGGCCGGGTGGTGTTGACAGAGGACTGACACATGGATTAACAGAATGGGATAGAGAATCCAGAAATAGACCCACACAACCGACCAATATTTGACAAAGGTACAAAAGCAGTTCAGTGAGAGAAAGGTAATAACCTTTTCAACAAATAATACGGAAGCAAATTGGACATCCGTAGGCAAACAACAGCAAAAACAAAAAATCTGTCTCAGTCTCACACATTACACAGAGATTGGCTCAAATGGCTCAGAGACTTACATACAAAATATAAAACTACGAAACTTTTGGAAGAAGAGTTAAGAAGAAAATAATTCACCTTAGACTTAATCCCAAAAGCACGATCCATAAAAAAATAAAATACAGATACAGGGATCAAAAAGAATGAAATCTTGCCATTTGCAACAGTGTGGATGGAATTAGAATGTATTACACTAAGCGACGTAAGTCAGTCAGAGAAAGACAAGTATCATATGATTTCATTTCTATGTGAAATTTAAGAAACGCAACAGACGAACATAGGGGAAGGGAAAGAAAAATAAAATAAGATAAAAACAGAGAGAGAGGCAAAGCATAAGACACTCTTAAATATAGAGAACAAACTGAGGGTTGCTGGAGGGGAGGTGGGTGGCGGATGGGCTAAGTGCGTTAATGGGCATTAAGGAGGAATTTTTGGGATGAGCACTGGGTGTTATATGTAAGTGATGGATCACTAAATTCTATTCCTGAAACCAGTACTGCCCTCTATGTTAACTAACTTGAATCTAAATTAAAATGATAGATTAGATAGATAGATAGATAGATAGATAGATAGATGATAGATAGATAAATGATAGATAAAGAGATAATGTGGCCTTTACCAAAATTTAAAGCGTTTGTGCTACCAAACACTTTGTCAAGAGGACAAAAAGACAAGGTACAAGCTGGGAGAAAGTGTTTAGAAAACCACAGAATCTGACAAAGTACTAGTATCTGACATAAATTTTAAAACTCTCAGAACTCAACTGTTAAAAAAAATGTAACAATCCAATCCGAAAAATGGGCACAAGTCATGAAGGGACATTTCCCCAAAGAGGATGTGCAGGTGGCAAATACGCACATGAAAAGATGTTCAACATCATTGGCCAATAAGGAAATACAAGGTAAAACCACAGTGAGATATTACACACCTATCAGAATGGCAAAAATAAAAATATCCTGCCAAATGCTAACCAGGACACAGAAAAATTAGATCACTCATAGGTGGCTGGTGAGAATATCAACTGGTATGTAGCCATTCTGGAAACACAGTCTGGATGTTTCTTTTATTTTTTTAAGTTGATTTGTTTATTTTGAGAGAAAGAGAGCTAGGGAAGGAAAGAGTGAGACGGAGGAGGGGCAGAGAGAGAGGGAGAGAGAATCCCCAAGCAGGCTCCACACATGCTGTCAGTGCAAAGCCTGACACAGGGCTCAGCTCACTCTCACAGTGAAATTATGACCTGTGCCAAAACCAAGAGTCAGGTGCTTAATCAACTGAGCTACCCAAGCCCCCTTGGGTATTTCTTGTAAGCACACACACGCACGCACACACACAACTAAATATGCAACTACCCCACAACCCAACCCAATTGCACTCCTGGGCATTTATCCCAAATAAATGAAAATCGATGTTCACACAGAAACCCTGTACACATATGTTTATAGCAGCTTTACTCATTATAACCAAAAACTTGATAATAACCCAGATGTCCTTTTCCAGATGAATGGGTAAACAAACTGTGGTCCGTCCACAGCATGGAATTCTACTCAGCAATAAAAAGGAGTGAACTATTGGTATGCGTAACGACCTGATGAATCCCCAGAGAGTTAAGCTGAGTGAAGACAGCCGATCTCCAAAGGTCACATATCGTGTGATTCCATTTATAGAACATCACTGAAAGGTCGATATTATAGAGATGAGAACAGAATCATGATCTCCGGGAGTTGGGATGAAGGCAGGGAGGGAATGGATGTGACTATAAGGAGTGGCCCGAGGAAGCCGTGTTGGGAGGACAGATCTGTCTCTTGGTTGTGGGGGGGCTTACATAAAACTACAAAGGGATAATATTGCATAGACCCCCCCCCCCACACACACACAAGTTCATGTAACAATGGTGAAATCTGAATTCGCTCCAGGCATTGTAGGAAAATCACGTGTTTCGTTTGCGAGATGTTGACCCCGGTCAGCGGGGGTCAGTGCCCTGGACCTCCCTGTGCTGTGAGATGTTAGTGCTGGGGTCAGCTGGGGAATGTGCATTGGACCCCCCCTATGCATTTCTTTACAGCTTGCTTTGAATGGGTTAGTTATCTCAAAATAGATGGACCCCCCTATGCATTTCTTTAGTGCTTGCTTTGAATGGATAGTTATCTCAAAATAGAAAGTTACAAATGAATGAATGGATAGATAGGTACAGAAAAGGAACGTGACACAGAAGACGCATTTAGCATCTAGCCTTCTTTTGCTGCTATTTATTAAACACATCTACTAGCGAAGGCATTTACACACATTATACTTTTTTTTACTCCTCTCAAAAGCCCTGAATAATAGGTATTAGTATCTCAATCCTACAGATGGAGACGGGATTCAGAAACATAAAGCCACTTGCCCAAGGGCCTCTGTACACACCCGTGCCCACTCTGCCCCATTCCTTCTGCCCGTGAAGGCCACACCAGCTAGCAGATGGAACACCCCATCTGACACCCTGCGGGGAGTGGACTTGCTCCCCTAGGTGGGCCTGAGGCCTGGGAGGTCTTGACGGCGAAGCCAGGGGGTGGGTCCATATGGGAGGCCAGCTCCCGGGAGGTACTTGGGAAACCTAATCGCTCCTGCTTCTCTGCTGTCTCCATCCACCCCGGACGCAGGCCCTCCCCGGTGCTGGCCTCCAGGGCCCACTCCACCGCACTGCTCCCTTCCTGTTCTTTCCTGACTGGCTTCCTGTCGGGTCACCCACCCCTAACCAATGCCATTTCCCCTTTTCCAGAGCTGAACTCCATCACCCAGTCCCCAGAGCCAGCAAGACATGGGCCCCATTTCCCAAATCCTGACGCCTTGCATTTAACCAGAAGACGCAGAGGGGTGAGTTGGAGATGGGTTTGGCTGGGGGTAGGAGTGAGGGGGTAGGGTGTGGTGGGGGGGAGATGCGGAAGAGAGCACTGTTGGGGGGGCTGCTAAATGGAGGGTCAGCTGAGCAGGAAGGCAGAGTTTGATGGCGGAGCCCTTCCCTCTGCAGCCTCGGTGAAGACACATGAATTATTTATGCACCGTTGTTTTGGCTCGGGAAAATTGCCCCACATCCTTTTGCATTTAAATAGGGATTATGGCCTAGAACTTGGACCAGGAAGGCAGCATCTCCTTCTTGTGAAGGCCAAGCAAAGGTGACCCCATGAAAGGTGCTTAGCAGAGTTGCTGGAACCTACTAGGTGCTCAATAAATGCTTGTAGAATGGACAGACACACTAGGTGCCTAATGCATGTTAGTTAAGTGGGGTGGCCCTCTCTCTGGGGTCACAGTGCCACTCAGCCTTCTGGGGCCAGCCCATCTGGCAGTTCTGTAAGATCACTGGGAAGTGGGTCTTCCTCTGTATTCCTGAAGCCCTTTCTTTGGGGCTCCGGTATTGTCTTGCTCAGTCCACCTTGCACTAATACACCTATGAGCCTCAAAGCCCAGGCCTGCACCCCCAACCCCCCTATGTCAGGGACCAGCACACATGCAGCTCCTCTTTCGGCATCAGACCCACCTTACCTTCAGAGAGAATGTCCTCTGAGCCAGAGCTCAGAGTCAGCATCTCGCCTGACCTTCCCATGTGGCGGTGGTAGTCGTTTCACGGATGGGAAGACTGACCCAGGGAGAGAGAGGTAGCTGCCCAGACAGGAGCAGGGAGAACCGGGAAGCACCTCCGAGGTTCTGAGCTCACCTCCTACTCCCCGACCCTGCCTGGGCTGAGGGAGATGAGTACCTCCGGGCAGAACTGGGGAGGGAGCAGACAGACAGACTGGCCCCGCACCTCTGTCCCCCGCCCCACAGATCACCCAGGCCTCCGGCTTTGCTGAAGTTTTGTTTCTGGCCCCAGCACTTCGGGGCTAACCAGATTGTTTCCAAACACGTTACATAATTGCTCACATATTTATTTACGCCATCTCTTGAATATTAAACGATCGATAATATGTAACAGAAACTTGGGTGTTTAAACCCAGCAGCTTTTGACAAGCGTGGGCGGGGAAGGAGGTTGAAGAGANGAGATGGGTTGAAAGGCTTCCCAGGCCCTGTGGTTGACAAGTGCATAGTGGAGTTTTCACTGTGGGGTTCGGCCTCTTTTATTATATAATGACAAAGATGCGCTATCATTTCCTAAAGGATGCTTAAAGTCAGAGCCTGACTACCTGTTTGCTTCTTCTTGAGCGTTTATTGAGCACCCTTTGTATGCAGTCACCGTTAGGCTTCTATTCACCCCAGTGCCCTCAAGAGTGAGACAATCAAGACCCCTGGGCCTCATGGTACTGAGGCTTCAGTGGACAGGTGACCAAATAAATAGCTTCAGGGCATAACAAGCACTGTGAACAGAACAAAGCGGGTGGCAGGGCGGGATTGATCGACTGTCCCCCGAGGAGGGGACATTTGACTGGAGGTCTCCATGGTAGAAGCAGCCAGTTCTGCAGAGGTCGGGGGTTGGGGAGAATGTCCAGGCAGATGGGAGGGCCCCCAGGAGCGAGTAGCCCGGTGAGGCTGGGGAAGAGTGAGGAGGACAGCGGGCCGGGAGGGTCTACGTGTAGTAGTGGCAAAGCTACTGGAAGGTTCCAGTGATCTGGTGAATGTCTGGGAAACATTCCTCTGCAGCGGGGAGATGGGCTTGGGGGCAGGGGTGCTGGCTCTGAAGTGCTGGGAGATGGGCAAGGAAAATCCAGGGAAGGCAGAGGAGGGGCTGCCCCGCCCCCAAACCTGACCTTCCAGCCCCCAGAAGGGATCTATCTGCCGGGGATGATTGTGAGTCCCTTCCAGGGCAGCTGTGGAGGCTTGGCCTGACCCAACGGGATTACGGTAACTCTGACATTGGTGATAATAGTAGGTAGGATTTACTCAGCACCTAGAGGGAACCAGGCAGCGGGACAAGCCCCTTATCCTCACCATCAACCTGTGACATATGTACGTTTATTATCCCCATGCTATAGTAAAAGGTACCAAAGCACAGAGTGGGTAACTAAAATGCCCACAGTCACCCAGTGAGTAAGTAGCAAAGTAGGGAATTGAACCTCGTCAGTCTGACTCCACACACGAGGCCCTCAATCCACGTTGGCCGAATGAGTTAAGAACAGTAATAGCAATCACTGTTTATGATAAGGGAGTCACGACCGCCATTCCCATTTTACAGAATGAGAAACTGAAGGACAGTGTTGTATGGCTTACTGTAGCTGGGATTCGAACCTTGGAGGTCGGCGGAATTTCCTGTCGGAGCAGCGCATAAGGCTGTTGCCACTAACCCAGTTGGCAAAGCAAGTCCTGCCTCCTCCAGATGCGGACAGTAATTCCCATGTGCTGGCAGTGCTGAGGGCAGCGGGGAGCCGGACAGCTCAGGGGAAAGGGCCGCATAAGAGGTGAACGCTTATGCAAATGAGGGCTTGAAAATACTTGAGGAGGGGGCGCCTGGGTGGCTCAGTGGTTGAGCGTCTGACTTCGGCTCAGGTCATGATCTCTTGGTTCATGGGTTCGAGCCCCATGTCGGGCTCTGTGCTGACAGCCAGCTCAGAGCCTGGAGCCTGCTTCGGATTCTGTGTCTCCCTCTCTCTCTGCCCCTGCCCTGCTCATGCTGTCTCTCTCTCTCTCATTCAGAAATAAAAAACATTTAAAAAACTTAAAAAAGAGAAAAAAGAAAGAAAATACTTGAGGATTTTTAAACCCCTTAACCTTGTAGGGAGTTGGAATGTTTCCTTCCATCCTGCTTTCCTCAAGGAGAGAATGGAGACAAACCGGGGCCCTCTCACTGGCCAGACGGCCCCAGACTCTGAAATACAGGCCACAGATCAAAGAGTTTGGGGCAATGCGCCCAAACCTCTAATACCAGCTTGTTGACTCTGGGAAGCTCGTTCCTCGTGGGTTCTGTCCGGGTTGCTGACGACACGGTGCCGTGTTAGCCTGGCTGCCTGGCCCGCCTCTGCTGGTTTCAGGTCCCGGCTATGCAGTCCTGGCCAAGGTGTTGAAACACTCTCCCGCCTCGGTTTGATATTCTTTAAAATGGGAGTGAGACGCCATATGGGGAAGATTAAGTGGGAAAGGAAATCTGACGTGTCCAGCATGGCCTGGGGTATGCTGTCACCAGTGCTCTGCGGATTCCCGCTGTCCTGGTGGCCCCCAGTGAGAACGGCTGCCTCCAGCAGCGGAGACCCCAGGCCCCTTTCTGCGGGACCATGGCGGGCTCCCAGGTGCACAAGCACTGGGAACGGTTTGCCGTCTGTATCGGTCTACCCGAGCTGCCGTAACAACCCCAGTTTGCACCACAAACTGAGGGGCTTAAAGACACAGATACTTAGTGCCTCCCATTCTGGAGGCTGGAAGTGTGACATCACGGTGTCGGCTGGGTCGATTCCTTCCAAGCCCCATAAGGGAGGATCGGCTCCTAGCTCTTGGTGGTTTAGTGGCATTCCGTGGCTTGTGGGTGCGTTACCTGACTCCCACCCCACACCTTTCGTATCATCTTCTGTGCTTTTGTGTGCATCCGGATTCCCCGTTTATAGGGACACCGGCCATATTGGATGAGAGCCCACCCTAGTGACCTCATCTTAACCTGCTTGCCTCTGTAAGGATCCTATTTCCAAATAAGGTCACGTTCCCAGTAACTGAGGGTTAGAACTCCAAAGTACCTCTTGGAGGAAAGGCCCAGTTCAACCCATAACGCTATCACAATTGTTTGAAGTGGATTCTGGAAGGGCCGTCAGTGCCTTCATGACATTCCTTAAATAGACTCGAGGAACATTTTACATCATTTTCTGAAAGGGCAACATCCCTCTCAAAATCTCAGACTCCTCAGCTTCTAGGAGCTTCCCATTAGCGCTTGACCTTAACAAGCCCCGACGTGGGTCTCCTGGGCCATTGTCTAACGTGAAGCACAAGCGGGCTTGAACCTGAGCTTTTTGTCGGCCCTGAGTGTGTGCTGGACCGGGGAACATGGGAAGCCCAAGTCCAAGCCTTCACGGCAGTCACAGGCGAAGGCCACAGGTTACCTGGCTGTCATTCGTGGACCGGTGGGTGCTGGGGGCCACAGGGCCCTTCCCTGCAGTGATCCTTGGGGGTGAGGGAAAAGCCTTCTTGCCCAGACTGTTTCTCTCCTTTGTCTCCTTGCGGGGAAAACGCCCTTCCTGAGCGCTGAGAGCACCAGAGAGAGCCCACTGGCTCTTCGCGCAATCAGATAACTAATCAGCCACTCACCTTTCATTCTGGGATGAGACCTGCTTTACTCAGGAAGCCCCAAGTGCAAGGGAACCCAAGCCCACCCTCCCCCCATGGCATTCCCAGCTCGGCCAGGGTCCCTGAAGAGGTCGGGGGTCAGTGGTAGACTTCCCCTCCCCTCCTTGACAGGTCCTCATCTTGAAAATCGGCTCCCCCACCCCACATATTGGAGGCTCCCATATTGCTTGAACGGAGAGCCAACAATCTGCATTTCCGATGCAGACCCCTTGCGGTGTGGGCAGCCAGCCAGCATTCTCGGCTTCTCCCTCTGGGCCTCAGCTTCCCCCCTGCAAACAAGGGCATGGGCCCAGGTGGGTTCCGGCCGGCTCGAATGGCTCTTGGGAGCAGCCTCTAGGGAGTTCAGCGACTGGCTGGGCAGAGGAGGGCTCCCTGCCCGACAGGCCTCTGTGCCAGGAGCTCAGGGTGTGCCCTGCTGTGACTGCTCCCCGCCCTGCAGAGGCTTCGTGGTTCCGGGTGACGGGGGTGAGGTGTCGAGAGCCTCTGACCTGGTGCAGCCGTCCAGGGGTCTGAGTGGGTGCCCCACCCGGGGTTCAGGTGGCCAGGGCCTCTCTGATGCACTGGGGGCAAAAGCCTCTTCACAGGGACAACCTAGCACAGGCCATGTCTCCTCGTTGGCCCCCGCCAGCACTCGCCACACGGACGGAATTAATGGATCAGCTCGTGCAGACCCAGAGGGCGGACTGTTTTACCCCTCCTGGGGCTGGAGGCGGTGGGCGGACATAAGTAGGCCGGAGACACCGTATTTCCAGGGAGGCGCTGGGGAGAAGGGGTGCCTCCCGGAAACCGCGGAGCAGCAGTGGCGGGCTTGTGGGCGCCCGTGGTCAGCAAGGCCGGGGACGGGCTGCGCTCGAATCCGGCTTCCTGTGTGCTTTCTGTTGCAGGGGGAGGTCTGCCTCCGAGCTTTGCCACAATGCAAGTGCTGGTGTCTCGGGGCGGGGGGGGGGGTGGGGGGTGCCATTGAGCTGCACTGAGCTGCACCCAAGTGAGGATGACACAGAAACATCTGTAGAGAGGAGAGTGGGCTCGTGGAGTGCTGGAAAGGGCACAGACTTTGGGTTCAAATCGGGCCCTGCGGGGCAAGTTGGCCTCCCTTCTCTGGTCTTCGGTTGGCTCTGCCGGAAACAGTCCAGCAAGCCACGTTGCAGGGGTTGTTGTGAGGATGGAAGGCACCCTCGGAAGCCACACACCCACCCTGCCACCTGGTCGTAAGGCAGGACTTGCCGCCATCTCTGGGTCCCTAGCTTCATGCAGGTAGGCCAGGTGTCCAACCTCCAATGGCGGGAGCAGAAGCCTCCGGGCCCTCTCTACATGCCCTCCTCTGGGCTGTTCCCTTCACTGGGGCTGTCTTCAGTGGGTCCCAGCAGCTGTGCTGGCAGAAGCCCTGTGCTCACACTGCAGGGGGACCAGATGGGGCCACTCCCTGATGGGCCTCAATTTTCCCCATCTGTACACTGGGCACAGCATCCCTTGCCTCAGGGGCTGCCTTGAGATTTACTAAGGCAACCAGTACCCAAGGGCCCGATAGGTAATTGCTCAGAACTATTTCTGAGTCCAATGGGATCAAAGGCTACTGGGCTCCCTGGGGTCACTGACCTCCCTCAGGCCTGGGCCTCAGGCTTGGCGTGCCTGGGTCAGCAGAAGTAAGAAGGAGTCTGCCTTCTCTCCACTGGGCCAAGAATAAATAAAATACGTTGCACCTTATTGTTAGAAGGAACCAAAGGATTCTTCAACAACCTCCCCCAAGGATGGAAGCTTTTCCCTGAACCCTTGACAAGTAACTTTTTAATTTTTTCCTGGTTTCTTCCAGGGGACAGGGACCTCACTCCCTGTTATGTGGCAAAGAGCAGAGTTGGCACACAGTTCACGCACTTCATGGTCAGGCATTTTATGCATTACAAGCCCCAGCGCTCCTCATTCGGGCTGCTGTTACTCTTACTTTCTAAGAGATGGAAGACCTTGCTCAAGTGTCACCTCCCGGGGACTCCTCCACATGTCACTCCACCCCCACGAAAATGAATCACGCCACCTCCCCTGTCCCTGCCACTCTCGCCACACGCCTCTGCCCTTGAACCCATCACGCGTGTTTTATTTGCTTGTGTTGTTACCTCTGTCCCACTAGCCCCTAAATTCCCCGCAGCAGGAGTGGGGCAATGGGAAGAGCTTGTTTGGGCCTTAGACTCCGATAGGCCTGACTTTCAGGCCCCATTTCCTTCTAGACTTACGACCTGGAGGAGGTGATCTAACCTCTCTGAGCACACGGATCAGTGTCAGCGTCTGCGTGTTCCTCTCCCTCCCTGAGCACAGAGCTGAAGTCCTGCTTCTCTCTGTACCCCTAGCCCCCCCCCACACACACACAGTAGGTGCTCAAAACTTGTCCAGTAAAGGAATGCAAAGAAGCCACTGGGTGGGGTGAGTTCGGAGGTCGCAGGGGAGGGAGTTTGCTACTGGAAACACGCACTGCCGTGGTGGAGACCTTAGAGCACTGAAGCCAAGAGCAGAGGGGAGCCACTCAAGACAATGAGATCCGCAGGCTGCAAGCTGGCAGCGGTCTGGGGCTACTTAGTGAAGGGGCAGCGGACGGTCTGGGGCTACTTAGTGAAGGGGCAGAGGACGGTCTGGGGCTACTTAGTGAAGGGGCAGTGGACGTAAACTTGCTTGGGAGAGCGTCACATCCCCACCCAGGGATCACTCCTAGGAGCCGCCATCCCCATGCCCCCTGCACGGGCTTGGTCCACCAGACACGTATTCATCGGTACCTGCGTCACTTGCGCTGTATCTTAAGAAATGAAAAGTCTGGGAAGGAAAGGAAGACGATGCGTTGCCTAAATAATACGTTGGTAGCAGTAGATGTTCTCGTGTTTGTCAAACGGGAGCTGTTGTGATTAGCACGCTATCAATTCCCTTAAACGTGAAAGAAAAGTAGGGGTGAGTTCCTCACACCTGAAAGGTTGAAAATAAAACAGAACGTCAGCGCACAAAGGGGAAGATCGGAGAAGCTGGGAAACCCCTCCGTGGAAGTGCCTTGTCTCCAGTCACGTGGCTCTGCTGGACGGGAAACGATTTGTGGTTTCTCCCTGTGCTCTGTACACAGAGAGAAGAGGCTCCGGAACATTCTCAGGGAACAAGCAAGGGGTGTCGTGGGGCCGAGAGAGAGACGGCGGGGGGACTCTGTCACCTCTCTTCCCTTTAGTCCAGAGAGGCTTCCTGGAGGAGGCGAGGCCCGGGTTGTTTGGCCTGGGCCCTCCGCACCCCTCCCTGCCTGGCCTGACCCCAGCATTCACACTCACACGGCCCGTTTCATTGGAAGCCTCTGTTCTTGGGTCTGGCCAGATGGACACATGGTGGCTGCCCTTTCCTTGTGGCCCCGGGGCCACTGTCTAGCAGCCAGCCGTACAGGGAGTCCTCAGAACAGAAGGGCTTCCAGGTAACAGGACTGGAGCAGCCAGAGAGCCGCAGATAGGATCATAAGCCTCAAGTGGACAGTGGCCCAGAAGGAAGCCGGGAGCGCCGGGCCGCCTTTGGCAGAGGTGACTGTTTTGCCAAGCGCGCGACACCGTGGAGGCCGGCCTCCCGTCCCTGCCCCTCCCCACCCTGCCTCCCCCTTCACCGATCCCAAGGACGGGACACGGTGGCCACCTCACAGGGCGCAGCCGCTCTGCGGTGGGTGTTCGTGCTGAAGCCGAGAGGTCGGAGTGGGGGGGTTGCGTCTGTGGCCTGGGACTCATCAGGGACGCCGGGGATTCGCCGCCACCTCCAGCTCAGGTATGGGAGAATGGTTCACGGGGCGCTGCCCACGGCCCTGGGCGGGCTGGGCCCCTCAAGGGCCTGGGTCCCCAGTGCAGGGGATGCTGCTGAGATGGAAACAGCTTCGTCACGGAAGAGGGGGTACTTGCAGGCCTTTGAGTCCTGGCCTAGGAGGCAGGCCTGGTCTGGGCAAGCCCCGTACAAAGTGACCAGGGGCCCCTGCGGGGGACAGTCTCTGGCCTCACGCAGCCAGCGCTGCGGGCACCCTTCCTCCAGGGGGCTGCTGGAGCGCGCAAGGGCGTGCGCTCCGGGGCCACGGGGCCCAGGGTCAAACCCTGACGCCTGTGTGACTGCACGCTTACCGCTCGTCCCTCCGTTTCCCGCCCCGTAAAGCGGAGGCGGTGCCCACGGTCCCTATTCCATGAGGCCGTTGCGAAGGTCAGGCGGGATGACAGAGACCGTCCCACAGGTGAGTGCCCTGCAGCGCAGAGCGCCTGCTTCCTGTTGCTCTCCAGACCCGGGACCGGCCTTCAGAGCAGCAGGGTCAGTGCCGGAAGGAGAGTCAGGAGACGCTCAACCCAGGGTTTGAATCCTGTGTCTGCAGACTGTAGAGCCGGGAAGTGTGAGGTCCTTGACCCTCTGCCCCCCACGTTCTTCATATGTGAAGTGGAGACAAGGATAGGACCGGCTTCCCGGGATACTTACGAGCGTGAAGTTACGCTGCACACATAAAGGGCCTATGCTGTGCCTCATGCCTAACGTGGGAGCCATTGATTACCACCATAGCCACCACCATTATTACTATCGTTGTTACTATTATTATAATAATCATTACTATTATTATTGGAAAAGGAGGCTCAGAGAGGGAAGGGGACTCAGCAGCAGTCACATAGAAAGTCAAGGGCAAGACAAGACCCAGCCCTGGCCTCCCAACCCCCGGTGCCTGATTTCTGCTCACCTCACCATCTCATTGGCCTTCTTTGGTCACCTCTCAGCACATCTTGCCAAGAGCTTGGTTTGCAAGAGGCCCACCCCAAAGCATCTGAGGCCCTGCCTCCCCTGACCTCACTGCTTCCGGGCACAGGTCTGGGGGTGCCCCACAGCAAAAGCTGGCGTCCCCCAAGAGGCTAGGCCAGCAGAGAGCCAGGCAGGAGGTGACCTTCTCCCCAGGTTTCCACAGCATCCCTCTAAGAGCCCCCCAGCTTCCCCACTGTCCCCAGGATCTTTGGCCCGGGGGTGTCTCAGGGGGACAGGATGCAGCCTTTGGGGGCAGATGTCTGAAAACTGCAGAACTTCTTATACCCCAAGGGGCTCCATCAGGAAGGGAAGAATTGGGACTCCAACTTCCAGCAAAGTTTCCTTGGACCTCGGGGACAGGTTCGGGGGTCATCCTCAGACATCTCTTGGGTCCATTAGCAGATGGACCACGTCTAGTGGGACACTTGTCTCTGTCTCTCACCTTCTTTTTTTTTTTTTTTTAATGTTTTTTATTTATTTCTAGGAGAGAGAGAGAGACAGCGCGAGCAGGGGAGGGTCAGAGAGAGAGGGAGTCACAGACCGAAACAGGCTCCAGGCTCTGAGCTGGCAGCCAGCACAGAGCCCGACGCGGGGCTCGAACCCACGAACCGCGAGATCATGACCTAAGCGAAAGTCAGACACCTAACCGACTAAGCCACCCAGGCGTCCCTCTGTCTCTCACCTTCTGCACACCAGAGTTTGGGCCTTCTTTGGCAGGGACGTAAGAGGAGGCAGGGACACAGAGGAAGGAAAGGTTGGGGTTTGCTTTAACGGGAAAGATGAGATCTGTGCCTCTTTTAACAATGTAAATATTAGCCAAGCAGTAATAATAATTGTTCGTATTTCTTGAATACTTACTACGCACCAGGCACTGTGCCAGGAACTTTATATACATTACCTCAGTTAATCTTCACTACAGCCTTGTCCGGTAGAAAATATCATTGTACCCATTTTACAGATGAGTAAACTAGCAGAGACTTATTTATATACATCGTGGTAACTACAGATGCCAGCAGATGATACAGAGGAATCATAAATTCTGAGTCGAGTGTAATAGGGAGTGCTGGAGACTGCAGCCAGCTGGAGAGAGTCACTCCGCTTTTCCTTTTTTTTTTGAGGCATGACATACATACATTAAAGTGGTAAAATACGCTAAATTCAAATGTACCGCTTGATGATTTTTACATATATATTTATACATGTGCCACCACCACCCAAATCAAAATACAGAATAATTCTAGTACGCCAAAACATTCCTTCTGAGGCCTTCTAATTTAATTATTTCTTGTTTTTTGTTTTTTTAATTCTACGAAAGTATAATAGCTAAGAGGAGCCTAAGGAGACACGATGACCAAATATAATGTGAATCCTGGAGAAAAAAAAAGGGGGGGGGGGATTTCAGGTGTAAACTAAGGAAATTTGAATCAAGTATGGACTTTAGTTAATATTAACATACCCATATTTATTCAGTAGCTGTGAAAAACGTACATACTAGCATAAGCTCTTCATACCAGGGTGACTAACTAGGGGGTCGATGGGAGTTTCCTATTCTGTTCCTAGCCACTTTTGATTTGTAAATATAAAAGTCTTCTAAAACAAAAAGTTTGCTTAAAAAAAATCACTCCAGGAAATCCTCCAGCAGAATATGTTTGTAGGCAGGCTCTGGCCTTTAAGCTGTCAGTTTGCAGCATCTAATACTGTGATGCCCTCATTTTACCAATGGGGAAACTGAGGCCCAGAAAGGGGAAGCCGCTTGTGCAGGGCATCCCTGTAGCAGGACCGTCCTGAAGGGCATCCTGAAGCCAGGACCCAAAGGCCGGTCGGCGCTCCCGCTGCGGAGTGGCGTCCGGAATGTGGGGGTGGGGGCACTGCCCGCTTCTCCCTGAATCTCTGAGCCCCCTGCCCTGCAAGAAGCTGCCAGGGGGCCAGCCAGCTTCCCTCTGCTGCTTCCTCCTAAGCTCTCCGGGGCTGTCAGTTGGAAACCAGTTCTGCCACTGGCCTCAACCCCAGAGGGAGTGGTCATGGGCAGTTCCTGTTCTGGGAGCAGGATGTCACCTTCGCACCCTGGCCAACCTCGATGCACCGCATAGGTGTCCCCCCTGCCCAGCACAGGATGTGAGTTGAGTATTGGATGGATGGGTGAGTGAAGAAATGGCGGGAAGAAGTAGGTGGCAAGGGTGGGTAGTTAGGGGTGTGTGGGGGGAGAGAAAGGGGGCCGGGAGCTCAGAGTTTGTAGCCAGATGGGCTGCGCTGAAGCCTGGATCTGCTGCTTCCAGCCGCATGACCTTGGACAAGTCAACCTCTCTGTGCCCCAGTTTCTTCAACTTAAACTGGGGATAATAGCAGTACCTGTGAGGGAGGGAAGTGATAAATATAGGGAAGGAGGGAAGAGAAAGAGGGGAGGAGTGATGACTTAGGTTTCATATCGGGACATGGGAACGTAGACAAAGCTACACTCCCGGCCACTAACCCAGGAAAGGTAGATGAGCGGCGTTATAACAGTAGGTAGAGCACAGACTTGGGAACCTGTCCGCCACGGTTCAAACTCCAAGGCCGTCACACACTGGCCGTGTAGCCTTAGGCAAGAGAGTTAAGGTCTTTGTGCCTCAGTGTCCTCATCTGTAAAATGGGTGTAGTAACTATCCTACTTACTTCACAAGGCTTTATGAGATCTAAAGAATTGACTGGTATGTGCATAGCACTTAGGACTATTCCTGGCATGTTTAAAATAGCCCCCGGCATATAAGGAGTGTTTATTAAATAGAGGAAAGGTCTTATGCCAAAAGCCCACTCTCTTCCCTGGAAGGGCCCCAACTTTCAGGAGAGATTGGGGCTCAGGCTTTGTAAACTCACCTGCTGACTCCAGGTGAGACCCTGCCTGGATGAAGTCACATGGGGAGAGGGCTGAACTGGTGACCAGCTGCCCATCTCTATGGCCTCACCCACCTCCAGCCAACCCAGGATAGGCAGCACTTCCAATATTTTAAGAGAAGCCAGAAATCTGGATTCTTAGGCACAGTTTCCCAATTTTCAAACATTGGCACTTAGTTCAAATTTATTTTAAGCTCTTAGCAAAACAAACAAATTTATTTTAAGCTGGCTGCTCTCCCAAGTGGCTGGTTTGCAGCCTCTACCCCAGGCCAGTCCTACCAGTTTGCTTTCTTATACTTTTCTCCTGCATTTTAGAGGAAAGGAAACCGAGGTCCAGAGAAGAATGGTTGAACCTGTCGTGTCTGACCGCTTCGAGCAGTCAGCAGGCAACGTGCTAGTTTCCCCCTCCTGGCTGCAAGCCACCGGGTCCCCCAGGTAATCAATCAGACTTTGGACCAGGTGAGGGAAGAGTGAGAAAAGGGGAATTTTCCCCGGCCCAGGGTTCTTTCAGTAGCATATCTGAAATACGGTGTTTGTGAACTAAATACCAATTGCACCATGCGTCAGGAGTACAGCTGAGTGTGAAGCAAGAGCCGCCCCCGCTTCCAAAGCCGTAGCAGAGACTTACAAAGCTCCAGCTTCACTGCCAGCCCTGGCTCCGCAGGTAGGGGCCAGGGTTCCCAGGGGTTCCTGAAACTTACCATTTGCCGCTGTGGTGGTCAAGGGAGGAGCCGGCGGGAAGGTCTGTTGTAAAGAAGTCACGACGTGCTAGCTAGAGGGGTTGAGAAAAAAAAAAAAAAAAAAACAGGGGAGTCATGTTCTGGAGAGAGGTTTTAGAGGAGTATTTGGGGGGAAGACAGTTCAGTTACAGGCTTGTCATCCTCTGAACTTGAGTTACCTTTTCTTTCTTGCTGAAAAAGTTCTCTTTGTTTCCCATTTACTTACCCGGACTGTACCGCCATTTCTTCATCTGTAAAATGGGGATAAATATTGTCCTCACTTCCTGCAGCTGGTGATGAGGGTGAAATGGGACAATATGTGCAGAGGATTAAACAATAAAAAGCAGCCATCGGTGTCAGAAGCAGGCAGCCTGCCTGTGTGTGTACAAGCAGCAGCTTGAGAACCTTTCACTCCTGGCCTTTCTTTACTCTGTGTACATGATTGTGATCTTTGCTTTGTCTGGAGAATCAGTGCTTCTAGTAGGTTCAGAGGACTTCCTGTGGGTCAGGTTCTGTGCTAGGCTCTGCCACCTACTTTCTCTTCTTTGAGTGGCTCTGGGAGGCCAACACCATCGTCATCTTTGCAGATGAAGAACCTTAGTGGCTCTGGGAGGGAACACGACATATCCAAGGCCACCCCAGGTAGGGACGCAACCTTGAGCAAGTCCCGTTACCATCCTGAGCCCCTGGGGTCCTCATTTGTAAAAGGAGGCTCAGGACACCCATCTCAGTGCTGCTGGAGGGGATCGATGAGGCAATACTTGCAGAGTGCACCATCAGCTGTAAACCCCAGCCAAAGGGACAGCATCAATGAGAGTCTCCCAGTGCCCTGCCCCCGTCTGGGGCTCAGGGCATTTTGGCAGTAGGAGCTATGAAGGAAAGTTATTTCAAGTGTCTTTTTTCTTGGGTGGTTTCCAAAATGTATCTCCTCCCTCCAGCTAACAAGTGCAACGCTGGCTTGAGCAGAGCTCTGCTCACAGCAAGTCACTTCCAGTGGAATGACCTGGAAGATAGAAAGGAAATGGGCATGATGGTCTCAGGGGAGACAGGATCACAGAGAAAGCCTCAGGCTTTGGAGTCAGACAGATGTGAGATCAAATCCCGACTCTTCTGCCTACCAGCTGGGTGACTCCGAGCCAGCTGGTTAACCTCTCTGAGTCTCACACAGGGAAGCGTTATGATGAAGGGGATAAGCAAGGCAGGTGAGAAACGAAGCATGAGTATCCACAGCATCCAATGAGATCAGCCCCAAGTCCGAGGCTGGGGATGCAGACATTGCTTGGGGGTAGAGAATAGGATAGAAGCCAGTCAAGGATTCAGGGTTCAGGGATGCAGGGGAGAAGGGTCAGCTGCTAAACTGGGAAAAGGAAGACTGGTCCAGTAGGGCTTAGCAGTACACGTACACTGGATCATGAGCCGCTAGAGTACAGGCATTCTGTCCTTTTCACATCCGTGGCCTGGCTCATAGCAGATGCACACATACGGGTACATTTCAACACCTGAATTTAATATCTACTTTCCTTCCCGCCCCATGCCCACGTATTTAGTCCTCCCTATATATAGCTTTTAATCTCCCACCCCACCAGCACACCTCTGCACGATGTGAAAGAGCACAGGCTCTGGTGTCTGACAGACTTAGATTCAAGTTCAAAGTCTGCCCATGCTGGGGGCATAGCATTGGGCAGGTTACCTCCCAGCGTTTCCTCTTGTGTAAGTGGGCTACTGCCGCCTCTGTGGCAGAGTTAGTGAAAGAGTCAGAGATGATGCGTGTGAAAGCACCTCGAGTGGTCCCCGACACGTAGCGGGCATTCCGATGGTGTCGTCAGGAAGTGCGGTTGCTCCTTACCTGTGTGGCCCATGGCCACCTCCGACTTCTCTCCCCACGCCCAGACCATATTCCCTGAGGCACTCACAGTTTGTCTTCACAGCTCAGCACCCGGGCTATAAACATCTAGGCAGTATCCCCTCTGTCCCCGCTGTCCCTTTGCGTGATTTCCACACCGCTCCTACACTGACTGGCTGTGGTAGGGCTAAGAACATCCACGAAACACCTCAAAAAAGAGTATCAGCAGTCGGCTCACGGATCAAGAGCAAACTGTCCTCAAGGATTAAAACAGCCATCCGTAATCACTAAGCATCCTCTGGCTGTGAATGCTCTCAGGCTGAGAGCTTCTGAATGAAGGGCTTCCTGGTCCCCGTCCTCTGTCTGTCCCTTGAGGATGGCCTGTGAACTCCGCACCACTGCCGGCTGATGATTGTAACGGGTGCTTCTCTGGTACCTTGAGGTCCGGCTGAATTCCCGAAAGGTGCGACTGGCCCTGTGACTGGCCCTGCTTCCGTGAAAGCATCTGGGGACAGGTGCAGAGCTGGGGAGGAACCCATGAAGCTCGGGCGTGGAGGGGCTGGGGGCCCATAGAGAGGCAGCCTGCCCATTTGGGATGTGCGTGCCCTCGAAGTCCGGCCGGCAAGGGTCTCAAGCCAGAACCTGCCTATGTCCGGCTAGTGACCCCTTACCCACGCGCGTCCGGCCCTGTTCCAGGAGCCGCCTCCTCGGAGCTGAGAGCTGGGCTCACCCTGCTCCTAAGTGGGAAGTGCCGCTTTAACGCCTGACGCTCTTGAAGAAGCTCCACAGCCGCCTGCAAGGGTCCGGGAGAGCTTATCTGCGGCAAGTTAGCCTCGCTGCCACCCTCTGAACCCGGGGTGATACGTCACCTGCCGAAGTCACAGAGTTTGGTCCAATACAAGTCAAACGCCTCTAAGCTCACGCCTGCCCCGCCCAGCCCCCTCTCTTGCTCTGCGTTTAGGATTTCTCTCCACCCACCTGCCACGGGGAGCAGATGGCGGGCCCGTCGTCCATTACCTGGCGGGACTGGGAGTCTGAGCTTCACACCTGTCCCCCCCCGCCCCGCCCCACCCCTTCCTGCCTGCTCCTGTGCTGGCTCCCACACTCAGCCTCTCCCTCTGGGCCCCTGAGCTAATTACAGGCTTCCCTGAATCATTGGAAGGAAAAGCTAATTAAATCAGGGTCGGCCATCAATTTTCTGGCTAAGGACAGGCAGCCAACACCTTTCTTCCACTCCCGGATCCTGAAACGACCACTTGGAGTTTTAGGGGAGTTTGAGAACAGGGTGTGTTTTGTGTTTTGTGTTTTTTAATCTCTTAGGGCTGAGTTTTAGGAAGAACAGCAAGATGGGACGTTTCCTCAGCTGCTCCTTCGCACCACGTCGGGGGGGAACCTGTGGGGTCAGGTTCGGGGGGCCGGACAACAGGTGCGCTCAGTTGTGCACAGCTGGGGGAACGTGTGAGGGGATGAGTAGGTGACACTTTCTCCCTGGAAATCCCCCACCATCCCCGCTGCTAACGATTGTGCACCTGAGTCCTGCCACCTGCTGGGGGGGAGTGGCCTCGGGCAGCACTCTCCACCTCTGTGCCTCAGTTTCCTCACTGGTCACGAGAGTGCCTGCCTCACAGAGTCAAAGAGAACTAAACGAGATAACATATAAACCAGCCAGTATGGAGCAGGTGGTTGGCCAGTGTCTGTTGAACAAACAAGTGACTACAAAGTGCCTGGCACGGTGCCACAGAGAGCGTCACCACCCGAGCAGAGTTAGTTGTCCGGTCCCTCTTGAATCCCCGTTTGCTACTGTAAACACTCACGGGACTCACGCAACCTAAAGCCTGTAGGTGAATAAAATTCACTGTGTGTTTTCCCCTCTGCGAAGCAGGGGCCAAAGAAGCAGGTGGGGCTGGGGGCGTGGCACCGAGGGCACCATCGCCACGGCCACCCTCTCCCTCGCCACCAGATGCCCGCTCCTTTTCCTTTCTTCCAGGTCTCAGAGTCCCAGCTGGGCTTCTCAGCCCCTTCCCACTCTGTCCCTCGTGAGCCATGTCCTCACCAACTTCCTCGCAGGGGGAGGTGCCTGAGACCAGCATGTGGCTGTCCCAGCCACGCACTTTATTGCAGATAGAGGGGGATGTGCTCAACTGAGTCAGGAGGTCCCAAAGGCAGGGACCGAGCGGGGCGGGTCCACTGTGCCAGCCAGGCCTGAAGTCCACTTTGAATCCCGGCCAGCTGTGCAGCCTCAGGCAAGTCAGCTAACTTTTCTGCGCCTGTTTCCTCCTCTGCGACACGGACATGATAATAGATGTCCCTCGTAGGGTTGTTAGGAGAGTTAAATGGGTCCGTATGTGCCGAGAGCTTCGAACGTGGCCCGGCCTAGAACCGGCCGTGCGCAAGCGTTAGTCATGCCTGGTATTTCAGAAGCAGGGTCTCACGGACCCCTCGGCACAGCCAGCCCACCCTGGTGGCCTGGTGCCTCTCCTCTTAGGGCTGAAGTATGGGGAGCAGAAGCTCCTTGGCCGCCGTCACTCAGCATGAACCCCTCGTTCCGCTGAGAGCCTGACAGTGTCTGTCAGGACAAGGAAGGCTCAGAGCAGGGCGGGGGTGGCTGAGAAGGCCCAGGCCTCCCTCAGAGGCTCAAGCGGAGTCGGGAGGTGGCTATAAATATGAGAGGCGAGGGGCTTTCTAACTAGGCCAGGAATGTGTGTTAGTCATTGAGGTCAGAGCGGGCCGCACAAGCGCTTGGCTGGGAAAAGAGTGTATCCAGGACTGAGCTCTGCAGGCTCAGGAGAAGCCAGAGAGCTGAGGCCGAGAAGGAGGTGATGAACAGGGCTCAGCCAGGGGCATGCTGGCACCCCGAGATGTGGTCATAGGGGTGGTGGCCGACCCCAGGAATGTCCCTGCTGCCCCTTCTAGTCCCCCAGAAGTCCTCCTGCAGCCCAGATCAGATGGGCCACGTATAACCACCCGCGGGCGAAGGCCAAGCCGTGCTTCCCAGAGGGCACGCTCGGGCCACTGTTCTGGGGCGTAAACAGGCGCGTCCTTCCTATTTTAATAGCTGTGCACTTATTTTAACACGTTAGGAGAAAAATACAACTGGCAAAGCAGATCCATGGTCTCGTGGTGATATATGCTTAAGATAATACCAAGTAGGTGTATACATTTTTTTAAGAGGGAGGTGGTTGTTTTTTTTAAATATACACTCATGGAACCAGCCACCACCATTACTGAGGTCTGGGGGTTCTGACGCAGAGGCAGAATGCTCGTTTCCTCGCTGTGGGGCTGCGGTTGCCTCCGAGTCTCCCACCCCACGCCCCAGCCCCCCCTTTCCCCGGCGTCCCTGCCCTGGCACCTGACCCCCGCACCTCTCTCGCTGCGCCCACCAGCTGGAATGCTCGTCCCCTCCGCCTTTCCCCCGGCAGGGACCAGGCGAGGTGAGCCCCTCATAGTCCCCACACTGCATGAGGGTCGCCCTAGCTGGGGCCGAGGCTGCCTCGGTGATGGGGAAGGTGAGCCCTGGCTTGTGGGCCTTCCTGCTGGCTGTGCCCAGCTCGGAGCCTGAAGCCGACACGCAGTCATTCCCCGGAGCCATCCCTGCGGGTGGCCGCGGGCGCTCACACACTCTCGCCTGTGGGGTTCAGTCCCCTCCCTCATCTGTCAGCTGGGGATGCTACGTTTCCTTTCCCGGGGGGGTGTCCGGTGAGTTTACCCCACCTGAAGGCATGTGCCTGGCCTATCATAAGCACCCACAGATGCAGGCTCTGAGCCCTGGAATCATCAACGCTGCCATCACTACCAGGGGCCCGTGAATGCCCAGCAGGTGAGGCCACAGTGGTGCGGAGTGCACGGCCGGGAGGTGAGACCAGAGCCCCCTTGCACTTAGGATCAGGAGTCCATTCCCAGTGCCTACGTTCTCCACCCCTCTCATTTTGGATATAGGGGAACCAAGCCCTGGAACCGGGGCCTGGGACCCCCACCCTTTAATCTGCAGGTTGTTCCCAGGCTGGGGGAGGAGCTGACAGTCCAGCCTCACCCCCGCCCACAGAGACAGGCAGGCCTCCCTGAACTTCCCCGCGTCCTTGGCAGGGGCCGGGGAGACCTGGTGAGGAATCCCAGGGGCTGGGGCCGGCCAGAGAGTCCTCACTGCCCGGAGTCAGTGAATCAAAAGCTTCATTCTTTGTGGATTCCTCCAATAGATAGGGGCAGACGTGACCTTTGTCGTTTGTTATTTTTAGCCGAGCAGGCAAGGAATGATAAAAACCTGTATGGGAGCTGACTATAAATAACACGGCTGTGGCGTTAAACACACACACGCACGCACGCACGCACACACACACATCTAAAACCTGGAGATCTAAATAAGCACTGCCCTCAAAGTAGAATAACAGCATTAGCATAGCGCTTTATGGCCGAGGAGCCGATTTCACAAAAGCCATTTCTTGGGATCGCCCCGCAGTTCCCTGGGGGGGACACTTTTATTGTCCCCATTCTTCAGGTGAGGAAATAAGGAGTGAGACTGGCCAGTGAGGTCACTGGCTCCGCGCCTGATGGGCGGCGGGGGCCTGACATCTATCCCTGTCCCAGTCATGGAGTCTCTGAGAGGTGCAGCAGCTTGCCCAAGGCTTCAGGGAGACAGGAGCAGGGCCACCTCGGGTCACCTGTCCCCGAATTCAACCGTCCGCTGGCTGCTGGCAACCTTACGGGGCTGGAGGAAGAAGAGGGGTGGATGTAGACAGATCACGGGGTGGTCACAGGGCATCGTGGACCCTCGGGACGGGAGTTTGAGTGAGAAAGTGGTGGCTGGGGTGCCGGAGGTTAAGAGGAGACAGGTTGGGGGCGTCTGGGAGGCTCAGTCAAGTGTCTGACCTTCACTCAGGTCGCCATCTCCATGAATTCCAGCCCCACATCCGGCTCTGCGCTGACAGTGCGGAGCCTGCTTGGGATTCTCTCTCTCTCTCTCTCTCTCTCTCTCTTCCCTGCTACCTCCCCCCTCCCCCCATCTGTCTGTCTGTCTCTGTTTCTCGGTCTCTCTTTCAAATAAACTTTAAAACGAGAGAGGAGGCAGGTCGGGAAGGGCTTAGCACTGAGAGTGGCAAAGGGGAGGGGCAGAGAGGAGGCGACCGGCCACCGTGTGTTCCCGAGCGGTGCCAACCAGGCTCACCTCGCCCGACAAGTCCCTTCGGGCCGGGCGGCCATCCTCGGCACAGCAGCAGGGTAGGAGAGAAGCCCAGGAGCAGGTTACCAGTGCTGGGATGGGCATGGGCAGCTGGAGGAGCTGGTCCGAGGCCGCCAGAGCGGAACCCCCCCCCCCCCCCAGAACTGCCAGGCCGTGGACGAGGCAGCAGTGTTGAGCTCCCGCCCGGGGCTCAGTGTCGTGCTGGTAGCACTTCATGACCGGCTCTCGGGGAGGAAGGTGCCCCGCTCTGCGGTGCTCGCCAGCCTCTGTGGTGTAAATGCCCCCCTCGCTGGCACCCTGGCCGATTACAGCTGCCCCCACGACGTCACTCATCCATCCCCTCAGCTCTCGGGAGCCCGCGCTGCTCCAGAAGGCCGCTGGGCAAGGCTGCCACCACAGCCAGCCCCCCAGGACAGGACAGCTTTGTCCTGCTTGCTTACGGGAACAGAGGAGGGGCATGTGGGTCATTTGAAGCTACTAATAGCTGTGCATGTGACACACGACAGGCCGAGCATTTTACATGCTAGTTCCATTCTCAGTATGGTCCTGTGAGGTGGACGTCATCTCTAGCTTGCTGATGAAGAAACGGAGGCTCAGAGAGGGGAAGTGACTTGCCCGAGGCAACACAGCCAGTGAGTAGCGGCGCCTGAATGTGGACCCAGGTGTGTGTGAGTTCAGCGGCCACACCCCAGCCCTACACCATCCAGCCTCCAGCCAGAGTGGCTCTGGGGTGTGGGCTGGGGCTAGATTTTCAGGCAGGGGTTCACGGGTGGGTTCCTCTGTGGGGCTGGAGCTGAGAGGCCTGGCCAGGTCCCAGGGGAGAGGGTCACCACCCTTGGGAGAAATCCCGAGGTTTGAGACTACCCCCACACGGGGAGGGCTCCGAGCCGGAGCCCCACCTTCCCCCACACCCGTGGCACCCACAGGGCTCTCCAAACCCTTCCTCCCCCTTCTCTCCTTCACAACTGAGCATCCTGTTACCAAAACCTGCTCCAGGAAGCAGTTCCCACACTGCCAGGCATGTAGTAGGTGCTAAATTAATGCTGAAGAAATGAACCAGTGATATCTTCATATTCTCTCTCATTTTGTTGGAAATCAAAGACCGGATCAATTATATTATTATTCCCACTTCATGGATATAGAAACTGAGGTTCTTTTTTTTTTTAAATTTTTTAAATCTATTTTTGAGAGAAAGGAGAGAGTATGAGCAGGGGAGGGGCAGAGAGAGGGGGAGACACAGAATCTGAAGCAGGCTCCAGACTCTGAGCTGTCGGCACAGATTGCAACGCAGGCCTCGAATTCACAAACTGTCAGATCATGACCTGAGCCGATGTCGGATGCTCAACCGACTGAGCCACCCAGGTGCCCCTAGAAACTTAGGTTCTAGCCGACCAAATGACTAGTTCCAGGCCATGGCGGAATGGCGGGGCTGGAGTTCCGCCCCCCATCTCTGTGACCCCTAAGCACTCTGCTGTACTGTGCAGTGCACCCCAGAGAGAAATAGCCCCTCGTATCTGAGAATCCCTTATAGTTTGTCAAGACTCTTCCATTTCCTTCTTGTACCTCGTGGTTGCAAACTGGCCTGTGGATACGAGGACAGGGAGGCTGGGGGACAGGGGGGTGGGCTCGGGAGAACAGGACCCTCCTTGGCCCATGGCAATTAGCCTCACCTCCAGGGGCGACAGGTCCATGGCCTCGCAGTGAGAGAGAGTTTGCCAGCCTCACGGACACTCCTGTCCACAGAGTGGGCCACCCAGGCCTGGAAATCCCCAAGGATGCAGGGGCTCCTTGGAAGGTGACCATGACCCCAGCGCAGGTGCCCTTTGGAGTCATATTTTATAAAGACCGAGTTGAGCACGGAGGTCCCACGAGGTGATGGGGGCATTTCTTAGAGGGTTAAAGGGCTTCTGTAGAGCTGCCAGGCCCCCCCCCCC
>NW_027551576.1:1576798-1585048 GCF_008692635.1 Crocuta crocuta | reverse complement strand
CCCGGCCCCCCCCCCCACCCGGCCCCAGCTCTGCTGCACTGTCCCCAGGGCAGGTGGCTGCCCTAGGCTGGGGCTCAGGATCCCTGTCTGTAAAATGGAAGGGTAGGGCTGATGGGGGGCGTGGCACACCCTCCAGCCCCCGGTGGGCCATGATTCCCCATAAACCAGCTTCATAAACAGATCCTGAAGGGAATTTGCTCTGGGGAGAAAGTGGGACACCCCCACGGGGATCCCTCTGAAGGCTGCTGAGGCTGCATCGGCATCGCCTGTGTCCCAGGGTAGAAGAGCTCATCTCTTACTCTCCCTCCTCAGGCCCAGCCCCAGCCCTACATCCCACCTCTACCCTGCCCCCTTCGGCCACTTGCTCGACACCCTGGCCGGGCCCAAGCACTCCCCATGCTTCCCCAGGGTAGGGAAGAGGGCCTGTCTTCAAATCCCAACACCCTTTCCGGCTGGACCACTTCATTCTAGTTACGTGGCCCCTCTACCTCCGTTTCATCATCTGTAAAATGGGGATGATAATACATAGGAACTAAGTGAGCCACAACATGAAAACTTAGAACGAACAGTACCTGGCACGTAGTAATGGTCCAGGCAGTGCTACCTCTCAGTACTACTATTTGTAATGTGTACAGGTACGATCTCTTCTGCCCGGCGGCTCTCATGTGGAGCTACCCTTATGACAATCTAACATCCTGAAAAGAGCACTGGATTGAGAGTCCTGACCCCACAGCTCTCATCTCAGTCTTCCCTGATGCTCAGGGGCAAGGATCCCTTCACCTCTCCTGGCCTCTGCTTCCCTTCTGTCCGGTGGCCCCCTCCGTCCCCAGCGCACTTGAGAGTCCTAAGTGTCTGTTGAATGTTCTTTATGACGTGACTCTGTCAACAGGACCCCTTTCCTTCTTGCTGATGTGTCCCTGGCTCAGAGTCTGCCCCAAGCATGGTTTGTTGAATGAATGTGTTACCTGTGGAAGGTGTGATGTTCCTGTGGTGCAGCTGTCTAACAATGTGGGATTCTATCACGTGGCAGGCACCTTGTTGAGGGCTTCATGCTCCTCATTCTGTTTAATTCTTAAAATCCTTCTAAGGTTCCCCCCACTCCAGGAATAAGGACAGAAATCTGGAGGGTGGTCTACGAGTCCCCCACACCTCTTCTGTCCCTTGCTCACACTCTTCCCCCTCTAGGCACTCAGGCCCCCTTTCAAGTTCTTTGAGAATTGCTCTTTCTAGCCACAGGGCCTTTGCACATACCATTCCCTTTGCCAGGAACACCACCTCTCCATTTACCTAGAGAACTCCTGCTCAGACTCCAGACCTCAGCTCAGTGACGGCCCCCACCTTGGAGAAACTTTCTGCAACTTCCCCCTCCACTCCCACCAGGGATGACCAGGTCACCCCATGAATGTGCTCGTGGACTCTGCCCCTTCATCTTGTACCCTTTGGTCAGTTTACATTGTTTGTTCATTCATTTCACATCTGTCTCTAAATCGTCTTGAGAGTAGACACCACGGGCTTTTCTGCTGCACCCACGGCACCGAGCACAGACCCTGGCAAGTAGTACACGTCAGTGGATACTTGCTCAACAAATGAGCAGACAGAGAAGCAGGAAACTGATGATACCGTGCCTAGTTTACAGATCAGAAGCCTGAGGCCAGAGAGATCAAGAGACTTGCCCCAAATCACACAGCCCATCAGAGTGGAGCAGGATGTGAGCTAGTCCGTGGGGCTCCAGCAACTAATCTCTTTGACCCCGCCCCACCCCCCTGCCACTTTGGGGTGCAGTGGCGGACAAAGCCAGAGGGGCTCCCAGAGGGAGGGGGCTTCAGTGACAGAACAAGGGCTTCAGTCCCCCTCAGAGCCCTGCTCCCTAGAAGCCTCATAAGGGGTGAGCCCGTAACCTCACTTCTCGGTGAGCCTTCCAGGAAAGATCTGAGGTCTAATTCTGGCTCCAGCTGTGTGATCCTGGGCTTGTCACCTCCACTCTCCAGATCTCGGTTTCCTCATCTGTAAAATGGGGGTGATACTCTCCACATAGCAGGTCAACTGTGTGTGTGTAGATATGTGCATCAGCACACAGGAAGGCTCTCAGCAGAGGTAGCTGATGATGGGTCCCTGCGGCCCCCCAACCCATTCTGACGGCACGCCGGCAGCCTGGAGGGGTGCGTGTCGGTCCCTGACTCCTCACTCGGTACAATCCAGCAGCGTGCAGCTGTCCAGCCGTCAGCAGGAGGGGCTCTCGGCTGCAGTACTCTCCATGTCACCCCTGGGCTCCCGAGTCCCTGGGACTCCTCTCTCCCTGCCGGGCCCCACAACGTCCTCAGGAGGAGGACACCCGAGGCAGGCTGTGGGGCAGACTGCTAGGTTTGAATGCTCAGTCCGTGCCGCACAGCTGTGCTCCCTCAGGCAAGCCGCTCGCCCTCCCTGGGCTTACCCTTCGCCTCTAAACTGAGGGTTGATAACACGAAATTCTCCTGGGTAGCAGCGAGGAGTAAACAACAGCTCTTGTGTCAAGTGCCCGGCACACAGTAGGCACTCAGCGAATGGCAGAGTCCCTTTTCCCTTCTCCCGCCTGTCCTGGATCCGTCACCGCTAGTCCTCTGTTTCCTCCTTCCGTCTCCTCGTCTTTCCCCAGGGAGCCAGCCTTCGGGCAGGAGTGAAAGCACACGCACACAAATGTTAACTAGGAACCCCAGCACAGTACCTCACATTCAGTGAGAGCTAAATAAATATTTGTAGACTGAGTAATCCTCAAGAAATGAATTGCTAATGGTAAAATGTCAGGCTGTAGGTAGCTGGGAGGGAGCATTGAGGGATAGGGCCTCCTCGGGTACTCGGTTCCCCCTGGGTTCAGCCCTGGGTTCAAGCACCCTGTTCCCAGCCGAGACGTCACTGAGGAGCATCAGAGTGAAGTTCAGGTCTTCCTTCGCCCTTCACGAGGTGGGCGTGCAGAGCGAGCCCCATTCATTGACAGGCTCAGGAAACAGCGGCTCTAAGACCAGGACCTCCAGCGAGTGCGAAGAATATTTCCAGAGCCACAGAGAGATGCAAATGCCAGTTCAAAACCACCAGGGGAATTGCTTTTTCACTCAACAAACCTGCACTCGTCAATTCAATCAATATTTATCGAGGTTCTGTGCCCAGTGCCGAGGATACAAGCAAATGAGATCCGTTCCCTATCCCCAAGGATCCCCCCAGCCTGATGGGCATGACATAAAAAGGTTAATAGCAACAAACTTCTTGCGGGGGTTTGAGACGATGGAGGGGAAACCAGGGAAGGCTTCGGGGAGGAGGGGTTGCTGGAGCTGAGCCTTGAAGCATGAGTAGGAGTTCTCCAGGCAGAAAAGTGGGAAGGGAAGGCATCCCAGGCAGAGTGGATGGTGCGTGCAAAGACACGGAGGCATGGAAATGCAAGAGCGTGTTTGAAGAGGGGAGAGGCTTAGTGTGGGGAAAGCGGAAAGAGGGTAATGGGGAGGGTCTGGAATGGTCACCTGGCCTTCATGAGCCATGGAAGGAGTTTGGGCTTTATGCTCAGGGCACAGGGAAGCCACATAGGGTTTAGAGGAGTTGAGAAGCTCTCTAAGGTGCAGGGGATGGGTAAACAGGGGGAGGGGAGCAGGAGAAGAAGGGAGACCAAGGTGAGGAGGCAGGACTGACAGATGAGGTGGCCGGTGTGTTTGCATGTGCATTAACCAAGGGCTAGCATGGATGAGACCATGTGGCCAGGCCTGGAAAAGGCAACCTCCCCCAGGGAGACCTCCCATAATAGTTCTGGGTTCCCCAGGCTCTGTGTTCTCACAGGAGAGAAAGCGCCAGCTCTCTAACTGGCCCCTGTTCCTAACCTCTGGCCGCACAGAGGGGCAGCACCGTCAGTCATCACCACACACCTGCCCTGCCCCACTGGAAGGCTAGGGTAGGCCTTCTGGGCTCCGGTGTTCTCACCTGTGGCTCCCTGGACCCAGGTTCACACCCACCTCCTCTGGGGCCCTTGGGCTTAGCGTGGGGACTCACGCGGTCCTGGCTTCAAGCCTCAGTTCCCAAACTCCCCGTATGACCTTGGGCAACATCATTTCGCCTCTCTGTACCTCACTTTGCTCGTCAGTAAAATGAGGGTGAAAAATAACCCTGCCTGCGCTCTACGGGGGAGGCATCTGAGCCCTTAGCCATCAGGATGAGGGGCGAGAAGACCCAACACCACCCCTCAACGTTTCCCAGGGGCCTTCTGGAGAATCTCGCTCTCCGTGTTTATGCTGTTAATAACAGCTGCCATTCTCCGTTAGCCTGCCACCCAGCCAAAGAGGTGTTAATATTCCCATTTTACAGATGAGAAAACTCAGGGAAGTTGAGTCATTGGCCCAAGTACTGCCAGTAACTGAAAGAACAGGGATTTGAACCCAGATCTGTCTGGCCACAAAACCAAGGTCAGGTTGGGCTAAGGAAATTTTGGACCTTGGTGGGAATGGGAATAGGGCCCCAAGGTGGCTGGGAGACCTGGGACACGCTGGGCCACATGGGCCCCCGACACACGTTCTATGACCCCTCAAGGTCATGGTCCTAGAAGAGCGTGAGTCGTATGCCTTAAACTTGAGTAAATTTAGGCAGGGACAGAGCAAAGGGTCTAAAACTCAAGTGGGTCCAATCTGGGCTCAAATCTTGACCTTGACCCTCACTGGCTCTGTGACTCCTAAGCAAGCCCCTTGAGGTCTCGAAGCCTCCATTTTTCTCGCCTATAAAATGGGAAGAAGCCCAGTCTCTCCAGAGGTGATTTGTGAAGGTCAGATAAGGCTGCGATGTGAGGGGCCTTTGGAATTAGCTTCTCATCCTCTGAGAGGTCCAGCCAGCCGCTCTTTGTGACAGCCATTAACCTGCCCCAGGACCCTGTGCAGGTAGCAGAAGACCCTGAGCTGGGTGAGGCAAGGGCAGGTGTAGCCCTCACTCCTCCTTCCCTTCCAGACGGGGAAGCAAAAGAGAACCTGTGCCTCTGATTCTGCCTCCCTGAGACCCGTCTGGACCCACCTCCTCTGTCTCCTTTGTGCAAATCGCCTCCATCAGACAGGGCCTCATCCCCACGCTGACCCCTGGGTAGACTGACCGTCTACTCCCCTCCTCTCTGGTCCTAGGATTTGTCCCCCAACATGGTCTGCACAACTAAAGACCGTTGGAGAATCAGACTGGGCTGGCTCTCCCCTCTCCCCTCACCCCTGCCCTATTTCTCATACCTTCCCCCAACCCAAACCCTCAATCCTTGTTCACCATAAGCCAAATCATGCTGGAGGCAGAAGCTATCAGTAACCCTCCTGGCCAGCCTCCTGCCTCTCTCCCCCTCTTCCCCGTGGGTGACCCTGCCATGCCGTTTCCAACCTTCCTGGAGTTGCAACACTGGCACCATTGTTTGTCCGATTTCACAACACCTCTGCCTGCCCAGTACCCCCTGCCCCCCAACATACCCTGGAAAGACAGGCCGGATGCCCTGGGTGTGTCTGCTGCAGGAAGGAAGGTAAGGGGGGCAGCGCAGGGGACGAACGTCTATGGCTGGATGACCTTGGGCAAGCCACTTGCATCCTTTTCTGGAGGCCTCAGTATGCTCAGCCTTAAAATGGGAGAAGTGGTGAGGAGCCCATGAAGGTCCTTCTGGTTCCGACATGTGATGAATCAAAATCACACACGCAATGGATTCATTCAAGCCTTTATTGTGGCACCTGCCGCGCGCCGGGGCTCTGGTGTGGCCACAGCTCAGTGAGGGAGGCAGATGTGTAGACCATCGCAGTGCAGTGCGCTCAGAGCCAGGCCAGACTCACGAATTGGTTCTTTCGGTGCAATCGGGAAGGACTGTCTGAGGAAGCAGCATTTGCGCTGGACTTTGAAGGGTGAATGGGAGTTCGTGGGCGAAACATAATGAAGAGCTTCCAGCCTATGCTGGCCGACATTCGGGCTGCCTCAGAGGCTAGGGGGCATCCTATAATTGGGGTGCAGATGCAGAGGCTGAAGCCCAAGGCCTGAAATACCAAGGAGATGGGGGCTCACCTAGATGTCAGTTCTAGTCGTCGGTTCTGGGAACAAAATCCATGAGCTTCGGAGAGTTTGGTGTTGGCTGGTGAAGGCCCAGCACCCCCTCCCCAGACCGGGGCCAGCGAGCAGGCAGGACTCAGGACTTTCAAGAGGATGAGTATTGAGGCTCCCAACCGGCCCCCCACCCTGCTGGCCTCCACAAATAGGGAGCCATGGGCCGGGCGTCCTCCGGCTAGGTGTCCGGTTTGATTTACCCCCTCCTGGCTTGAGAGACCGCGTACCCTGGCACCACGCACAAATGTCTCACTGTAACTCAGGTGCTCAGAGCAGTCATTTTAGTGGTAGGATCAAACGACTCACTGTTTGGCAGTGGCCTTCGCAAACTGTCAAGTGTGCCGGACGCAGGAAGGATTGTTACTCTGGCCCTGGTGGCTCGTAGTCGGCCCCTTGTGGGGCCATTTGTTTTGTAATCAGGAAGAGTGCTTTCCTCCCCTGTCGCTGCCCACCAGTGATGTCGCAGAAAGAACAGTGGGACACATGTGCTCCAGCCAGATGTGAGCTGCGGTGAGCCTTTCACCTTCGGCCCCTTAATTGCCCACCCTCACCCCAGGCCACCTCAGAACGCTTTTATTTGAGCCTGTGTAGGACAGAGGCTGCCCCTAGGCTCTGGGGAAGGGGTGGGGGGCTCCTGGCTCGGCCCCGCCTGGGGTGGGATCTGACTTAGAAGCCTGCGTGGGGGGGGGGGACCCGTGGAGCCCCTCATCTATACCCCCAGGAAGGGGCCAACATGGGAGCTCCCTGCCCGGGCCGTGGGAGGGGGCAAGAGCTTCCCTGAGCTGTGTCCCGGGCTGCTCTGTCGAAACCCCAGCGAGTGTCTTCCCTGCCTGGCCCAGTGGAGCCCGGCCGCCCAGCACTCAGCATCCTTAGCTTCTTAGCCTCCTCCCTGCCTCTCACGCCGGCTGCCTGGCCCAGGAGCAGAAAGGGACCCCTTGGTGGAGTCAGGGGAATACAGAGCAAGGAGCATCAGCACGGCCCTGCGGACCGAGGCCGCGTCGCTGGCGCTCACTCGCAGCGCTCTGCCTTCTGCCCGGCCAGGTTCTGATTTTGGTGCAGTGCAGGCTTTCAGCTTAACGAGACAAATTGATATTCTGTGCCAGCCCAGGGATGGAGAGGCAGCTCGGGACGCTCGGGCTCGGGCGGGCAGCTCAGAAGTGGGCAGGGGGTGGGGACAAGGGAAGGAGGCAGCTTCAGTGTGGAGCTGCCTGCGGGGGCCACCCCAGCCCGACCCCCTCCACGCTGACGGGCGCCCTGAGACAGTGGTCCTGAAGGCCCTTCCACCTGCGGTGCCTTCCTCCCAAGCAGGGCACCCCTCCTGGAGGCGGAGGGCAGGGGAAAGCTCCCATTGCACAGCCCCTGAGAAGCCCCTTCACCTTCTGTGACCTCCTAACCTTGCTCCTAGGTCTGTCCTCCTACGAGTCTGGATTTAAAGGGGCAGCAGGTCTGGGTTTAAACGGGTAGCAGATGAGGCAGGAAGAAGGGAGCAGTTGTCTGGGGGGCGGGGGTGCATTCCTGCAGACTCCCCATTGGGGTCTGGAGTCTCTGGACATGGTCAGACCCCCAATACGGTCAGACCCCAACTCGTCACAGATGTCCCTGTAGGTGCAGTGGATGTGGGAGGCATTTGTAGACACCCCTGCCAGCGCGCACCTGTGAGCAGATGAACAGCCCGGCCCCTGGAGCGGGTCTTCTGTGGGACCCACGGCCCCCAGGCAGGTGGGGGTGGTGGGGTGCAGGCCTGCCAGGGCAGTTTCTAGGCAGTAGGGAGCTCAGTGCAGGCTCTGCTGTGTTGGACCTGCAACCACAGATGTGTGTAGTCTCCGGTTGAGTCCGTGGCTCCCCCTAAGTGACCTTTGCCCCCCCACCCCAGGTCTGGGGGTGTCCTGACCCGAAAGAGGGGGAAACCAGAACCCCTGCATAGCCCAAGGTGTCCCCCAGCAAGTAGGGGGTGACTTGGGGGCCATTTGAGCAAAATCGTGCCCTCGCCCCCATCACTCTCTCCCGAGCACCACCAGCCTCAGGATGCCCTCCACTCAGCTCAGCCCCAAGCCACCCTCGCTGCGCCCTTGACATTCCCTCCCACTTCGGGGGGAGCGGGCATATTCCTGGGACTCTGCCAGCTTCAGTTCCTCATGATCCCACGGGAGGAATTAAAACCGCAAACAACACCGTGGTGGTTCGGTCCAC
>NW_027551576.1:1561628-1576782 GCF_008692635.1 Crocuta crocuta | reverse complement strand
CCACCTGCTCGGGCAGGATGGTACAGTCTGCAGAGGGACCCGGGCGCGCTGGCTGGGCTCCGCCGCGGCACCAGCTGCCGCACCGCGATTACGGGGCTGCCCGCTTGGAACCCGTGCCGGATTGGTGGTGATTTTCGTAGCCAAGTAAGTACCGGCATCCCCCNNNTGGGAGCCGGCGCCGAGGGAGACCCCCGTGTGAGGGTCCGTGTGCTGGGGGATAGGACGGGGGTGCTGGGGACTTGAGCAGGGGCCTTGGACCGGCGGATGCCCGGGGTCTCAGGTGGATGCCGGCAGCCTCGGCTCAGCAGATGCCCCCGTGCGTGTTATGCAAGGGCCTGCACGCTTCTCTCCCTCCGAGCTGCGACCCAGGGAGATGCAGAGGACTAGAGGGGGCCTCCTGGCCGGCCCCCACGGGGCTCCAAGAGACGCACAGGGTGGTCTCCCCCAGAGGGTCCCTCTGGTGGGGTGGGCTGCAGTGTGCCAGGACCGGACCGGAGGGTCAGGCCGGCTAAGGCATGTGGTGGCAGGGATGCGTCCCCAGGTCCCCACGACGTCCAGGACCCCCAGGATGCGTCCAGGGGGGCAGGAGTGGGGTGGCCGGGCCATTTTGCGGCAGTCACGCCTGGTGGTGGAGTTGGCACTTTCAGCGCAGATGCCCAGTTTCCCCGGCCAGGCTGGGGGGGGCCTCTGGCTGGGAGTTAGGCACCCGGGCTCCTCCCTGCCCCCTGCAGGCTCAGGATTGGGGAAATCCGCCAGGGGGTCTCTGCACTCCGCGTGGCTGGGCTGCCCAGCCACCCTTTGGAGCCAAGTGGTCATTCCGTGCGTGGCCGTCCTCTGTTCAGGTTGTGGTTGTGTGGAGTGGGGTCTCTGCGGCTGGCCTGTCCCCGTCAGGCACGTGCCCCCCGGGGGTCCTGGGCCCCCCACGCAGAGGCCCAGCCAGGCTCGACCTTCAGAAGGGTAAGCTCGGGGGCAGGCTCCGCCAGCAGAGGGGCTGGGTGTGCCGCCGAGCGCCCCTGGCCCGGCACAGAACGGGTTCCCTTCCTTGCCCGCAATGCTCTCCGAATCGCTGGGAGGAGGCAGAGCTGACGTTTGGGGCATTTCCAGGAGCTGCAGGCGCCATCCGGAGAAATTCTCCTTTGACGTGTGCAGTAGGAGGGGGCTTGGAGCGCGGGCCTCGGGGGGGCCTCCGCCTGTTAACTTCGTTGAAGGAGCAGTGGCAGGGAGGGGCTAGGACGGCTCTGGGGGAACCCTGCAGGGGGAGTTCAGGGGGGAGGCAAATGGCCCCTGCTATTCGGCTACCTTTGTACCCCGAGTCCCCTTCTCATCAGGGCAGATACACAGACACAAATACAGTTACACAGGGCAGTGTACTGTCTGTGTGCAAATCGTATACACATACAGAGTCCCTCTGCCCATAGACACACCTGAGCACATGTGAATACAGCTCACCTCCCTGGATACCACTGCTCACCTGCAGACGACAGCGTGCACACGAATGCATCGTGCACGCACACACCTGTGCAGGCAGCATACCCACACGTGCACGCAGCTCTAACACAGGAATGCAGAGGCTGCATGTGGGCTAACTGGCCGGCACATGGTGCCCTGCAGCAGCCACGAATGTGGCACGTGGCCCCGTGAGGGCCGGCCCCTGTGCGAAAATGACCGGCACATATCCGTGGTACCCCACATGCCGTGCCTCAGCAGGCACACAGCGTGCTGGATCGTGCCCATGGGGGGCTGTCGGTGGCATATGTACGAGGGCGGCCCCGGGCACACGGACGCAGCACCTCTGCTCCGTGCACACGTCTTCCCCTCAGCTTCCGGGCATCTGCCAAGGGAGTGAAGGTGGCTCTGTGGGCACTGGGGAGAGGCTTGCCCCTCAGGGACTACCTGTGAGGACAGAGGGACACCGGCCTGCAGAGGGCCAGCCCGCATTCCCGGGAGCTCTGATTGGACTCAGGCTATCAATGGTCTGCAGAGAAGGATGTCCAGAGTTGGAAAGGGGGCAGAGGAGGAGGCGGGAGCAGCTGCTGCCCACGGCCCAGACCACCAGGGGTCCGGACCAGCTCCCCACGCCCCTTCTCTGGCACCAGGAAACCAGCGCACTGGAGAGAGTCTTTCAGAGCTGGGGTCCGGGACACCGCCAGCAGCCCCCACGTCCTCTCCGGGCCACACATCAGAAGAGCTGCCTGTGGCTCATGCTGCAGAGACTGAAATGCTCTTCTCGCCTCGGCCCCCTCTCCCTTTCTCCCCACCTAGCACAGGTGTGGGTCAGGAGGCTTGGGCAAATAATGTCGAGGCAGGTAGCACTCACGGAGCTAACTGCTCTGCACCCATCACTTCAGTGGGGCCTCCCTTCGCCACGTTGTTCCCATGCCACAGATGAGGAAGCTGCACAGAGAGGTGGAGACACTTATCCAAGGTCACACAGCTGGAACATGGCAGAGACGGGGTGGAAGCCAGGCTGTTGGCTCCCCTGCCTGCCCTCTAGGACTCTCCCCTCCCTTCCTCCAGGAGGCCAGCTTCAACTTGGGGTGCCAACGTCTTGGAATCCAAGAGTCCAAGAACGTGGGATTTGAGATCAGACTCCAAGAAAGGGTCCAGAGAGTCTCCTGAGGGTAAAAAGCAGAGTCCCCCCCTGGCACATGTGGCCCTGTCCTAGACAGCCAGGCCACCCTTTGACCTGGTGGAACCGATGGCACCTAGAAAGCCAGCGCAGATGTGTGCATTCTAAAGTTACCTGGCATGGACCCATTCATAGCAGGGAAACTGAGGCCCGGGCCGGGGGAGAGGATTTGTCCAAGGTCACACTGTGCTCTCTGCCAGGTCCCAGGCGTGAAGCAGCGGGGGCCCGTTTGGTTCCTGGTTCTCCCCAGCTGTCTGACTCCAGGGTAAAATGACAAGTGCGCCAGCCCCAGCCTCTACTTCCGACCAGCTGTATGACCTTGGGCGAGCTGCTTCGTCCCTCTGCACCTCGGTCTCCTCTTCCGTGACCGGGGCATGCCTGTTCTGGCCCTGCCTTAGCCCACAGCTGTCTGAGAGCCTCGAACACTGTAGAGGGCTGTGCACGGAGGTGCCATTGGCGTCAGAGCCTGGAGCCAGAGCCGGTGGGTGAGCACCTCGCTGCTGCAGTTGACCCAAGTCAGGAGGGGAAGCAAGGAAGGGAAATCTCCAGCATATTAATGAACCTAAAGAATTACCTGGTAGAGGACAGATTTCCGGGTCCCCCCACCCAGTGATTCAGGCGGTCCTGGGGGCTGTGTTTTCACAGGTGTCCCTGGGTTCTTCTTATCTCTGTAGCTGTGTACCCAGCAGAGCCGAGGTGACTGACAGTGCGTTGGGGGAGCTCCGAGGCTCTCAGGGCTGGGAGTGACTGGGGCACCCTGCTGTTCGCCTGTTCCTGTCACGTCCAGGGAAACTGAGGTCACCTGGCAGTTTGGTGGCAAAATGAGACTGAGACTCAAGTCTCCAGCCTTCCGGTCCCGTCCCGCCCCCGGCCCCTGGCTGCACCCTGCACAGCTAAATCAGGCCCTTTGCTCATGGCAAACAGGCCCATCTTTCTTAGCAGTGTGGCTGGGAGGGGCGCGCCTAAGAGGCTCGCTGAGCCTCGGGTTTGAGTCTCCACCACGCCTCTCCCCAGCTCTGGGACAGTGAGGGAACTGGCTGCTCTGTAAACCTCCAGCTTCCCGTCTCTCGAAGGGGAGCAAATTTAAAGCAGGGCCGTTGGGAAGATTCTGGGTGATGTGTGTGAAGCAGCTGGCACATCATAGGTGCCGGGAGAAGGTTGGGGACTTGGGGGACCCTGAGGTGCACAGTGTGGCTCCTCTCAACCCCCATTTAGCTCCCAAGGGGCTGCGGCTGAGCTGTCTGGGGCACAAATGCTGGACGGCACATGCATACACAGCTCGTGGGGGTGGACAAGCCCCCTTCCCAACCTCCCCTGTAACACGCAGAGCAGTGTGGGAGACGGGGGTGGGTCTCTTGTTTGGAACCGGGGCACCCCTGCCCACCCTGCTGTCTCCACGGCCAGAGCACTAAACATGCAGTAATCCATGTCTCCCTCCCAGCAGGAGCCTTGAACAGTATTTAGGGAGGATGTCCCCCTGGACACAGTCAGTGGTGGGAGTTGGTGGGAAGATGGCGAGGCCGTAGAGTTCAAGGCAGTAGGGTGGAGCCTCAGTTTCCCCATCTGTAACCTCTCAGGCCGTTGTTGCAAGGGGCAAGTAGAGAAAGTAATGGACACTGAGTGCCGGGCTCAGGGTGTGGCCTGCATTTGTGGCTCAGCGTGTGCAAGTTGTCGAGATGGAGAATCAGGCTGGGCTGAGAATCGGAAGTCGTGAGCTCGAAACCTACCTCGGCCATTGAAGAATTTGACCCTTGAGTGGGTCGCTTTGCCTCCTCAGCCCTGGCTTTTGGTCTGTGAAATGGGAGCAGGTGCCCACTTCAGAGGCTGCATGATGCCAATACAAAATAGGGACGCTTTCGGCACCCCTGAGAACCCGCTGTGTGCCGGGGGTGTGCCGAGGGCTTCACCCTGGTCTCCCATGGGAGCCCTGCAATGGACAGAGGGAGGGTCTGTAAGGTCTTAGACGCATCCTACGCAATCCAGGAAAGCCCTCCAGGGGGGCGGAGAGCAAGATGGCCAGGCCTGATGGAGGCAGAGGGAGGAGGCCAGAGCTACAGTCCCTGACGCTCCAGAAGCCCCCACGCGTAGGGGCAGACGCCTGGGTCTGAGGCTCAGGAGAGTCGAGTTCCAGGCCCAGCTCAGTCGGGGATGGATGACCTTGGGCGAGTCGTGTCAACCCCCAGGTCTCAAGCTTTCCCCCAGAAAGAGGGGACAGCGATCCTACCTGCCTCGTGTCCTCCGTGAGAGTAGCTTCTCCTGCCAGCTGGCCCTGGGGCCGAGGCTGGCTGAGACACTGCGAGGCTGGGGTATTAACTGCAGTAGTGTTTGTAACAGCTGTTTCCGGTGGCCGCCACGGCAAATGGCCCCGACCTGAGTGGCCCGAAAGATTAGAAATTTAGCGTCTCCTTGTTCTGGACGCTGGACGCCTGACATCAAGGGCCGCCTTCTTCCGGAGGCCTTCAGGGTGCTGGCACACCCAGCTGGTCCCCAGCTTCTGGTGCTTTCCAGCGACCCTTGGAGCTCAGTGGCTCGTGGCCGTTATCACTACGATCTCGGTCTTCATCTTCACATCACCTTCTCTGTTGTGTCTCTGTGTCCTCTCTTCTGTTTGTAAGGACACCAGTCGCCAGATACGGACCCATCCATCCGGGACGGTTTCATCTCGAGATCTTTAAATACATCTGCAAAGACTCTCTTTCCAAGTAGGCCACATGCTGAAGTTCCAGGTGGACATGAATTTGGGGAGGGACACTTCAGCCCACTACAGTCATTAATATTTTACGAGTTTACTGCTAGCAAGTCCTTTGCACGGTGTCTCATTTCTTCCTCACAAGCACCCATTCTGCAGATAAAGAAATGAAGGCCTAGGGAGGGTAAGAACGTGCCTGAGTCATGTAGCAAGTGAGGGGCACAGCTGGGCTTCGAACCCAAGATTCTGGTGCTCTCTCTCCTTTCCATCGTTTTAGAGCTGGCCGGCGGCTGCTGCTACCCAGGAACCCGTGAGCCAGGAATGCCACCGAGTCCCACACTGACCCAGGACCTAGCAGGGTTGTTGAGCCCCAGAAAGGAGAGCCGGAGGTGGGCCGGGAGCTGAGAGGTATAAGTGGGCTAGGCTGAGTCATGTAGCAAGTGAGGGGCACAGCTGGGCTTCGAACCCAAGATTCTGGTGCTCTCTCTCCTTTCCATCTTTTCAGAGCTGGCTGGCGGCTGGACACCTGCCCAGCAGAGGGTCAGGAGCCCCCAGTGCCTTCTTCTCTCTGCCACTCGGTGCTCTGGGGACCTCATGGTCCTCATCTGGAGAATGGGGACAGCGACCAAACTTGTGGGGTAATTCCAAGTTCTAAAAGGCTAATCATAATAGTCATCACTAATAGCTAAAATGTATCCTCCAGCACTTTACAAATATTTGTTCATTTAATGTGTGGGAGGGTAATTACTTATTCCAAGCCTCGTCCTAATAAGTGGCTCTACTGCTGAATTGCTGCGTGTGGTTGAACTAGTGCCTTGACCTCAGTCTACTTCTCCATAAAAGTACCCACCTTCCCAGATGTCCGGAGACGCAGATGCGATTCAGGTGAAGTGCCCGGCCTGGGGTCACGGTCCGCCGAAGGCTCCGAGGAAATGGAGATACAATAGTGTTATTATACTGTTAGCCGTAGGGTGAGGATTTGGGGAAGCAATGCAAACAGGGCGCTTGGCTCAGAGATCAGTATCAAAACGGCCTTCTCTCGTGCCATAGGAAAGACTCGAATTCCAATCCTAACGCCAGGGTTGACTGCTGTGACCTTGAACCAGTATCTTTGCCCCGCTGAGCTTGGCGCCCTGAGATGTAAAGGGGAGTTGAAGAGACCCGCCTAGCGAGGTAGCGTGTGTGACACGATGGATAGAAGACGGTCACAAATGGGGTCCCGATCAGAAACGTCAAGCTTCTATCCTGCTTCTGGGGCAAGGCCCCCGGAGGACTTCATACAGAGGGTCTCAGAAGAGGCAAGTCCTAGTCCTGGGGGTGGGGGGAGGGTTAATTTTTGCAGAGACCCAGGGAGGCGGTGCTCTCGTGCAGCAGGCGGTTGGAAGAGGCTGTGGGAAGAAGCGATGAGCGGATGAGCCCGTTTGGGGTCCAGGAGACATGCAGCTTCGAAGGAAGGGAGCAGGGCTCTCTGGGGCTCCCGTGCCGCCCCCAAGGGCAGTTTTCTGTGAAGGGTGGTGCTCTCTACGCGGGCTTGGGCTGCTCCTCTGGGTCATGTGTGGCCACCCAGGGACTGCTTTGCAGGGACCGTGGGGACTGGCATCCAAAGGAGCTCACTCTAGCCCGCTTCCCTCAACCACCTGCTTAGTTGGGCTAGAGCAGCAGCTCAAGGCTGCCGACGGAAGGTGAGCTGTCACGTTTTTCTGTCAAGGCTGTAGAGCGGTGGGGGGTCCTTGGGAAGTCATCTGGAGGCGTCCTCCGGTCCGCCCGAGGCCTCTGCCCTGGGTGAGGGCCAAAACCTCATCCAGAGCCAGGGAAGCTGGGCTCCAGGTGGCTGGGTGTCCGCGGCGTTCTGACCGGTGCCCAAGGGCCAGGTGCACATCCCGCGTGGTTGGCCAAGTTAGCAGCTATGTAGCCCGGTGGTTCAAGTCCAAGTCTGGGCCGGGCCTGGTGGCCTCCAATCCGAGGCCTGGGCGCTAAGGCTTGGTTCCCTTGGTTGTAAGATGGGGACAGTAATAGTGCCCACCTTCTAGGGTTGTTGTGGGTAAAACCGAATTGTGTGGACTCCCACATGCACGTTTTGACATCTCTGAAAGAGGAGGGTGCCTGTTACAACTGGGGGCGTGTCACAGTGAGCCGGTCATGTCTTTTCCTTCCCTAAGTGTAAAGTAGCAGTACGTCTTACAATGGATGCACCGTAGAGTCCGTGAAATGTGGTAAATAAGATGAAACCCGCAGAGAACTTAGAACAGAACCACCGAGCTGTTGGGAAGAAGCCAGTCTCCTGCCTGCCTCCCCAGCTCAGTCACCGTGGGACTTTGGGCATTTCCGTGAGCCTCACAGGAGCCTTTGTTTCCTCTTCCTCCCAGGGCTGTTGTAAGAAGTCCGCAGTCTTACGTGTGAATCATATGCCCAGCAGAGTGCCCGTATACAGTAGATGCCTAATAATTGGCAGCCTAAAACAAACCAAAAAGACTGCAGTCTACAGGGAAGAGCTTCAATAACAGACTCCGGGATTCCGATTCCTGCTCTACTATTTCCTTGCTGTGTGGCCTCATGCACGTTACTTAACTTCTCTGTGCCTTGGTCCCACCATCTATAAAATGGGAATGGCAAAAGTCTCCATCCAGTTCCTAGGGCTGCTGGGAGAATGAAATAAAATTAAAGTGCTTCAGGGTGATGCTTGGCAGAAGCAGAGGCAGTTATTATTTGATGAACTTCTTATGAGTCTCTTCAAGTTCAATAAATGGCAGCTAAAATAGACACTGGGCTCAATAAAGTAATAACAATACAGACTGCGCTTGTTTCATAGATGAGGCAGCTGAGGCCACGATGCATGCTGGTATGCCCAAGGTCACACGGCTGGCTCTCCTCAGTGTTGCCTTCTAGCCCGCGTCAGTCCAGGAGTCTGATTCTTACAGAGAAGGGGGTCCTTGCCCAGGGAGTTTCTAGAAGAAGCCGCAGCCAGATGCAGCATCCTCTGGGTTGGGGCTCTCTCCAGAAGAGGTTTCCTTCCTCCTTCGCTTTTCTGCTTCTTCACCACAGTACCGGGGAAGGGGCTGAGCTGGGCCGTGACCAAGGTCAGCAGAGCCTGCCGACCACTTCCTGGCCTCCAAGTGCTTTCTCAGTGGCTCCTGCAGAGCTGACACAGCAAAACTCCCCCGTGGAGAGAGCAGAAGCCCTGGCCGGCCTACTGATCCAGCCACCAGGCAGAGCCAGGGCCACAGGATGAACTAGAAGGGGAGGGCGGATGGAGGCACCTGGCTGCAGCCTAGCCCGCCAGACACCCCAAGTGACCTTGGACCCATCACAGCCCCTCTCTGGGCACCGGTTTCCACCTTGAAAACCAGGACTGTGGGGCTAAATGTGCCCCCTAGGACTTTAAATGTCTAAGAGTCAAATTGTCCAGGCATTGCCGCTGGCCAAGGTCATGGGGAAGGGCCGGAGCTGGAGGCCGTGTGTGCACATCCGTGTGGATCTGGGGAGGAGGTCCCTAGGAGCTGGCCTGACCCAGCAGCAGCCCCTCTTCATCCCCAGGCAGCTCTACAGAAACGGGATCACAGCCCAGCAGCTGGGTCACCGGTACCGCAGGCTGGTGATGGGGACCCAGGCGGGGCACCGACGGCGGCCATGCTGACATGTGTATTTGCAATGCAAAAAGGTTGCTGAGAACCCGTCTCTTTTAGCAACTATCTGAAGGCAGGAGATCAAGAGCTCTTTAGGCCACTTCTAAATTTATCAACTTACATGACTCACTTCAGATTAAAATGAGGCCTTTCTCCCCATCCCACCTCCAGCCAATTTCAAGTTTCCCAGCTCAGAGGATCTTGAAAAGGGAAGAGAATGTAAATCAATAAAACCAATATTGGCCGAGTACCTGGGCTGTGGCGGGCCGTGTGCCGAGCTCCTTGCCAAGCCCAGAGACGAATCGGCTCCAGAGCCAGCTCTCATCAGGGACCCGATGAGGCCCCAGGTGGAAGGTGGTGGCTGGTAGCTGATAGCTGATGCCCAGCTCGGGGCTGGACCATGAGGAACTCCTCCATCCAAGACTTTGCCTCGCCAACCAAAGGCCTCGGTCTTCTCATCTGTAAAATGGGGCCGGTATAGGAAGAAGTCTGGGCCCGTGGCCCCTGCTCTGCTCATGGGTGGCTGAGCGTTAGGGTCCAGGGCTGTGTCTGTGTTTCTCTGCCCTCTCGGAGGCCTCATTCTGCCTTGATGGCCTCAAGAGAATGGAATTCCAGTAGCTTCCCTTAACCCTGGGATCTCCAAGAGCTTTTCCAGGGAATCTCTCCAAACTCCAGAGTCAAACCTCTGCAATGGGACTGCAGCTAAAAATGAATGCGAGTGCCATGTTGGAAAGTGGCCGGCCAGCCTTCACACCGAGCTCCCCTGAGCCTCACTGCGGCCTTCAGGGTAACCCAGTGTAATAATAACAGCTATTGTTAAGCAAGCACTCTCTCTGCTAGGTTCTCTGCAAGCCTCCATGCCCCCGCACCCCCTTTGCGTTTCCCAAGCACCACGGGACCCATTCGGAGAGGAGGACACCTGGTCATGGAGAAGTGCCGGGGTTTAGGCAGACTCTCAGGGCTGTGGGGAGGCCCAGCTCCTCATTACCCTGCTGTGCCCTTTGGATTCAAGGGGAAACTGAGGCCCAGAGCAAAGTTGCCTGAGGTTGCTGCGAGTCCAGTAGCCCAGGACCCTGTCCTGGTATCGGCTGCCCCCCACCCCCCCCCATATCTCACATACTTCCCAACCCTCTAGGAGAAAGGGCGAGGCCTTGGGGCAGACCCCAAGCCAGGAACAGGGGTGTTCATACCCGGCCCGTGTCCCAACACCAGGGTGCACAGAAGGCTGGAAGGGAAGAGAATGTAAATCGGTAGGAACCAGCCACGCCCTTAACCCCCAGCCTCACTCCCTAAACGACACCCCAGTAACCCTTGTAGGATTGGAGCCACGCAGGCCGACGCTGTGGGGAGAGAAGTCTTCGTTCCTTAAGCACCTCCTCGGCACTACTGCGGGAACCGTAACTCAGACCCCTTGCCTCTGACAAATCGTGTTCTGCGGGTGGTTATCATTCCTTTCTGAGCCTCGGTGGTTTTACCTGTGCGGCGGGGCGAGATGGCTGTGGCCCTCGGGGAGGTCAAGTGAGGTATGAGTGCCTGGCGATGATCACACCATTAGCTCCACACGGTTCTCACGTCCGTCCTGGGAGGGTGGCCTTCTATCCTCACTTGACAGAGGGGGACCCGGCTCCCCCGGAGAGGTCCAGGGACGTGCCCCTGGTCCCCTGGCTGGCAGCAGTGCCGTGAGTGGCAGTGCTGTGTTCTTAGGGCTCCGGAAGGCGGTCACGGGCGCCGTCCAGGGAAGGTTTTCTCTCTCAAGGAGACAAAATCCCCGAACGCAGGACTGTGGGGCCTTCCGGGGAGAAGACAGCACCGGGCAGTGCTCAAGAGCACACGCGGGAGCCTGGGAGCCTGGGTTTGAGTCCCAGCCCCAGCGCTTCCTAGCTGTGTGACCTTGAGCAAGTGGTCTATCCACCCTCTCTCTATGCCTCAGTCCCCTCGCCTGTAAATGGGAATAATAAGAGTACCTACTTCGTAGGGTTCTTACGCAGATTAAACAATGTAATAAGTGTAGGAAGCTTAGAACACTGCCTGACACTCTTACTAGGAAGCTGAATGAAGTGTCTGCTGTTATTAGTAGTATTATTACTCAGAGAATCAGAATGGGAAGAGGAGCATGCACTACCCTTCACCCTTTCTGCCCGAATCTTGCCCTCCCTCCTTCGTGGCCCCTGGGGGTGGGGGCCTTCTCAGAATGCCCATCTGGCAGCCTCTCTCTGGTCCAGGACGCCATTGCCAAGCAGGTAAAGTTGGTGCATCTGTGATTTATCCCCCAGCGGCCCTTCCCGCATCTTCCTCCACGCTTTGCCTTCCTCCCGCTTCCCTTTATCACTTAATTGCTTCAGCTGCTAAGCCCGGCAGGACTTTAGCCATCTATACAAAGTGAAGAACAGCTTGCGTTCACAGGGACCTTTTCCGTCACCTCTGAGCCTTTGCCCAAGCCGCGCCCACCCCTGGAGCACCCTGGAGCCATCCTTCTAACCCCACTGAGATGCCCCCTTATTCAGGAAGACCTTCCTGATGCTCCTGCTATTATAAGCTCCCAGGCACCGGACCATGGACCTCTGGAGACACGCCCTCGCCAGTGAGTTTTGTTTGTGGTTATTTTTCTGGGTTTTTTGGGAGAGTTCAATAAAACATTGCTGAATAAACACATGTTGAATAAATGAAAGGGTGACCTTCTTCCCTGATGCCCCCATATCCTCTCTTGTAACCCCCCCCCATCATCTGTTCTCCCTAAGTGGCCAGATGGACCCTTTTAACAACATGAATCAGACTGTGGTGCTCCCTGCTTGACACTCTACAGTCTTCCGCATGATGCGCAGGATAAAGCCCAGTCTCCTTTCCGTAGCCTACAAGCCTCTCGGGGTCGGGCCGCTCATCCCACCCCGCTTTCCTCACTCACTCTTCAGTTCCGTCTTCCTGTCCGGTCCTCAAACTCACCAGCCTCTTCCCTGTCGGAGGGCCTTTGCACAAGCTGTCTCCCCATCCAGAATGCCTTTTCTCTTCCTTCTATGATAGGCTCCTCCTCATCAAGCCAAGTGACATTTCCCCATTGAGGCCACCCCTCACCTAGGGCTCCCCCGTCATGCCAAAAAACAGCATTTATCTCACGGACACTCTTTTTTGTATTTATTCTTTTGTCCTCTGTCTCCCCTCTAGACAATCAGCTCCTTCAGACAGGAAGCCTGTCTGTCTCATTGACTGTTGTATTCAAGGGCCTGGCACTGGGGAAGGTTGGCCGTTTCATGCAGCCGTGAACTGCTTCCTTCCTCAACTTCACCCTTGACCCAGTGGAAGTGGTTGTAGGAAGTTGCCCAGGAACCCCACATTCAACCCACCTGCTTCTAGTGAGCCTCTCTGTGCCCCAGGGGAGGGAGGGAAGTGGAGAGAGTGGGAGACAGTGGGGGAGGCTGCAGCCTTAAGCGAGGTGGATGTGACCTGTGGTCTTCCGCCCTTTACGCTCTGGCCGGGCAGACGGCAGCGAGGGCCAGACGAGTCTGGAAGTCCTTGACACAGCGTGAGGCTGAGTAAAGCTGAGGAAGGTGTGGGAGGAAGAGCCCTCAGCTGTCCTGCTCTCCGGGAAATTGGGCTTCGTCGCATTGTTTGTGGCCCAAGCTTGAAGAGCCCTTAATGATGGGTTTGGGGGCCAGATCTTAATAAAGGGAAATTTCTGCTGATTAGACCCACACAGGCCGAGCTTTGGGAAAGAGCGTGCCTGGCGCTTACCTGCCCTCCCCCACGTAAGCCCCCAGCAGGGCACCCAGAGCTACCAGTTACTGAGTCACCGGCTCATAAGGTGGCCGGAAGGGAAACGGGGCAGCTACCGCTTGGAAAACCCTATTTCCCTTGTTTAAACTGCAGTCACTTGAATTACAAAACTAATGGCATGCTTGCTGAAACAAATAGAATGATACTGAAGGTCCATTGCTAAAGGACTCCGTTTCCTCTTCCCACGTCGCACGTGTACCTGAGGTGACCACGGTCCATACCCTGTTCTGTCGATTTGGGGATGCACGTTTTCCCACGCATTCGTGACCCCACGCCCATGCGTCTTAAAGCTGATGGCATGTTGTACTTTTATCAGAAGCACGTTTGCTTTCTCGGTGGGATGTATAGTCCTGTGCAGCCTGCAGTTCAACTTGGGTTCATCCAGCTCTGGCAACTAGCTGTCCCTTTCTCTTGTTTCTTCTCTCCCTAACTGGCAGGTATAAGTTTGGAGGGGGTTTTGTGTCTTTTCTTTTTCTTTTTTCTTTTTAGAGTTTATTATCAAGTTGGTTTCCATATAACACCCAGTGCTCATCCCCACAAGTGCCTCCATGCCCATCACTCCCCTTCCCCTCCCCCCAACCCCCATCAACCCTTGGTTTGTTCTCAGCATTCAAGAGTCTTTCATGGTTTGCCTCCCTCCGTCTCCCCAACTATTTTCTCCCCTTCTCCTCCCCCATGGTCCTCTGTTAAGTTTCTCCTGTTCCACTTACAAGGGAAAACATATGGTATCTGTACTTCTCTGCCTGNTATTACTTTGGCTATTCGGGGTCTTTTGTGGTTCCATACAAATTTTAGGATAGTTTGTTCTACCTTTGAGAAGAATGCTGGTGCAATTTTGATTGGGATTTCACTGAATGTGTAGATTGCTTTGGGTAGTAATGACATTTTAATGATATTTACTCTTCCGATCCATCAGCATGGAATGTTTTTCCATTTCTCTGTGTCTTCTTCCATTTCCATCATAAGCTTTCTATAGTTTTCATCTTACAGATCTTTTACATCTTTGGTTAGGTTTATTCCTAGGTATCTTATGGTTTTTTGTGCAATTGTGAATGGGATCAGTTTCTTGATTTCTCTTTCTGTTGCTTCATTATTGGTGTATAAAAATGCAACTGATTTCTGTACGTTGATTATGTACCCTGCGACTTTGCTGAATTCATGGATCAGTTCCAGTAGGCTTCTGATGGAGTCTGCTGGGTTTTCCATGTAGAGGATCATGTCGTCTGCAGAAAGTGAAAGTTTGACTTCTTGTGTCTTTCCTTGGATATCTTTTTACTCCTACCTGTGACTCTTCTCTGTCCCTTGATGGGTTTGGCCATCGTCCCGGCAGCTCAGCAGTCTTCGAAGAAGAGGCGGCAGAGGCTAGTGCAGAGGGCAAGGGCCTGAGAGCTGCCAGCTGTGCCATTTACCTGCTGTAGTGTGCCCTCTCTGTGCCCTCAGGACTGCATTCAGGCACCAGCCTGCATGCACAGCCTGGGGCGGCCGCTTCCCCGCTTCCCTCTGCCCCCTCAAAGTGGATGGTGTAGCAAAGCAGGGTACACTGTCACCCCCTCCTCAACCAAGTCACTCCGAGACCTAGAGGAGGGGCAGGGAGTCTGGCTCACATATAAAAGTTTGGATGGGAAAGTTCCGCTAAAAAAAGCCACTTGTAGACAAGGGCCAGAGGTAACGCCAGAGAACGGGCTCAAAGGTCAGAAAGAACACGGAAGGGTAGAAAACATGAACCTGAAATGATGCTTCCTTCGCCCCCCAAAGCAAAGAAGATATATTTTAAAATATCAGCTGAAGCAAATAGAAGCTTCTTAGGGAGGAGACAGGCACAGAGAGGCCAAGGTGATCTGCTGCTCCCTTGGGGTCCCTCTGGTGCGGCTCCAGCCTGTACCGGGTGCGGGACCAGCACACATCAGGAGGCCCGCGGCAGCCAGATGCCCCTACGGGTCAGAGCCCCCGGACCAGTTTCCGAACCAGAATGCCCTTGACTGACATGCACATGGGTGCTGTTCCCAGTGCTTTGTGGGACTTGTTTCAGACCCCATGCCTCTGACAGGCATTCTCCCCATTTTACACATTAAGAAACTGAGGCCCTGAGACCTACAGTGACCTGCCCAAGGGCACCCAGCCAGCAGCCTGACTCCAGAGCCCTCAGCCTAAGCGTGATGACCGTCGCCTCACAGTCCCAGAGTTCTCCCAAGCCAGTGTGCTGCCAGGGATGCCAGGGGGGGTGGCAGGGGTGCCCGTGCCCTGAGGAGGGGCCCACGGGGTCCTCACGCCGCAGCCAGGCAGAGGGGTAAATCAGAGCCAGCCAGCTGGAAGGAAGGTAGGAAGTGGAAAGGGTGCTCCAGGCAAAGCCACAGCTTGAGTGGGGGTGGAAGCCACGGCCAGCCGCCCAGAGCAGAAGGTGCCAGGCGGGAGTGGGGGGGGGGGGGGGGGGGGGGGCGCGCCCCC
>NW_027551576.1:1561349-1561556 GCF_008692635.1 Crocuta crocuta | reverse complement strand
AGCGAGCGCTCGGCCAGAGAGGTGGCCAGGCCGAGACAAGGGCACTGAGCTGAACGCTTCCAAGCTGGGGAGTAATCAGTGTGACCAGGCTGGCCTGTTTGGAAGACCCATGGCCCTAATGGGGACAGTGGGTAGGAGAGATAAGGCCGGAGGCCGGTCAGGCATCCAGGTGAGCAAGCACAGCATGGGCAGCGGGCTGCTGTGAGG
>NW_027551576.1:1547813-1561297 GCF_008692635.1 Crocuta crocuta | reverse complement strand
GGGCAAGGTGACTGGGTTTGGGGACTGGGGGTGGGGGAGGGGCAGCGAGGGAGAGGCCGTGCTAAGTCCCAGCTGGCTTGGGGGTCCCTGAGAGGGCCCAGAGATGGTGGGAGGAGACGCAGTTTGGGGAGGAGCCCTGAATCCGATCCTGGGGAAGGGCGTGCCAGTCTGTTCAATGGGATGATTATGAACAGACACTTGGGAAGCACTGGCTGAAAGAATGTGAAAGTCNGACAGGTCATTCACCCCACAAACAGCAGCTGAGGGCCTGCAGTGCTCCAGGCACCGAAGGCATCGCACTAAGTACAACAGCCAGTTCCCCGCCTCGTGGCCCTGCAGTCGAGGGCATGGAGATCTCCGATCAGCGAAGGCCAAAGTGGGTGGTACGCCAAGGAAAATGGCGAAAAATAAGGCAGAGGAAGGAAGGTGATAACAGTTGTTTCAAAGAGGGAGTCAGGTACGGCCTCCCTGGGAAAGGAGCGTTTGAGCAGAGACCTGAGGGAGACACATGGCTGTCCGGGGAAGAGGGTTCGAGGCAGAAGGAGCAGCCAGCGCAAAGGCCCTGGGGTGGATGCGTGCTCACTTGGTTCAAGGAATGGTGAGGAGGCCGGTAGGGGGCGGCGGGGGTGAGTGAGAGGGAGGTTAGGAGAGGAGGTCAGAGACGTGACAAGGTGGGGAGTACAGATCGTGAGGGGCCTTGGAGGCCATTGTAGGGACTTTGGCTTCTCCTGGGAGAAGGAGCCACCGGAGGATTCTGAGCAGAAGAGGGTCTTGGTTTTCTTTCTGGCTGCGTGTGGAGCACAGGTGGGGGGCGCAGGGATGAGAGGCATGGAAATCAGGGAGAGACCCCCGCGGTGAGCAAGGCGAGAGGGTGGCAGCTTGGTCAGGGCAGAGACTGCGGCAGTGGTAAGAGGTGACCACGGTGTTCCTATGTTTTGAAGGTAGAGCAGACAGGGTTTGCAGGTGGGTATTTGTAAGATAATTGTATGACAGGAGCGAGGAGCTGAGTTGACCCCAGCACCTAGCACATTGTCTAGAACTGGGTAAGCACCCAGTGAATATTGCGTGTAAGAACAGGTGGGCAGATGGATGGAGGGATGGGGGGATGGATGAAGGCGGGGAGGCAGGGAGAGAGGAAAGTAGGCAGTCCTTGAATGCCAGACTACAGAATCTAAACTTTTTCTCAGAGGCTGTGGGAGCCATTACAGGTTCTTGAGCAGGGGCATGACGGGGTGTGAGAACTGTTGGAGGTACTCTCAGTTACATTGGGCCGTTTCCGGCACCATGTCCAAGCCAGTGATGCCCACGGACACTAGCGGCCAATCCCCTCTGTTTTCTGCAGTCCAACCGAACCCTCATTCATTTATTCATTCATAAGCATTCGCTGAGCACTTACTCTGAGCTCGGGGCGCTGGGCATGGCGTGAACGAACCAGACGAGTCTTTGCCCGCAAAACACATTCTCCACTCCCCTCAGGCCACAGAACCAGAGAGAGAATGCAGGTTATTCCCAAGGGCTCAGTGGCCCGCCAGCTTCATGCTGAGAAGGAAGGGATTGCCCTGTGCCCTTTCCAGTGACCTGGACTCCCTATGGCCTCGGGGAAGCCAGGCAAAGACTCACAGCTGGCCTTGGGACCCCTAGGATCCCCTTCCTAACACAGGGTTTTCTTGTTTGGGACTTTTGGTCTTTGGTTTCATTTGGGGATTTGCTTTGGTCGTGTGTGTGTGTGTGTGTGTGTGTGTGCACGTGCGTGTGTGCGTGTGTGTGTGTGCTTGCGCATGTGCGTGTGCACACCCATGTGCTCAGGGGGAAAGCTATACTAGGAATGGGTGAGGAAAGAGGGGCCAACATGCACTTAGGGCCCACTGTGTTTCAACCTCATTACATATCTATTTGTTCATTTAGCCAAGATTTCTTGAACTCTCGCTACTTGCCAGGCACCGTGTGAGGTCGTGGGGATTAGTAAAACAGAGGAGGTCTTAACTGATAAATAAAATAAGTAATTCCAGGCAGTGGTGATTGTTTCGAGGGGAAAAATTAACGGGAGAGTCAAAGGGCTGCCTGGGAAGCTCGTGTAGGATAGTCAGGGAGAGCTTCACTGAAGAGATGACATTTGAGATGATGAGAAGTTCCGGGCTGTGCCACCATCTGTAGGGAGAAGACTCCCGGCAAAGGAGTCAGCATGTGCAAAGGCCCTGAGTGGAAAAGAGTTAGGCTTATCCAAGGGTCAGAGGCCATTGTGGCTGCAGTGCAGAGCACACAGGGGAGAGACGTGCACAAGGCAGAAGAAGTGGTGAGGGGCCAGGTCATGTAGGGCTTCATGGGTCACACATGGTGCTTGGATTTAATCTTGACATCGAAGGGTCTTAAGCTGGGGTGAGACACAGACCCCTCTGGCTGCCCTACAGAAAGGGTATGTCCTTTCATTCAACCCTTGCACGATTCTGGGTAATTGGTGATGAAATTCCCGTTTTCCAGGTAAAGAAACTGAGTTGCATAGCTAATAAGTGGCTGAGTAGGGTTTGAATCCACTTCCGTGTGACCAAATCCTGCACTTGCTCAATGGGCACCCACGGAAGAATCCTGGAGCAGACAGTGACGTGGTGCAAGTGGGACTGAAGGACACTGACATAGCCATTGATGCTGACGGGGCCCCTCAGGTCTGGCTCCTGCCCTGAGCGCCGCCGGGAGCCTCGGGCAGGCGGTCCCCTCCTCTCATGTGCCGCCCCAGCTCAGATTCCAGAGCAATGCCCTGGACCTCCATCCACTCGGGGCCATGGTGAGGTGGGGACCGGGAGCAAAATCCATTTCACAAGATTTTGCTAGAAGCTTCTGCAAAAGCCTTCCTCTGCCATTGACACGCAGCACTCTGGCAGAATGCCCCAGCCTGACTCCCGGGCCCTGGGGAGCTGAGTCCTGGCCAGGGGACCAGCCAGAGCTGCAGGCTTTTGGGCCAGAGCAGGGAAGGCCCTGCCAAGCCACACCGAAGGCCAGGACAGCCAGCCCGGGGCCTCTGTGACTCTCTGGGGAGGTGAGCGGGGAGGATGGACAAGGCTCTCCCCCGCCCCACTCTCCCCCCTCCACCGACCCCTGTCTTGGAGAAAATTTGGAGACGGGTAATCATCCCCACCAGCTACCTCCTCTTCTAATTTTTCTTGTCTCCCCTCCTGTGCCCTCCCCCAGCGCAGAGCTCAGGGGGAAAGGTCCCCGCTGTGTCACTCACCAGTCAGGTGACCTCACTCCTCTGAACCTCAGTTCAACAGCTATAAAGGAAGGTAATAAATCTTCCCAGGCAGGACCTCAGCGAGGAAACCACAAGATGCCTTTAAACTTGGTGCCTGGCCTACAACCAGGGTCCATCTGGAAAGGCAGTGCCGCTCTTACGGTGGCAGTGCTGACAGTGGCCCCCAGCCTCCGAAATGCTCCCTCACCCCTTGCGCCCCCGCACCCCCTCCTCTCACACCCCCTCCCGACCGTCAAACTGAAGCCCCACCCAGTCCCTTTCACAGATGGGGTCCCACGCAGCTCGGGCCTCCCCAGGGTCTGTCTCGGATAAGGCTCTGTGCCCAAGACGTCTGCCTCTTTCTCCTCCACCCTCACGACAACAGTGCGAGGGACATGGCCTCATCCCCGTTTCCTGGGTGAGGAGGCCGAGGCTCCCAGCTGTGAAGGAATCTGCACAGAAAGTGAGGAGCTGGGGCTCAAACCCAGGACTTTGTAAGCAGTCACCTCTTTCCCGATCTGTGGGGGAGTCTTCTCGGGCTGTTGGGGGTGGCTGCACTCTTGTGGCCTCTGACGTGTCCGGGCACTTTCTGGCACCTGGAGGAGAGATGTGGGGTGCAGGGGGAGGGGTTGCACTGGGTCAGCGCCCCCAGTTGTGCCGTCGCTGGGGAGCGAGGGGCCTGGGGGCCCTGCAGGCGTTCAGCAGGATGGAGCCAGCGCTGGGAAGAGCAGGGGACAGCCTGCCTGGTGAGTGAAGACAGAGCCCGGCCGGGGGCAGCCTGGGGACAGACAGTGAGGCAATAACCGAGGCAGGGGCCCTGGTGGGCGTTGGAGAGTTTGAAATGCCACAGACGCCCAAAGCCAGCGGCGGTGGGAAGGTTGTGGAGGTGAAGGTGGGGGAGATGCGGGGGGGGGGCACCCCAGGCCCCTCACCTGCGTGCAGGTGCCTCAGGCTGTCCCCCTGCGCCCCACCCCCCATGTAGAGGTGGCTGGAGGCTCTGCATGCCCATTCGGAGAGGCAGATACTGGTCGGGCAGTGAGGACGCTGCCTGTTCAACCCCCAGCTAGCACCTTCCAGAACCTGCAGGGTGTTCAGGTCACTTACTCCCTCCCCGGAAGCCTCTGGTCCCTTTAGATGCCTCTAGAGCTCCCTGGGACTCCATTTCTCTGCACCCTCTCTGGCTACAGTCCCTAGAACTCAGGAGGCCCTGAGGGCCCCACTCGTCATTGATGCTTCGACCTCAGAGAGCATCCTTCTTTCACAAGAGAGAAGCTGGGCCCAGAGAGGTCTAGGAACTGCTCAAGGTCACACAGTGAGCAAGTGGCAGAGAAATGGACTCCAGGCTGTGACTCTGTCCCAGAGGAGCACCTCCCTTATTCTTTCATGCTTCCCTCCGGAAGAGCAAGGGCTCCCCATTTTCCTTTATCCGGGGGCCTCTGGGCGTCCAGCTCCAAGCTGGGGGTTTATGCTGAAGCGCTGACCACTAAGCCCTTCTATAGGAGGCTCCGTCCTCCTGGGCCATTCCTTTTTGAAGCTTTTCCAGGGAAGCATCTGGAGGCCAGCCAGTAGGTCTCTTCCACCTGCATGGAAATTTCCAACAATGGAATTATTAAAACGCCCCCATGGCCCTTCTCCCACCCAGTTCTTTACGAGAAACAGCCCCTGGGTGGCCAGGCAGGGGGCAGAGCAGCTGGGATCCCAACATGAAACACGCAGAGAATTCCCCAGCGGGAGGCTCCCAGGCGGATTGCTAATCGGACCCAGGGGATCCTGGTTTGGAACCCAGGCGGTCTCTCAGGAAGGGCTTTCCAGCTGCGCCGGGCCAGGAGCCAGGAGCCAGGACTGCCGCGGGAGCCCGGGCCTTCCTCCTGCCGCCCGTCCTCGGTGTGGGGTTGGTGGTGCGGGCGGGGCCGTACACGTCGTTGGCGCCCCGTAAATGTTGGTCGGTTGCTGGGCAGGTGCACGGGTAGGTTGACGGGAAGCAAGGAAAGGAAGGAGGGAGGGCGAGGGTGAGTCTGGTCCCATTTAGAGTCATCTGTGCCGCGTGCGTGTCCTTGGTCGGTCCCTTCACTCCTGAGCTGTCCGGCTTCCTCGTCTGTAAAGTGGAGACAAGTGGTTTGAACTAATGCAGTGAGGGGCCCGGCTCAGTAAACATCAGCGACTTCGGGCGTCTCCATCGCCACCCTCGCCAGCAAGATGAGGTAGAGCGGGGAACATGTGAGCTTGGGAGACGGCCCTGAACCATCCGTGGGAACCCCCTTATGAGCTGTGTCACCCTGGGCACGTGACTTCACCTCTCTGGGCCTCAGTTTCCCCATCCATGAAATGGGGATAAAAAACAGCACCTGTCCAAGGGCTAGTTGTAGAGATTGAATGAGAGGGAGACTGGCCTGGGGGAAGCGTTGCTGACCCCCCTCCCCCCCGGTGCTCTTCCCTCGTTCTGAGCAGGAGAGGCAGGGCAGGGATGGCCGAGGGAGCCCTTCCCCTGGACTGAGGAGGGAAGATGTTTTCATTTAGGCCCCGTAGGTGGGCAGAATGCAGGCTTTCTCCAGCTGTGTGGTGTGGGCAAGCTGCCCACCCCCCAGGTCCCCATCTGCAAAGTGGGGACACCAGGAGGGCTCACATCCCAGGCCGGCGAGGAGGGTGGGATGTAATAGGGCACATAAATCCCAACGGCGCTGCCCGGCCCAGGGCCTGCATTCGTTGACCGACTCGGCCGTATATGGAACATCTACCGGGCACCAGCACCGGTCTGGGCAGTGGGATTTTATGGTAAATACGTCAGGCAGTCTAGGGTGATCAGCTTGTTCTGATTTGCCTGGAACACTTTCTGGCTTCAGCATCAAAAGTCCTGCATCCCAGAAAACCGCTCAGTCTCAGGCCGAGTGCGGCAGTTGGTCATCCTAACAGAATCCACTAAGGTTTAGTGGAGCGAGACAGGTAATAAGTGAATGTATAATATATGTGCTTAAAGCATTATTTTAAAAATAAGGCAGAGTAAGGGGGTAGGGGGTGATGAAGCTTGTTATTTTTAAGGAGGTAGTCAGGGCAGGCCTCCCTGAAGAGGTGACATTTGAGCAGAGACCTCAGGAGGTTAGAAAATGAGATAATTTAGCTATCTGGGGAAGGAGCACTCCCGGTAAAGGGAACGGCATGGACAAAAGCCCTGAGGTGGGAGCTGGCATGTTGGAGGAACAGACAAAGGGATAGGGTGGGGTGAGGGAGGGTTGGCCGGTTGAATTAATTGGAAGCAAGTAACATCAATGCCAATTCAAGTTTGCTTAAGAAAAAAACAATGCATGGGGCACCTGAGTGGCTCAGTCGGTTGAGCATCCAACTTCAGCTCAGGTCATGATCTTGTGATTCATGAGTTCGAGCCCTGCGTCAGGCTCGCTGCTGTCAGCGCAGAGCCGGCTTCAGATCCTCTGTCCCCCTCTCTCTCTGCCCATCCCCAACTCATTCTCTCTTGCTCTCTCTCTCTCTCCTCTCTCGCTCTCTCTCAAAAATAAATAATTTTAAAAATTTAAAGAACAAAGATACATTAGCTATCTTAACAGGAAACAAGCAGGGATGATGGCTTCAGGCATGGTTGTATCCTGGTGCTCAGATGAGCTCTTTTCCATTTCTAGGCTCAGCCTGCATCTGTGTTATACCTTCATCCTCAGGGAGGTTACAGCGCCCCTACCCATCAGTAAACGCAGCAAAAAAGAGAGGCTCTGATCTGAGGTCCAGGCCTGACGGGTGGGAGCGGACTGAGGTCTAATGCAGCTGCCGCAGCAGGTGTGTGAGGTAAAGAGGCGGGGGCTCAGCAGGGCCAGGGCAGATGGGCCTGGTCTTGCAGATCTCGGTGAGGACTTTGGACTTCGTTCTCCGTGTGCTAGAAGCCAATGCAAGGCTTTAAGCAGGGAAGGGATATGATCCGGTTCATGTTTTAGGGACATGAGTGTGGCTGCTGTGTGGGGAAGGGGCTGTGGGGGCCAGGCGGCGGCAGTGGATGGATGAGGAGGCTGCTGCCGTCCCCCACGCGGGCGCTCACGGTGGCAGTAGAGACGAGAAGAACAGGGAGGAGTTGAGAAGCATCCGGAGAAAGGCCGCACCGAGCTTGGGGTCTAGGTGGAGCAGGCGCATTGGTAAGAACCTGGCAAAAGAACTGGGGTGTGGGAGGCGGCTCTGTGGCAAAGAGAAGGCAAAGGCCAGTCCCTAGAGTTGGGGCCCCTTTCCCCAGGTGACCTGAGCCCCCGAGGCCGAGGCCTGGGATCTTTGAATCCCCTCCCGGTTCCGGGATCCTGGAGCCTGCAGGTGGGGTCCCGATGGCCCAGCCGTGAGGACGGCAGGATTGGCAGGGCCGGGGGCCCAGCCAGCAGGCAGAAGGAGACCCACCATTGAGGGAGCTTCTACTCAGCCGTGGGCACGGCCCTTCTCCAGTGCTGGGCCCAGGGCAGGCTAAGATCCCCTGAGAGAAACGCCAAGACCCAGGCTGTGTCCAAGTTCCTCAGGGCCTGTGCTGGCCTTCACCTTGTGTCTCAGGGCTGCTCACAGTCTGCCCTGCCCCCCACCCCAGGGAGACTGGCTCAAGTCATACTTAAGGGAAGAGCTGCCCAGAGCCTAGGCTTTTCAGACATAGTAACTTACGCTGGGGTTACCCACCTTCTGGCCCACCAGACTGGACTGAGTCTCGGGCCACTTCTAGAACAGGTCTACTTCTGGATGTCTAAGCAGATGAGCCGTGAGCATTTTTCCGAAGTTTCCCATCCTGTCCAGGCTTCAGGTATGGCCAGATCCAGGTGTAGCTGATGTAAGCCTCCTAAGGGCACGTACCTGGGGCAGTTGTCAAAGGCTGCATGCTTCAGAAGGGACTGGAGTATCCATGTGCCATTCTAGGGATGTGTCCATGCCCAGATCTGGCAGCTACTGAGGAGAAGCCTGAGGCACATAGAACCCCGGAGAGTTTGGCTGTATCTGGGGGCATGGCTGGGTCCAAGCTCACCGACGGAGAACGTGCTTGGGGCTCAGCACTTTCACACACACCGTCTCTTCTCGTGACAAACCTGCAGGCCACTGTTGTTGTCCTCACTTTACAGATGAGGAAATAGGCTGAGAAAGGGCCTGCACATAGTAAGTTTGAGAAAATCTGAAACGGGCAGAAAGTGAGGCACCCCTTGCCTCTGGTGATCATCCCCAGAACATCATAGCTTCCCACTTTGGGAGGAACCTTTAGAGCAAAGAGTATCAATCTTTTCACTACATGAACCTGTCGTCGTCCCCCCCCCCCGCTTCCTCCCTTCCTTCTTTCTTTCCTTTTGTCCTTCCTTCCTTTCTTCTTTCCCTCCCCAACTATGTGTCACTATGTATCAGACACTGTGCTAGGCCTTAGCAATACAATAGTGATTAAAACCCAGACACAGACCCTGCCCTCAGTGATTTAGGGTCGAACATTAATCCAACAGTCACACCAATACAGGTAAAACACAACCATGATGAATGTGACAACAGAGAGTGTACAGAAGGTGAATCCAGGAAGGCTTCCCTGAGGAGGTGGGGTTAAGCTGAGACTAGGAAGATAAGTAGGAGTTTCCTAGGTGATGACAGGGAGGGAACAGCATTTGCATTCTAGGCAGAGGTTGCAGAACAGATGAAGGCCTGGTGGGGAGGGTGAGTAGTATGGCTGGGGCAGAGAGAGTGAGGAAAGTGGGGGGTTGGGGGGGGTGTTGGGAGGCCCCGGGCAGGCCACCCAAGACTTTGAAGATCACATTAACGAGTTCTGTCTTTGTCCTAAGAGCAAGATAGGGGAGTGGGGTAGATTGTGATATGATTGGAATTGCTTTCCTGAGTGGCAGCAGGGAGGCCAGTTAGGGGGTTATTGCAGCCACCCAGGCAAGACATGGGAAAAAGTTGGGCAAGGACAGGAGATGTGAAGATGTGGGGAGGGGATGAGTGTTAAAGAGTGTAGAAAGAGCAAAATCAACAGGACCCAGATGATGGAGAGGAAAGTGACAGGAGTGACTCATTTTCTGAGCTGTCCACCTAGAGAGAACATAAGGCCTTTTAAGGTGACAGGAAACCCCCGGGGGAAATGAGGTGGGGTGGGGAAGTGTAAGGGGTGGGTTTCAGACATGTTACATTTGAACCCCGGCCTCACACCACACACAGATCAATTTGCGGTAGAAGAAAAGGGAGGAGAAAGCCTCATGACATTGGATTTGGCATTGATTTCTTAGATATGATGACTAAAGCACAGGCAACAAAAGAAAGAAATAGATACACTGGACTTCATCAAACTTAAAACCTTTTGTACAGCAAAGGATGCTATCAACAGAGTGAAAAGACAGCCCAGGGAATGGGAGAAGGTACCTGCAAATCATATGTCCAAAAAGGGATTAATACCCAAAATACATAAAGAACCCCTACAGTTTAACCAAAAAGAAACAAGCAATCCAGTTCAAAAATGGGCAGCGGACTTGAATAAACATTTTTCCAAAGAAAATACATAACGGGCCAAAAAGCACATGAAAAGGTGTTCAACATAACTAATCATGAGAGAAATGCAAATCTGAACCCCAGTGAAATTCCACTTCACGCCCATTAGGATGGCTATTACAAAACAAAACAAAACAAAACAAAACAAAAAACAGAAAATAACAAGTATTGGCAAAGAGGTGGAGAGATTGGGACACTTGTGCACTCTTGGTGGGAATGTAAAATGGTGCGGCTCCTATGGAAAATGGTGTGATAGTTCCCCCCGAAAAATTAAACATAGAATTACCGTATGGTCCAGGAATTCCACTTCTGGGTATATGACCAAAAGAACTGAAAGCAGGGGCTCAAACAGGTGTTTATACACCTTTGTCCATAACAGCATGATTCACAGTAGCCAAAAGAGGGAAGCAATTCAAGTATCTACCAGTGGATGAATGGAAAAACAAAACGTGGTATATCCATACGATGCAATGCCATTCAGCTTTAGAAAGGAAGGAAATTCTGACACATGGATACAACACGGATGAACTCTGAAAGCACTGTGCTAAGGCGTAATAAGCCCGTCACTAAGGACACATACATATTGCAGGATCCCACTAATACGAGATGCCTGGAGCTATCAAACTCACGGAGACCGAAAGTAGAATGGCAGGTGCCAGGGGCTGCTTGTGGGGCAATGGAGAGTTAGCGTTTGATGGGGACAGAGTTTCAGTTTAGGAAGATGAGAAAGTTCTGGAGATGGATGGTGGTGATGGCTTCACAACAGCCTGAATACGCTTAATGCCGCTGGATGGTACACTTAAAAATGGTTACAATGGCAAATTTTGTGTTCTGTAGATTTAACGACAATAAAAAACAACGTAGATGAAAAATTTAAATTCAGATGACTCCTAGATCGGAATGTGAAAGCTACAGCTATAAAGCTTCTAGAAGAAAGTATAGGAGAACATCTTTCACCCCCTAGAAGTAAGAAATGATTTTTCAGAGAAAATATAAGAAACACTTATCATTAAAAAAAAAAAAAAAGCTAACAAGTTGAACTTGGGATCTATTGAGTATGAGGTGTGGGGACACCCAGGTAGAGGGGCGATAGGTGGGAAGTGGCTGTCACTCATAACGAAGCCCGGGCTGGTGGAGCCACGTGGGACTCCCACAGTCAGCTGGTATTGCAAGCTACAATCTGTACCTCATGGGCCTGCCATGGAGTCACCTACCTTAGGATCCCCCGGGCTAGACTGAGTGCTGTGGGCCACTTCGGGAATGAGTCTAGCTGCGGATTGTCCAGGCAGATACGCCCCGAGCATTTTTCCAAGGCCCCTGCCCTGAGCAGCATCTCACTGGGGTACAACTTAGACCATCTGTCTACTTCTCTAGCCAGACTTGGGGTGCACTCCAGAAACAGCTCTCTGCCCAGCTCTGTCACCGTCACTCCCGTCCCCGGGACTAATGCGGGAGTCAGATGAAATCTGATTTCCTCCCAACTGGAGGCTGGTCAGTTATGATTATAGGAACTTGTCGTCTGGAAAAAACAGCTTTGCATTTTGCTTGGGAGAGAGTTCTTTCTTCTTAGCCGTACTGGCACGGAGGGGAGTTGGTACAGGGTTCGGAGCCACTGAACCTCAGGAAAGCTGTGGAGTGAGAGGCGATTTTCAAGTGACCTTGCTTTGCTGAGGGTTTCCACGCAAGGGGTTCCAGCCTTGAACCTTGCTCTCTCTAAGCATCCCCAAGCCACTGTGTTTCCTGGCCTCACCACCTTGGTGCTATTTCTGCACAGCATTCGTTGAAAAGCGGGGGAGCTGGCTTGATCCTGCTAGACCGTGATTCTGAGTCTTTGTGGAGCAAAGGGGTCAAGGGCTCCTCGGAGCAGCTGGTGAAAGTCACAGGCTTCCTTCGCAGAAGAATGTAAATCTACACAAACCTTGACAAAGGACCTCTACACGTGGGCCTCAGCTAAAGATGGCTGGGTCGGGGCGGAGGCCACCCAAAGTGCTTTCCTGCTTTGGCCTCTGGTTTTCTTCTGGGGAAAATAGGGTCGGGCCAGTTTTGCAGATGGAAAAACTGAGGCTCGGCGGGGTAACCCAAGCTGCCCGCATCGTGCAGAGAGAAGTAACTGGGCTTGTGAGCTTGGGCTTCCCCCACTCACCTTCTCCTGTAGAATCAGAAGTTGCCACTCTCAGCTTCTCTGGCTGGGAGAAGGGCCATGAAATAGTCAGGGGTGTGAAGCCCCGCCCCTCGGAGGGCAGAGCTTTTGTATGAATTGTCTTTAATTACCCAGAGACCAACCCAAGGCCCGAGACTCAGCCCACTGAGTGACAGGTAAGAAGGTATGCCTGGCGCATGGCAGACGGGGGGCGCCTTTGGCTTCGGAGGAAGAAATGCTCATACCCATCAGCTCTGTGCATCCTAGCACTACGATCTGGACCTCTCTGAGCCTCAGTTTCCCCGTTTGTAAAATGGCACCATGCCCAGTGTTTCACAGAGACTGTCACACATCACCTTCCCCAAAGCCTAGGCAGGCACATGTAAGTCGCCTCGTCTCATGGATGAAGAAACTGAGGCCCAGAGCAAATCAGGGACCTACCCAAGGCCATGTATCCAGAAGCAGAGCGGGAGTCAGAGTGGAGGTCTGCCTAACCTCAGTCTGTGTCCTTGACCGAATGCGGAGTGCCCATAGATAGTGCTTAAGAGATGGCTACACTGCCGTCCTCGGTCCCTCCAGGCAGAGGGGCTTTCTGCAAGAGCACGCGGGTGGTGACATCAAGCATAAGACAGAATAAAAGGGACTGGGGAGGGTGCCAGAGCTTTGACCTGACCCCTCCAGGCCAGGTCCCCCACTCCCCAGTGGACTCTTTGATTTCCTACACAGTAAAGTCTCTTGTCATGCGCTAGGGGCAGTTACCTGCTTTTGTCTTTTTACTTTTCTCTTCTCTTGCCGCAGTGGCAGGTGGGAGGCCCAGCAAATGCCCAGTGTGCCCACCCCCCCAGTCTCCCGCCCCCGTGCACCTCCCTCTGTTCACCTTCCTTTCCGAGTCTGTTCAGAGTGGCAGCTCAGGCTCAACTAGAAGTAATTAAGTCTACCGTCTCAGCCCACTCCAGCTCTGATGATGCATTTCAGGCTAGTGGGTGACCCAGGGACAGACGCTGAGTGCAGGCGGGTGCTGGGCCCAGGACACACAGCTGGACCAGCCGCCTCCCCCAGGGAGCTGCCAGGAAGACCGTGGCTGCGTGGGCATCCAGAGGGTCACAGAAGCACGGGTGGTATTGCAAAGTCTGCCTCGGAGGTTAGAGAAAGCTCCAGAGAGCAAGGCTTGGAATTAGCCTTTGCCCGTAGGAGGGCGCTTCATGCTGGGCACCTGCCTGGGCAAACACCTGAAGGCATTGAACCTCACAAAGCTGTTTCTTAAGGAAGGAAGGGTATGAGGAAGGGGCCGAGGACATGAGGCTGGAGAAGTCAGGCTACAGACTTTGACCCCTGTCCTGAGGACAGCAGGAAGCCACCTAATCAGGCCTGCTAGTGTAGCTGCATTCTCTTTCTCTACTTGACCTCTAAACGGGGGCCTCAACTCTGAGCCTCTTCCCTGCTCGCTTGCTCGCTCACTCTCTCGATGATCTCACTCTATCCTATGGCTTTAAATACCATCCTTAAGCTGCTGATTCCCATATTTATATCTTTAGCCAGAGCGTCTCTTCTGCACCTCCAACTCGTCATCCAACTGGCCACTTGGCATCTCTACTCGGCTTTCTCACAAGCCTCTCAAAGTTAACAAGTCCAAAACGGGATTCT
>NW_027551576.1:1496643-1547776 GCF_008692635.1 Crocuta crocuta | reverse complement strand
AGCCTTGCCCCCCTCCCCCCTCCCTGCTTGCTCTCTTGATTCTACTTCCTAGCTCCCAGCTGCCCACACCTCCTTAACACCACCGCCACCTCGTCCCTTGGCTGACGCAGTAACCACTTACCTCCCCTCCTCCTTCTCACCCCCTGACGGTTCATCCCGGGGGGCTGTGGCTCTCTAAACAACTCAGTGCGGGTCTGCGCCCTAAGTTCCATAGAGATGTCCCTTTGCACCTGAAGTGAACATCCACATTCCTCACCATGGCTTCGGAGCTTGGCACAGTCCGGCCACTGCCCGCCTCTGAGCTCACAGTCCCTCGCTCACAAGCCCCAGCCGTGCTGGCCCTCCGTGGATCATTAAAACCACACCCAACCCCTTTCCGCCTCCAGGCATTTGTCTGTGCTGTTCCTCCTGCCTGGAACACACTGGCCCCAGCTCTCTGCACATTCACCTGGCAAAATGGGTCCCCAGGCAGCTGGTCGTAATGCTTTATTCTGTTCGTAGCACTCTGCACGGTCTGTCTTCCCCCAAAAGGAGCATCAGTGTGCCTGGCACACGATAAGTACTTCCTAAGTAGCTGTTGAGTGAAGAAACCTGAAGACAGCAAGAGGGGCCCTAGAAGCTGACCTGATGGGTCAACAGACGGTCACGTACAGGACAGGAGCCAGCCCCAGGCCGCCTGGTTGGATTTCATCCAAGAGGCACTGGGGAGCCACCGAAAGTTCTTCAACAGAATCCGGGAAGTGGAAGCCATCATCAGAGCTTAGAGCTGGGGAGGCTGTATGCCGAGCGGTCACAGGACTGGGTTCTGGAATCAGACTGCTTTGGGTCTTGGTTCAACAACTCCCCGGCTGAGATGTTGGGCGAAGCTTTTAGCCTCTCTGAGGCTCCGTGTCTTCTGTAAAATGCGGGCTGCTAACGAAGCCTGCACTTAGGGGAACTGAGCTGTGAAAGGAGATGTGCATGGAAAGTTCTCGGGACGTCCTAAGTGCTCGCTAAACATGGGCCGACACTGCGGCTTCGGGGTTGTGGATGCTACTTATTAAGACTGAGTGGCAGATGTCACACGCGGTCCCAGGAACCCAGCCCTCCTGCCCCTGAGCTCACAGTCTGACGGGAGAGATGCGCACGTGCGCCTCTCCCTGCGGTCCCCGAGGACAAGTACCGAAAACTGAAGGTATAAGCCAGGCCCTGTGTGAGCAGAAAATCAAATCCGGGAGAGTCAGGGAAGGCCTCTCAGAAGAAGTGACATTGGATTTGGGGGAGACAGTTTCCTTGAGAGAATATTTTGAGTCAGCACCCACTGGCCCAGGGACAGGGGAGGAGGGAGGTGTGCTCTAGCTGCTCAGCTCCCAAAATAACCCGGATCCGAGGGCGGACAGCCCAGCAGGCCCAGAGAGCTGCCACCGTTCCTTTGCTGGCCAGGCTCCGGTGACCTTGGAGCGCTCCCTGCCCTGCCCTGTGCCCCCAGGGGGCAAGAGGGGGTGGAGGCGGGATGCCCAGGCCAGAGCTCCCGCGCAGGCTCCCCGTGTAGGCCCTCCTCCTGCTCACAGGCCGCAGAGCGACCCCGTGAGACCGAGTCGTGTTTGCATTTTGGCTCCTGGACCAGTGGCTTGACCTCCGCGGCCAAAGAGAGCATATTCTGGGGCCCTGGCCTCCGCTCTCCCTCGGCCTCTGTGTCTGCGCTTCTGTTCTGCATGTTTCAGTCTCCGTGCCTTCACGCCTGCTCCTCTGGCTCTCTGCCCCTCCCTCTCCCTCTCCCTCCTTCCCTCTCTCTCCCACTCCCCATCCGTCTGGCCCCCTCTTTCTGTCTACCTTCCTCCCTCNCCCTTTGTCTGACAGCTTCTCTTTCTCCCCTTTCTCTTTCCCTTCCCCTCTCCCCTCCCCTCTGCCTCCCGTGATAGGCACTCCAGAACAGCCTCTCCCTCTCCCTGCCCCTGGAGGACCAGAGCCCAGGCTCCAGCACCCCCTCTCCCTAACACACGCTGGCCCGGCGTGCCCCAGATCACGGCACGATTGGCCAGAGGGGGAGATGCTGAAATTAATGCAGGTAGTGGTCCGGTCCTCCTCCCCCTCACCCGCACCTTTCCTCACCCCTGTGTCGGAGCTGGGGGCCAGGAGGAAGTCCCCGAGCAGCTTTCTGCCCTCTGTGCTGCTGCTGGGCTTCCCGGGCGGCCAGACAGCAGGTCGGGTCATTGGGCCCATTCAGCAGAATTATAAATAGCAGCTTGTGCCCAGCCTGGCCCACAGAGCAGCCACGGCCGCCGCCGCAGGGCACCCCCGGCCCCCTGTCCTCCACCCCTCCAGCCATCCCTCTGAGGCAAGGGCTGCCCCTCCCCTGTGCCGCCAGCGGGTCCCCAGGTCAGTATCCTCTGTGCTGTCGCCATGGTAACCTGCATGTCCCCAGCAGGCTCAGGTTGCGGGAGGTGGGGGTGTGGGCAATCCACGAAGAGGTCCAGTGGCCTGGAATCAAAGGTCACTGCTCTATGCTGGGGCTTGCTGGCTCTCTTGGGGGCTGGGGAGAGGGGACCTGTCGCCCAGAAATGTCACCCTGCTGGGGGACACAGGGCAGAGAAGTCTGACTTTGGGAGGCCTGGCCGAGGGGCACTGCCCCAGACGTCTGCCAGTGAAGTGGGCACAGCAGGTCAGCCCAGGGCTTAAAGCCAGAGAGATGTGGATTCAAATCCTACATCCCCACCTACTGTTGAGGTCACCTGGGGACCGCCACTTAACCCGCTGACTTCAGCATCCTCAGTGTTGAGATAGGAAGAGTAATACCCGTCCCCCTTTGGGGGACGCTGAAGAGATCAAAGCCTACCAGCTGTGAGGCGGGTTCTTCAGTCCTCAACCATACCCTTCTTGTCCCTAGGGACAGTGCAGGGTCAGGGTGAACCTGACTTCAGAGTCACACTGACCTGGGTTCCTGTCCACCCTGTGCCACTCACCAGCTGGATGATCTGAAGTAGGTTGCACCATCTCCCTGAGCCTCAGTTGCCCCATCTATAAAATGGGTGTGAAAATAACATCTACACCTCACTGTGTCGTTTTGAGGATGAGTCGGGCCTTTGTGGGAGGGGCCGTTGGCACAGTGCTGGCCACGAAGCCAGTGCCCTGACCCGCCATCACTGTCTGAACGGTTCTTTCTATCCCAGCCTTCCTGGCCCAGGTGGCCGTTGCTTCTTCACTAACGCCGGTCACATCGGGCAACTCCCCTTCCCTCCCAGGTCTGTCTCCCCATCTGCAAAATGCCAGCAGGACCACTCAGGCCTTGTCCGCATGTGAGATCGGTGCATCTCGAGTAGCCCTGCCAGGCTGGGCTGCATCTATTATTATTGACTGACGCCCTCACCCGAGCCCTGTCCTCGGCTCCCGAAACTTGAGCTGCAGAGTCGCCTGGCAACCAGGGTGCCAGCCCAGGAGGCTTGGGTGTCAGGGTGCCCGGCTGCAGCCCCTCCCCGGAGGCCGGGGGCCCATCACTGGGTGGCCGGGGATGGGAGGACTCAGGGCAGGGGCCCTTGCCTGGGCCAGCCCAGAGGGGACCTCCTCTTCCTCTCACACCTGCCCAGGTCTGGCCTGACTCAGAGCCCCCTGTTTCCGAGTAAAGGGGGCCACTGGCCTGGGATATTTTTATAGGTGGGGCACGTGGTCAGGCACAGGGGGAAATCGGAGCCTCCTCGCGCTGCTAACTGATACAGCAGCTGTCACTGTCACCCTCTTCCTGGAAGCCTGCAGCCCCAGTTTGCCCAAAAGCATGAAGAATTCCCTGACCCTCGCCTAGCACTGTCATTTGGGAGGCCTGATGCCACCTCCTGGCGCACCCAGGGCTCTTTACGCGGCCACGCTTAACAAGTAATGTCACCCTTATGTTTACTTGGACGATGTCCTGCGTGACCTCCTCTGTGTTTTCATTCATTCACCCAACAGGTATTTTACTGAGCATTCATCCAGCTCCACTGTGTCCTGCTTGAGCGACCTCAGGCAGATTTACTTCTCTTGGCCCCAGTTTTCTATTCTGCAAAATGGGGATAACAAGAATACCTGCACAGAGTTGTGGTGTGGGTCCAACGAGGTGACGTACGCCAATGTGCTGATGCTTAGCGTAGAGCTTGGCACAGAGAAGAAGTCTTGCCATGATTGTTTTTATTAGATTGCTACGAAGCGTAGGCACTGTACCACACAGGGAGAGAATAAGGCAAAGCTTTGTGAGAACAGGGCTGGGCCTGGTTCCCCTCTATCCACATTGCATCTCACTGGACCTGGCACGTAGCCGACTTTCAGCAAAGGTTTGCCAAATGAGCAGAGGTGAGAAACGAACTGTTTCCCTTGGAATCCATTGCTGCTTGGGGAACGGAGAGCTGAGACATTGACTTTAAACGTCGTACAATCCCAGGTATTCGTTAGAATCTATTACGGCCGTGTCCTCCGAAATTACCAAAATGGGTTTGGAATTTCCCTGTAGCTTTTCAGTCTCAGCCCTGTGTTTGGGGTGGGGCCGGGGAAGGTATGAGCAGGGGTAACCCCGGTGGATGGTGGATGGACTTAAATAGCAGGGCGGGGTGGGGATTCCGCACTTACAGGAACCTGAGAATCAGCGCCTCCTTGCATGGTGCCCCGTGGGCGCCTCGCCTGCCTCACCACAGCCTCAGTCTCCTTTGTCTTTAAAATAGGCACCCTGCCCCCTCTGCCCCGGGGTCCGAGGCAAGAGAAACGGGGCCATGCCGTGAAGAGCACCTTCCAATAACGGTCCTTAGTTGCAATGAGATAGCCGTGCTACCCATAGAAAAGGACTGGGCTGATGGCCCTGCCTCCCCAGGCCTCCCACTCATCAGCAAAACCATGTTGGGTGGCCGCCAGCCCTCTGGCCTGGGGGCCATTTCTAACAGCAGGTGATGTGGCCAGGCTGCCGGCTCCAGGATTTCACTCTTGACTTCTTCCAAACACAGGAAGGGTCTGCCATCTGCTTCCCACCCCTCACACCCAGCCTGCCAGGTCAGCCAAAGCCCCCGCCTCGCACCTGTCAGCAGAGTAGGGGAGAAGAATCCCACTGAGGCTTCCCTTAGTGGATGCTAAGGATGGCGAAATCCTGGGAGCCACCGCCCAGCCCCCAGCCCACTTGGCTGCCAGGCACTATGCCTCCATCTAGGACAAGAGGACCAGGGTGGCTTTCTTAGTATCCCCAGCACATGGCATTTCACTCCTCGGGTGTCCGCACTGCGGGGCACCTCTATTTGTGCTGGCTACAGGTCTGGATGTTACATGCCAGCATCAGGAACACAGCCTTGCGACTCAGACGTTAATGTGACCTTGGCCAGTCATCCCACCTTCTGAACCTCAGTGTCCACATCTGTAAAATGGAGACAATAAGAGCATCTATCTCAGAGGCTGTTAGGGGTATGAGCAAGATCATACCTGGGAAAATCTGAATATGAGGAGTGACCTCGGTAGTGATAAAACTTAGCTGCTCATAGGACTATTTTCATTACTGTTACCACTATTCAGATGTGGCGGCTACTGTGGCTGCATCCCTGCTGGAAGTGTCACCTTGTTTCCTAATTCAGTCACAGCTTCCATCCTTCCTGGAGGCCAGTGCTGAGGACACAGTAGGTACTCAATGCCTGCTCTCTGCCCTTGTATTCAGGCACAAGCATTTGTTGAAGGAGATGAGTCCATGACCCAGGTCATCTTATTCTCTCTCAGTTCCTGAGGTCAAACTAGGTTCTTAGAACCACTCGATAAACTTGTCTTGGGCACCGACTGTGTCTGTCAAGTGCACTGGGGGCCTAGAGATGGAGGGCACCGTCCCCTGCCCTCTAGAGCATGAATGGTCAAGCCCCCTGGAGGGATCGGTTGACTCTGACTTAAGAGGGTGGGGTCAGCATAGGGTTCACAGAGGAGGAGCCCTCTGGACTAGGCCCTGGTGAATAGGAGTCCACCAGGCAGAGAAGCAAGAAGGAAGAGAACAGCTTGTGCTGAGGCATGGCCAGCGGTCCACAAGGCATCTCTGAGTTGCTTTTTTATTATTTAAATAAGAAATTTTCCCTTCATAGATGTCTCTGCCCAGAGGGTGACTCTGGTTGATCCATGGGCAAATCCATGGCCATCAGGCTTGGGTGTTAGGAGCTAAAAGAGGAGGACCTCTTCCTCGCACCTGATCCAGTGTCCAAGACTTACCGCGAGTCAGCATGTGAAGCTCTCTTAGAAGCTATCTAGTCTGACCTCCTCATTTTACAGATGGAGAAACTGAGAGCCAAAGAGGGAAGACAGTTGAGCAGAGCAACTAATGGCGGATCTCCTAGCCAGGCTTGCCCAAGACGTACCCACCCACGGCTGGGGGTGACCCGCCCTAGGATTACCTGTTCTTGTAGGACCCTGAGCCCACAGATTGCCCTCTGGAGATGTCATTCTCTGTAGGACCCGCCACAGGCCCCTGGATTTTTGAAACCTTAGCTTCCTACTTGTGAAATGGAAATAGTCAATGGGTGCTTTTGAACTTCAAACTGAAAAGCACTTTATGAACACTCCTAAAATGCTATTTTGTTGTCACTGTCATTTTGTTCAGAGTGAACCCCAATGGCAGAGTTCCCTGGTAGATGAAGTCATCTGTGGCATGGTTGGGGGTTCAGATTCTCAGGGCCACCTTGCAAACAACCCAAGAGATGGTGACGAGGCATCTGCTACAAGTTGGCTTTCTATTCTGTTCTGGAGCCTCGATAGGTGCCCTCTCTCACTACCCACCCACTTCCCAAACTGGGAGACTTAAGATAGTCTCAGGAAAGTAACAAAACTTTTGGCCATGTCCCATTGCTTCACAAGAAACTCCTATACACACACAGAGTAGAGTCTTATTTCTGAATACATACACTTTCTACACACCTCAACACATCCCCTGCTCAGACATGCTTAAACAGGCTTGTACACGTTCTGCATGCACCCACACATGTGCTTCGCCCTGCTCTGACACAGACAGACACACATCTGTACATGTGTGCCTGATTGTACAGCCACGTACACATTCTGCATGTTTGCATGCACACACACACACACACACACACACACATCTATGCACTCGTGACGAACTCCCAGTGAGGGAGAGGGGGCAGGATTATTTTTGTGTGAGTCAGAAAATACCCATTAACAATAAAACTAAAAATAGTTGGCAAGAAGAAATTTTCAGGTCAACCTAAAGAACTTTGAACCACCAGCATTGGCACGGATTATCATGGAATGAGGGAGTGAGCCCCCCATCAAGAGAGGCATACAGGCACAGGCGGGATTTGACACAGGTGCTATGAAGGGACTTGAGCATCAGGGACTTTGACCTCTGAGGTCTTTCTGGTCTTGAGTCACATAAGCTCAGGGAATCAGAGCCTCTTGCTTTTCTGTCAGGCTTTGCAAATAATGGTGCTCCTTTGGTGCTCTCTGCTCTGGGGGTGGTCTTCCTGGGGTACCCCTGTAGCACAAGACAGGGTAGTCAGTGACCAGGTCCATACAAGCCTGATGTCGCGGGGTATCAGCCACTAGAGATGTGTACACTGGAGTCCCCCAAACCTGGCACCCATTTCATGTGAGGCCAGACTCTGGAAAAGACCAGATGGCAGCTCTGGCCTTGTCAGTCCCTTGTAACAAGGAGTCCGGGGTAGCAGAAGCCCTGATTTGGGCATTGCAAAGCAGGGATGTCAGGGACAGAAATACCTGGAGGAGCAGGGGGGGCTCCTCCAGAGCTGGAGGAGGCTGGAGAAAGACCCCTTGACGTGGAGTCGTGCCAGACTTGAACATAGGTTCTGACTGCATCTGAAACCCAAAACCCAACTCCCCGGGATTACATCCCACACAGAGGCCTCAGAGACTGTACGACATGAGGCCTAGAATCCAGCCCTGGATCAGTCCCCTGTGGGTCCCTCTCTTCTTCAAAGAGATCCCCAGAGCCACTGAGAACCTCAGGAGAGAAAGAGAGAGCATAAGCAGCTGGGGAAGGACCTTTGAAAGGCAGAGGAAGGTGATGGAAGGGCTGGACCAGGCCTCACTGGAGGAGAGGAAAGCAGGCAGAGCACCCCCAACCCTAGCCCCTACAAACTGCCCCATCACCAGACCTGGGAAGAGGAGAGCAGACGGCAAGCCTAGAAAAACAGAGGGAGGAGAGCCTTTGCAGGCCATTGTGGGGCATCTGTTGGATGTCGATAACTTTAGGGTCCAAGGATTGGGGTCTCCTGGGGCCGTAGAAGCACTCGGCTTTTGAGCTCTTTAACTTTTGGACAACACTTGAACCTCCTTGGGAAGATAGAGGGGATGGGCCAGGGGTCAAGAAAGAGGAGGCTCAGGGATGGTTCTTAGCAAAAAATGGGGAGTCTTCAGGGGGTCCTTTAGACCCCCCCCCCCAGGCCAGCTCTCGGGATTGAAGAAGAGACTGGCACTCAGGGAGAATCCTGCCCCGGGATGAAAGTGAGATACATCCCTGGAGCATCCTGGGAACCAAGGGGATGGCCCAGGAGGGTGAGGCCTTAGGCCTAAGCCCAGATCTGCCAGCACCTGTTCTGTGGCCTTGGGTGGTGCCTTTCACCTCAGGGCCTCCATTTCCCCATGTGGAAATCATTATCATTCTAGTTGATTGTGTGTCCCTTGCTGGGCTGAGCCCTGTACCTGCATGAACTCACAGTATCTTCCCAACAATCCTGTAAGGTGCTGGGGGAAGGGGCGATTATCATTTCCATTTTAGGGATGCAGCAACTGAGGCCAGACAGCTGCCTTGGTTAACCTCAGTGAGGACAGAGTGACAACGGTTCTAACCCAGATCTCTCTGACTCTAAGCCCCAAAGAGGTTCTGGCCCTACAAAGTTGAGTCAAATGAAAAGTGGCTTAAGAGCCCATAGAAGGAAGGAGATCTGGGGGACAGACGAAATTCCCAAGAGGAGATGGCACTAGGGATTGTAGATCTAGGGACTCAGACTTGGGGTAGAAGGCAACAGGCGAGGAAGAGAGAAGGCTCCAGATAGGGATCCCAGCCATGCGACGTGTGCAGGAGGGCTGCTAGAGCAGCTGCAATGATGGAGATAGAGGAAGGCCACGCTGTACACACCTGCCACGGCCTTACTTACTTCCATTTCAGGGCTCAGAGCATCAGTGGTAGGCTCGTGGCTCTGCACAACTTCAGTGAGGCTGGGGTCCCCTAGGTCCGTGTCCCCTGGGAGGCTGCATTTGCATCTGTCCCCGTGCAGATGGTTGGTGAGTGCAGCTAGCAGCCCCCACCCCCACCCGCACCCCCTTCTGTCGCCGGGACTAGGCTGCTCAGGGAGCGTGGTGCAGCGTTATTTTTAGAAGTGGCACCATCTGTTCAAGGTGCTGGGCGGATTCTATCCATCTCTGCAGTGTCCAGGACAGCCATGCCAAGTCAGGGGAAGAGCCGCAGAGCCAGCCGGCTGGGATGGTCACTAATCAGCATGCTGGCCTGCTGGGTACAGGAGCCAAAGAGATTCTGCAGCCCCTCAGGGTATTGGGCTCTAGGATCTGGGGTCTCGGACTGCCAGTGGGGTAGCTGTGGAGCCAGAGCAGCCAACACAGAGGCCAAGCTCAGCCCAGAGGGGTGTCCTGTGCTCCCACACACCCTGCACGGTCCTTGAGCCTAAGCCTAGGCCTACCTCCTGGCAGATTCTGAGTGCCCTGCCCTGACCTAATCCCTGACCTCCAGCTTTGTGTTGAGAATGGAGAAGAGGCAGGGGGAGAAAAGAACAATGGCCAGACTGCTGGAATCCTCTGTGAGACCTAGTAGTGGTGTGGCAGAAACCACGGGCTTCACCAGTGTCATCCAGAAGCACTAGAACCTCTCCTCACTGGAACCCAAACACTTCAATGTGTCCTATGCGTGAGCCACCACTGCCTGGGGCTTCTGAGTCATCACAGGAAGGAAATTAGGCTGTTGATTATGAGCAGGGGCTCTGACGGCAGACTGCCAGAGTTCAAATCCAACAGTTCTGTGACCCTGGGCAATCTCCGCCACGTGACAAAGCCTCTTTTGCTCATCTGTAAGATGGGATGCCAGTAACTTCTGCCTCATAGAGATTAGCTGCAGATATGCCAATTTGATGCCTGTAAGGCCATGGCATCCTGCCTGGATGCCTTCAGCATCAGCTCTCTCTACCATCTGGCTGACCAGCTTCCACTTTTCAAATGCAGGCTGCACTCTAAGATTCATCGTCCCCAGTGGCTTTCCATAGTCAGATTGATTTCTCAGCAGTGGAGCCAGCATTGGTGGAGGTTGGTCCTGTGCTGGGGGCTGGGATGGCCCTGTTCTAAGAGATTTCATGGTCTAGCAAGGGAGGCAAGCTGACAAAACCCACCCCAAGACTGAGAATAGAGAGTGCAAAATCAAGGAATGAGCTGCACATGATGGGCTGGCAGTGGGAAGGTGGGCTGAAATTTGAAGCAGAAGATTTGGAGAAAACTTCACAAAGAAGTTGGCATAGGGGCTGTACCCTGGAGAGGAAGGTTTGGATTGATGGAAGAGTGGGGGCAGACAATCCTGGGTAGAGGGAGCAGTGTATGCAAAGGGTGGGAGGCAGGAGCATGCATTTGTTCTTCAGGAAATGCAAGGAGTACACTTAGCCCAGGCCAATCAGGCAGAATCCTGGATGCTGTGGTCCTGAATATGTTTTTTTAATAGGTACCAGGGGCCAGCAATGGTTTTCAATCTAGAAAGTGGTGTGCTCAAATCCAAGAGACAACATCTTGTGGTAGTTTTAGAATCAGACAGGTCCCATTTCTCCTAGTTCTGCCACTCCTTAGCTGTGTGATCTTGGCCATGACGTTATTTCATCTCTCTGAGCTTTGGTTTCTCATCTATAAAATAGGCTTCATAATGCCTACCTCTGGGGTTATTGTGGGTTATGTACGTTCAGACCTAACACAACTCCTGACATGTGGAAGCCATTCAGTAAATGAGAGTCACCATCAGCATCATTTTGGGGAAAGTGAAGGAGGGGGAGTGAGAGAGAGGTCAGTTGGGAGGCTGTGGATGAGGAACCTGAACTAGGGTCAGGAGTCCTGGAGGTAAGGAAGAGGAAGGATCCTGAGCCCTTACCCCACTGCTCCTTGGGTCTATGCATCTGGTTTTTCAAGAGTCAAGGGTGACCCTGATAGTCAACTCTGGGACCTGGGGAGTGCTTTAGATGTCATAAGTGACTCAAGTCACAGAAGGATGAGGACATTATGAGGAGAGGAAGGAGGGGAAACCTTGGCTGTGGGGGAGGCAACTCCTTCTCTCAGCTGCTCCTCTGGCTTCCTGGCTTTTGGGTTCACTTCCTGCAGTTCCGAGGCCAAGTCAGTGGCCTGACAGAACTCTCTAGCTTTCCACCAGGGAGACTCCAAGCGGGATAACCTGGGCTGAGGCAAGGAAGGCAGTGAGTGCACAGTCACCATACCGGAGCAGCTCTGCTTCAGCCTAGAACACTGGCCACAGTAGTGAGACATAGAACCTAAAAACACAACCCCCCATACCCATACACACACCAGTCCCTGCCAGTGCTTGCATCAGTCTGGCTCCCCTCCTCCTTGGAATCCAGGAGTCCAACTTTCTTCTTTCTTCACCCTTCTCCATTAGTTGTTTCCTGGCCTCTGTATTCTCAGGCCGCATAGAATGACTTTCCTCCTAGCCTTAGCTTCTTTATACTCTGGACCCCAAAGGACTCACTCAGCTATTCAAAAGTAATCTCCCAACTTAGATTCATCCCCTGGCACATCTGTGGATGAATACCACACTCTGCAGAAGAAAAATTTAACAAACTCAGCCAGACTGAGATGCTATCACTTAAATATGTTCCAGTAGGAGCCAGAGGTAGAAGACCATGCACAACGCAAAAGCATGGATCACTAATGATATTTCTGGCGTCAGTGACAGATGGCACTGATGAGCTAAGGTGGGTCTTCTGCATATACACTTAAGTGGCCCCCAAGTGGCCCTTTGCATAGTGTCATTTTATTGGCTCAGGCCTGCTCACCAGGACACCCCATTGCCTGAGAATATGGCTTTGTGCATTAGCACCAAATCATTGGGTCCTCTCCCCATGCCTGCTCACAGAGCTTGTAGAAGAAGCTCTGTGCCCTCCCCTCCCCACCCATACCCAAACCTCAGGCTCCCCATCCCCACACTCCATTGGTCAGCACTACAGTCCTGGATCGCTCCTAGGGGCAGGTATAACCCTTTGCACTGTATCAGCACCATAGCACCTGGATAGCTCCTTGGCACATGGTCCTTCAAACCCACCCCAAATCTCCAGTCAGCACCTTTGCCTCGGGGACAGCTCCCAGTGGGGCTAGTTCTTCCGTGCTTGCTTCTTTGTCCTCCCCGGGGGGTTGTCAGTCAGCACCATGACCCCATGGACAGCACTCACGCCCAGCCTCTGCTGGTCAGCCTGCGGGAGAGAGGGGGCCTCGGGTTATCAGGTTTCCTGACCTCAGCCACCCAATCCCTCCCCAGCACCCACCTCTATCCATCTGTCAGCACGTTGTCACCAGAGACAGCTCCCTGGGCTCCAGTGCTCCATAGTCAGAGGTGAAGCCTGAAAACTCATCAACCAGCCAGTGATCTGTTGTGTGTGGGCAGAGCACCGAACAAGCAAANAGAGGAGGCCTTAAGAGTGTCTATGTGTGTATGTTTGAGAGCTGGCTCTGCCACCCCCTAACCAAGTGCCTTACACCAGTAACTGCAGCCTCTTTTTCTGTTTTCTCCTCTGTAAAGTGGAAATGCCAGCAGCCCCTGCGTCATGGTTGTTGTGAAGGACTAAATGAGATAAGAAACAAAGTGCATAGAACAGTGCTCGGCACATAGTAGTATGATCTAAGTGTGGCTGTTACCGTTTTTTGTCCTTCCTTGAAGACTCTGCTTGTAATCCATCGGAACAGAGCAGGGGATGGGAGAGGAGGAGGCAGATGAAGACAGGAGAGGACACTGTCACTATAGCCAGTTAGGATCTGGAGGCTGGAGGCATTTGGGGCAGCAAAAAGGGCCTTACGGCATTCATTGTATCAGTAGGGAGAGTTGGGCAGAGTAAGAGATGAGGCTGGGGAGGTGGCCAAAGCATTTGGCTGAAAGCAGAGAACACTGTCCAAAGCAGCTGGCATCCCGGGCGGAGCCACCACCCCCAGCCTTGTCACTGCATGTCCCCTCTTGCAGCCCAAAGTGAAGTCTCACCCAACACTTTACTGCCTCGGCTAGGCTTTCTTGCCTCCATCTGCTGGTGACTTTACTGTTTGAGCTTCATCAGAAAGCTCTCAGCCTTTTTTTAAAGAGAAAAATTCTAAACGAGGAGTACATAAAGGGTACAAATCTTGAAAGGCAGGCACTACTGTTCAGAGGCCCAAGGTGGGGCAGGAGATGTCAGAGGTAGCAGATGAATTCTGATCCACTTGTGATTCCCAGGTTCTAGGGCTTTTCTCTTTCCTTTTCCTCCACCCAAGCAGGACTTGGCCTACAACTGGTGGCCAAATCAAGTAGGACCTACTGGGGACAGCAGGACAGCAAGGAGGCCCTGAGACACAAGTCTTGGGTGATGGAAGAATCCTCAGGGATGGCACTAAAATGGCCCTTTGAGACTGAGCATCTGTCCAGCTGACCCACTTACTTTACAGAAAAGGAAGCTGCGGCACAAGGGAGAAAGCACTAGTCCAAGGCCATACTTGTATGGGTGAAAGGTAATGGGACACTGAGGCTTTGGACCTAAACAGGCAAATTTAAACTATGCCAGATCCTATCCATATAGACTTGGTCATTTGTAACATCTCTGACCCCAGCCTTCTCCCCTGTAAGGTAGGGACGGTGACATCACGCAGCCCATGGAAGTATTTGCTAGCAATCACTGTTAATAGTAACCGTCAAGCCGAGATCTGGACCCAGAAGAGCTGGTTTCCAGGCGAGTGCCATTTGGGTTGTATCATCCCACAATCTGAATCAAATTTGTATAGCAACCACTTGACTCGGCCTGCAGATCTTGACCACGGGTTTCCTCGGGCTCTTTGTGGCAGAGTGAGCAGATTTAAAATGGCAGGAAGGAGGGTCTGAGCACCTCCCTTGCTCTCCTCAGAGTCCCAGTGCCCGGGGCAGGATCTGAGATGTACCTCCTCACATTTATTTGGTGGGTAGATGGATGGACAGATGGAAAGTTGGAGAGATGGGCAGATGGATGGACAGCTGAAGAATGGATGGATGGAAGGACGGATGGAAGGATGGATGGGTGAGTGGGTGGATGAGTGAGTACATGAGGCGCCTATAGGACCAGGAAAGGAGTTTTTCCTACCACCTAACACTGGCAGCTCCTCCGGAGAACAGGGGAGAGCAGTGGGAGTAGACCCTGGTGGGCAGCTAAGGGCTGGACTGACCCTCCCTCAGGCCAGACAGGGCAGAAAGCTATGCAAGAAAACCCAGGTCCCTAACAGCCCACCCCCTGGCCCTGATTCTGCCATCTGCGCCTTCAAGGCTGACGCGCGGCTGTTTCTGTGGGATATTTTTTTTTTTTTTTTAGATTTTCCTTTTCTGGTTAACAGGATAGGAGTTTTCTAAAAATAGCACTAAATTCGCTTCTGAGGTATTCATTTTCAATTCCCTTCCTCTTTCTTCATTCTGTCTCCCCAACTGTGAGAATTCCAAGCTGAAATTGTCATTGTCAACTTTGATGCACGCATGCACGCGCACACACACACACACACACACACGGTGGGGCTTGCACACTCAGAGATGGGCGTGGGTACACACATTTCTGTCTCACACTCAGAGACACACACTCATGCTGACACACCACAGGGACCCTCTAACACACACATATCTTACACTACACACACACGGAGTCACTTCCAGGCCCAGCTTGACACTGGCATTTTCACATCCTTCTGACTCAGGTGTGTTCCCAAACTGTGTACTGGCTGTGCTGAACGTCCATCATAAAACACTGACATTGACCCTGCATACTCACATTGACATGCGTACCTGCACTCACATAGTCGACTCCAGACTCACCTGACTCTCTTCTCCCCTCCCCCCCCCCACACTCACACATAAAGGACATTTCCCTCTCCCAGGGGGACTGTGACTCTCCAGGTGAGGTTGAGGGAGAAGCAGTGTTCCCTCTATCCCTGGCTGCCTGGCTGAGTTAACCCGTTTCCCTGGGTCAGCACCAAGGAGGAGGTTTCCCATCACCAGGGCAGGGGAAGCACTCCTGAAACGCCAGAATTCGCATCCAGCAGAGGAAAGAAAGTGCCTTGCCCCAAGGGAACTAGTTAGTTGGGCCCAGAGCAGAGGGGAGATGAGTCTTGCGTGTTGTCCGATACAAACTAGGACCCTCGCCGTCCTTCAGAGCAGTGCCAGTGGCATGTGGTACAGTTGGTCTGAGTTCTGAGCTGAAGACAGTAGCCTGGCGGACAACGTGGGTAAGCGGAAGACAGAAGCAGGGAGTTAAACTGTAAAGAACTGTAAGAACAGTCCCCATTTACCAAGTTCTTCTTCTGTGCCTGGAACTGGGCTAAGCTCTGTCTTGATGAGTCCTCCCACAACCTTAGGACGTAGGCTGTCCAATTGGGTCTATGTAAGGAGGAGGAAACTGAGGCACAGGGAGGAATCATGGGCCTTGCCCAAGCCACAAAACTGTCAAATGGGCAGCACCAGGACTCAGCACCCAAGATCTCCAGATGGGACCTGGGCTCCTCACCTCTGCCATTGGCACTACTGACAATTCAAAGGAAAAGGAACTTTAAAAATGCATATTAAGGTGGCATTTAAATTCAGCATGTCTTAAAACAGAAGGGTTCTGCATCCAAAAGTTATTTTTAGTACATATTTCATTTGTAATTGGCCCAGCTACCATCTTTCACTTAGGATCTAAAAAGCTGTTGGTTTGGGGTTTTGGTGGGGTTCTTTTTTAATCCTTCCTTCAAAAGATAGATTACTTCTTTGTTAAATTAACTCCAAAAAAAAAAAAAAAAAAACATTGCTCCTTCCTCTGCCAGCATCCCTCCTGGCTAAGACTTTTTATTAAGATGCTCCTAACCTATTCTCGAGTCATTGAAATGTAACAATACAGTCATTTAAATGCTAATAAGATGAAACTGAAATGCCTAAATCTAATATTATCACAACATTCCCCTGGATTCTGAAGGGCCTGCTATATCAGAGCCTGAAGGGACCCCAGAGAACGTGTCCAATTCCTTCACTTCTCTACATGGGGAAACTGAGCCCGGGACGAAAAGGGGCTTGGTCAAGGACATGCAGCAGGGACTTGGAAAACAGAGAGGGTCTTTTCAATGGGCTCTGGCCCCAATTGGCTGTGTGACCCCTGATGTGTGGCACAAGCTCTCTGGCCCCTGGCTGTATGGCCTGCTCAGGCCAACGTCTCAGTCAGCTCAGGCTGCAACAACAAAATACCATAGACTGAGTAGCTTAAACAACTGAAATGTGTTTCTCACATGTCTGGAGGCTGGGAAGTCCAAGATTAAGGTGCTGGCAGATTCAGTTCCTAATGAGAGTCCTCTTCCTGGCTTGCAGATGGCCGTCTTCACACTGTGTCCTCACATGGCTGAAAAAGATTATTTCTCTCATGCCTCTTCATAAGAGCACTAATTCCACTCATGGGGGCTCCACCCTCATGACCTAAGCACTTCCCAAAGGCCCCACCTCCTAATACGTCACATCGGGGATTTGGATTTCAGCACATGAACTAGAGGGGACACATTCAGTCCAGAGCAGCCTGTGTGCCCGTTGCTTAGGGCAGAGGTGACTGCTCCATGTTGAGTGCTGGCTGCAANGTCAGGCAGAGGCACAAAGCCAGTGTTGTAGAGCGTCTGTTCCAGGCCAGGAGTCACACCAAGAGCCCACACACAGGAGTATCACTGAGCCTCACAGCAACCTGCAAGACAGGTAGGTCAATTCCACTTTGCAGATGAGGCCCAGTGAGGCTAGGTGACTTCTCCAAGGTCACACAGCTTATTTCACCCCTCAGATATAGAGTGCTGGCTCATGTGGTATTTGAGTGAGGCAGTGAGAGCATCAGAGTCTGGTGGGCTTTGGCTAAGGAGACACTGCCTGCTCTAGTTTTAACCTCACACCCGTGGCTCATTATAACAAAGAAACACTAGGGAGTGGAGAATGGGGGATGTATCTCAAAGAAAAAAGTGTAAGTACTGATTCTGATATCTTTCCAGACCCCCAGCAAACCTATGACACATATGGAAAGGAATCACTACTCCATTTTATAGATGAGGAAACTAAGGTACACGGACCTATCTAAAGTCATACCTCCTAAGGACAGATGACCCAAGGGCTGATCCATTCATTCACCAAGCATTTATTGAGTGCCTTCTGAACGCCAGACCCCATACTAGGTACAAAATAGACATGGCTACCGCCCACACAAAACTCTCAGGCTCCCCAGGAAGGGACACAGCTAGGTAGGCCTGAGCAATGACATGTGAAGTGCAGTATGATACCAGAGGCATCTGGAGGTGGGAGCATTTACACAGTCCCGGGTGGTCAGGGAAGCCTTCCAAGGAAAGAGCACTGTGATGAGCAGAAACAGCCGTTGTCTGGGTGGGGAAGGCCTGGGTAGTGGAGAGGGCTCTATGATGGATATGGGGCAAGTATGGAGTTTCCAGTGAATTCTGTACAAGCTAGTGGGTCTTCACTTCTGTCTGCCAGAAGATCGTTTGTGCCACAGATATTTCTGCGCCAGTGGACTTCACAGTCTCAGATCAAGCAAATCCTACAGTCAGATCAAGGACCGAAGTGAACTCTGCAAGTTAGGACAAACCAAGACACCCAGAACAGGGGTTGTCTCATACATGCACCCATGAAATGCAGGAGTAGGGGAGAAGTGGGTGGGGGAAGGGCCATATCAGAAGTGGTAGCTGCAATGAGAAATCTCAAAGAAGGAAGTGTTTTGTTCTGTTTTGTTTTTATTCAAAGAAGGAAGTTTAAGATCAGTCGCCTACGGAAGCAGATTTCTGATTTTTAATTGATTTTGTTATTCCAGAATTGCATCCCTCCGTACGTACAAGTCCCTTCCCGCACTTTTTACTACGTTTCGCCCAACCTGCTAGTAACAGACAGTTGTATATTTGAGTTTCTTCTCTGGTCATCTTTTGGCTTAAGTCCTGCTTAACCTGCATGGGGAAAAGAAATATTCCCTATTCATACTGAGAGAAAAAACTTTTCCTGACACCCTGGGCCAGATCAGATCTTCCTGCCCTGGACATCTACAGCAACGGTCACTTCCCATCATGGCAAACCCATCATCTTATAGAAATCACTCATTTAATTGTCTCTCCTCCCAACTGTCAGTTTCAGAAGGGCAGGAACTCTGTCTGGATTGTCTAGTGCCTGGCACAGAGTAGGTACCCAAAACAGTTATTGAATGGATGATTGGATGGATGGGTAGATGGTTAAATAGATGGTTGAAGATCATTGTTCATCTTAACCCAGTAGTTAAAATCACCAGTAGCCCATTAACTCATGCCAGCTATTGTCATCGTAAATATAATTACTCCTAACAATTCTCGTAGCTCATGCTGCCAGAGATGTAATTATCAGTGCCTGTAAGAGGGATAGCTAGAAAACAGCACCTCGGGTTTAGAAAATCCCTTGTGGTTTGCAAAGCACTTTCTTGTTCACATATAGCATTTTATTTATGCATCATAAGAACCCCATGAGAGATTCCCAAGAGAGGGCAGTAAGGTGTCCTGATTGAGGGTGTGGCTCTGGATCCAGACTTCCTGAGTTCAAATCCCAACTCTGGCACTCACCAGCTCTGTGACCTTGGGCAAGTTGCTTCGCCTCTCTTGGTCTCAGTTTCCTCGTGTGTTATATGGGATAAAAAGACTACCTATCTCATGAAGTGCTTATGTGGATTGGTAATAATCACAATAATTGCTGAGTGCTTCCCAGGAGCTTGGTTTGGTTGTAATATTTTATTTTTCAGGAAATAACTCATGTAAGTGTTGTAGTACCTATGAGTAGATACTATTATTCCCCTTTCCTTTTTTTTTAGGTAATACTAAAATTTATTTGATTCCCATTCTACTGGGAGGCAGAGGAGCTAGAATTTGAACCCAGATACTATAGTTTTTACTTCTCCTGCAGTTAACCTCTATGGCATCTCTACATACAGGCATCCTGTATGTAGACTGGTCCCTTTCTTACCTGCTCCTCATAAGGATACACTGTTGGGGTCAAAACTCACGGGCTCTGGGGATGGTGCATGCTCAGATGGCCAAGGACCATAAGTGCTCCTACAGGACTATGAGTGGGATCTCCAAGCACACTCTTTCTTTGGTGTCTTGTGTCTCTGCTAGAGACATCAGGACCGTTTTATACTGCACTCTGTAAGATATTTGTTGCTCCCAGTGTGAAAATAAGGCTTCCTACTGCACCCTTGAGTAAAGCTGCCCTTCTGTAAGCCATGGCTAGTTTCTCCAGTGGCTCCAGCACCCCATGACCCACGGCTGAGAAGCCCCATAACCCAGGTGGAAACACAACGAATTTGAATATGGTTTATAATTAGTTCCCAATAAATTGGGAGGTAACAGGGGTCAATGATTATTATTTTACAGACAAGGAAACAGAGCCTTGGGAAATGAAGGGACTTACCCAGGGTCCCATAGCCAGGATTTGGGAGGACTTGGACTTGAACCCAGGTTGCTCTGACTGTAGAGCCTGTCTTGTTCACTGCCATCAGGCACTGTTCACCCATCAGCGTCTGCTCTTCAGAATAAGGAGGGAGCGCCCCCTAGGGGAAGGGGAAGAAGCACCAGGCTGGGAGTCCAGAGACAAGGCAACCTCCGGACTGCCTCCCTCTGTGTGACTCTGAGCAAGTTCCTTTCCATCTCTGAGCTTCCAGTTTCTTACTGGGAAAATGGAATTGAGTCTAAAATGCGTCCAACACTAAGATGAAAGATGGTGCAGGAAAGAGATGGGACAGGGGACCAGGGGAAGGAGTTGGGGCTAGGTTAGGGGCTCAATCCCATCTTCCTCTCCCCACACCCTCCCCCTTACTGTCCTGGACCTAGGATGGCCAGCTGTCTATGCCTACTGGGTGGGGCCAGTCCCCATGCCAGGCCCAGCCAAGCTCAGCAGAGGCCCTTTGTCACCCAATGCTTGCCGGGGGCCTTGGCCACCGGTGTTGGGTGTCGGGGTGGATTGGATTCTCTCCTGGCAGCCCTGCAGATGCGGCACGTCTGTAAGGGTGGCCGTGCGGGCAGCACGGAGAAGCTGGTGCTCTCTCCTCCTGGTCTCACAGAGGGACGTCGTGGCTGCTGTCCATGGTGCTGCACTGTGGGGGGCCCAGGTGAGGGTTCCATGTGCCCCAGCTCATGCTTGGGGCCAAGCGGGAGGGCTCAGTGACGTCCTGGTGAATCTGCATGAGCTGACTCCTCTGGCCACACCAAGGGCCTTGATTAATGTGGTTGGGGGCTGCAGGTGAAGGCGGGCGGCTTTCTGCCCTTCCCATGCCTGTGGTGAAACCAGAGGGGATAACAGTGTATGCACAGATGCAGGTGGCATAGATGAAGGAAGCATATGTGCTGGGGGGCCTGGGGCCTATGTACTTGGGGAGTGGGGTCATGCTCCAGATTGTGAGAGCATGGTGTTGCGTAAACAAGACTGTGAGCATGGGTATTTTTGGAGAGGGGGGTGGGAATGTTAAGATATATGCCTAGAAGTGACTGCATATGATGGTGTTTATGGCAGGAAGGGGGGAGAGTCCACCAGTATATGTGTGAAATGGGATTCGTGCATTGGGGTGTGTGTGTGTGTGTGTGTGTGTGTGTGTGTATGTGTGGCTGTGCAATGGGCCCTAAAAGTAGGCAGGTTGGGTGTACAAAACACTCTGAGCTGTATAGGTCAGAGGGTATGTGTACACCAGGGTGCGTGTCATGAAGCCAGTGTGTTCAATTGCAGAGTGAACAATTAGGGGGCTAGGGTATGTTATGAGGGTGCCCAGGCTGTGGCTTGGGGTGGTATATATTTACAGTGTTCGCTGGTGTGCTATGGGGTATTGTATGAACAGCCATGTTAGGGTATGTGTATATGTAATGGGTGTTATTTGGGGTGGTTTGTGTGTGTACAAGCACGTGCAGGCTGGGCCTTCCTGAGCACCTGCCCCGTGAAACCTCCAGTGCCTGACACTTGTCACCACTCTGTGCTTGCCCCCACAGGAGCCACCGCCCCTGACCATGTAGATGCCAGCTCCAGGGAGCAGCATGGGCCCCACTGAATGGAGACTCCTGGGTCTACAGCCCTGAGCCCCTCCGGCCCCTGGACGTTGCCCCGTGCCCAGGGACACCCCTTGGAGCTCACCACCGCTGTCGCCAGCCCACCTCGGCCGCCCCCTCCCCCTGGGACCCAGAGTCGGCCACCAGGAGCCACGGTCATCCAGTGAGGTTGTGCTGAGGACAGGCACACGGAGCCATCGCCCAGCAGCCTCTCGTCCAGCACTGACTCTCGGGCTCACCCCGAGCAGGGACTGGGGCAAACATGGGTGACATGACCAACAGCGATTTTTACTCCAAAAACCAAAGAAATGAGTCGAGCCATGGGGGCGAGTTCGGGTGCACAATGGAGGAGCTCCGCTCCCTCATGGAGCTGCGGGGCACCGAGGCTGTGGTCAAGATCAAGGAGACTTATGGGGACACTGAAGCCATCTGCCGGCGCCTCAAAACCTCACCTGTGGAAGGTAGGTGTGGAAGACTTGAACACAGTGTTTGGATTTGGGATCTAGCCACCCAGTCCCTGGCCTCCCTTCCCCAGGCCCCAGGAACCCCCTCATCTGGGTGTAAGCATGGGGCCACAGCATTGCTACTATGCATTCAAATCCAGCTCCACAACCCACATTGCTGGCCTGGGTTGTGTCCAAGCATCCCAAATCCAAACTCTGATGGTGGCTCCCTAGGTCTCTGGGGCAGCCATAGGCCATGGAACTGCGGGACGACAGAGCAGGCAGGAAGACAGGCCATCACTGGAAAGGCGACAGAGACCCATGCGTGTCTTGCCCTGGAGATGGGCGTGGGGCTTTTGTGTCACTGACAAAATGAACAGGCCTAGGAACTTGGGAGAGAGAGGGTTTCAGCTTCTGGGTGCTCCTCTGAAGGGGACCAAAGCCAGGTCATCTGCTGTGAGGCAGAAGGAAGAGAAAACAGCAGAGCGTAGAGGCTGGGTCCCCATCCCCACGGTCGCCTTCCCATTGCCATGAGGGAGAAGAGTTCCCTGCATAAACCCTCAAGGTGTGGGCGTGAGGCTCCTCCCTGGCACCCCCCCGTCCTACCACTTTGTGCAAAGAGGCTGCACCGAGCCTCAGTTTCTTCCGGTGGAAAATGCAACCAATGGCTACCTCACAGTGCCTACTAGAAGCCTGAGCATATAGTAGGTACTCAATAAGTGGCAGCCATTATTATTCTAAAGAGTGGATGGCAGTCTTTCCCCCAAGCACAGAGCACAAGCTGGATGACAGATAGCATCTGAATTCTTATCCCCGTGTGACAGACAAGAAATCCAAGGCCAAAGGTCCCTCCTGTCCTGTCCCCTGACTGCAGTCCCCACACTCTGGGCACTGCTGGGTACCAGCCCTCAACCCATTTCCTACAGAGGCTGCTTAGGGACCCAGCCGCTGAGCGAGGCAGACGTTTAGAAGCACCTTGCTCTCTTGGTGTTGCTTGGTTTTGTTTGAGGGTGGGGAGGACAGTGGTAGCTCAGGGCTTAAGAACAGCCACATGTGCCCTGAGATGGGAGTGAGCCCTTCCAGGGGGCCCCTGAGTCTCATGTGAACCCTACCCTGTGGCAGAATGGCCCGTGCTCGCCTCTGCCATCAGGTTGGCACACTCGCCTGCCAGGAGGCAGGGTTACCCAGGTCGTCTTTGTCTTTTCTATGGGGCCAGGAGATTCTCTTGAGTTGGGAAGTCTTAAGTGTCTCTGGGCCTCAGACCTTGTGGAAACTGGAGTCCTTTCCCCACCCACCCCCCAAAAAAACAACACCAAGTGCATATTACAGACATGGCTCACTGCCGGCACGTTCACAGAGCCCCTCAAAGCAAAGCCATGGACCTCGGCCGATGAGACGAACCTTGATGTGAAGAAACCCCCCTTCCCTCCCCCTTGACAGGCTCTCAGACCCTGGGAAATTGAGAGGCCTGTGGCCAAGCTCCAGCACTGTGCGGGGCCATTGCCATTTGGTTCACCGTGCACCCCACTGTGTGCTGCCGGAAAGACAGGAACACACCGAAGGGCGGGAACCCTGTCCTGCTCCTCTCCACACACCTAGTTCCTGGTCTGGGACCTGACACCGAGGAGGGTGGATAAGTGCCCAGTAAAACCCTGAGACGTGGCCACGGAGTCCCCAGCCCACAAGGGGCAGCTCAGGTGGCCCAGTAGCCAAAACAGCACATGATCCAGCCTAAGTGTAGCATGGACCCCAGAGCTCAGAGGAGGGGCAAGATGGGTGGGCAGCGAAGGTCGGGGAAGGCTTCCTGCAGGAGGAGGCATTTGAACTTGGCTATGGAGAAAAGAGAAGGAAAAGCACGTAACATGGCACAGAGCAGCATTTCTTAGGTGCCATCCCACAGAATGCCAGTGTACTTGCAAAAAGGCAGGCGTATGTGGAAATTGAGGAGACCTTGTGTTCTCATCTCTACGGCGGAGGGAATGATGACAGTTGGGAATATTGCTCTGCGGCCTGCATGCTTTGGTGCCTTTTGTTTGACCCCGCTGGGTCTTGGCTTCCCAATTTTTCATGAGAACCAAATGAGATCTCTGATGGGAAAGATCCCTGAGAAGGAGGAAAGCCCGTAGCCGGATTAACCAGGGCTCTGCTGCGTTGGTCCCTAGAAGGATCTCCCAGGGCGCAGGTCGAGCTGGAAGAAGTTTGCGGAGAGGCAGAAGAGCATATTGCTGCCGACCTCAGACTTGGGTGACTTGGGTTCAAATCCCAGCTCTGCCATCTATCAGCTGTGGGATTCTGGGCAAGGTATCCACCTCTCCGTCCCTCGGCTTCCTTGTTTGTAAAATGGAAGAATAATAGTGAGTGTCTCGTAGGGTGGTGAGGACGAAGTGAAGTAGCGTGGAACAATGCCTGCCCCGTGGCTAGTGCTGCGTGTTGGGATTCAGCCCCTGAGACTAAACACCTCTGTTTCCCCGTCGGTAAAATGGGTTGTGAATGTTGAATGAGATTAGGCCAAGTGCCCAATCTCTAAGTGCTTCGTAAATGTCTTACTGCTGTTGTTTTCCTTATGGTTATCATTGCTCTGGAAGAAGCAGTCACGTTCTCTGGAAGAGGTGGAATCTGACCCCCCTGGAACGCTGGCCATTGTCCGTGAATGGCGTGACACGTTTTGCCAGGCTGTTCTGCATTCTCATCACACATGTTCCTGGAAGCATGTGTTGCTCTCCCATTTCATGGATGAGAAGCATGAGGGCTCGAGGTCACCACCACTATTCCCATCAGAGCAGACTTTGAACACAGCTCACTTGGACGCCAGCGATGTCCTCACACCTGAGCCAAGTGTGTGCACCCGGGAACAGTCCTCCAAAGGTGCCTTCTGTCCAACGAGGGCCTGGGTAGTTTGGGGCCACCTTTTCTGTCTTCTCTCTTGTGTTCAGCTTTTTTGTCCTACCTCGTTCAGCCCTCTTCTGACTTTAAGAGATGCTTGGCCTCCAGCCGCAGCCCCCAGCTTAAAAGCCGCGCGGTCTGGGGCTGGGCCGGCTCCAGACGGGGACTCAGGCTGGCCATTCCCGACGCCCCTGTGCCCCGTCTGCCGACGTGAGCAAGGAGCCGGCCTCTGAGTCACACTCCAGGAAACTGCTCCAGGCCGTGCATAAGTTAGCCTTCCGCTTCACATCCAGCTAATTTTAGGCAAAAAAGATCTCTGTAAGGGATAGAGGGGGGTTGACACCATGAGAAATCAACTCCCACCCGGGGCACCACCTGCGGCCGGCACGGGCCAGGGACTCGGTTCCCATGGGCTGGCAGCGTTGGACCGTCCCCCTGCAGACCCGACTCTGGGACAACTGTGGGCTAAACGGGCCCCCTGGGAGGGCCTCTGTCCCCGATCTGAGTTCTGTTCCTTCCCTCTTCCGCTGTCTGTTCCGTTCCACTCTGGTGATGCCCTTCCCTCCCTNCGTGAGCAAGGAGCCGGCCTCTGAGTCACACTCCAGGAAACTGCTCCAGGCCGTGCATAAGTTAGCCTTCCGCTTCACATCCAGCTAATTTTAGGCAAAAAGATCTCTGTAAGGGATAGAGGGGGGTTGACACTATGAGAAATCAACTCCCACCCGGGGCACCACCTGCGGCCGGCACGGGCCAGGGACTCGGTTCCCATGGGCTGGCAGCGTTGGACCGTCCCCCTGCAGACCCGACTCTGGTGACAACTGTGGGCTAAACGGGCCCCCTGGGAGGGCCTCTGTCCCAGATCTGAGTTCCGTTCCTTCCCTCTTCCGCTGTCTGTTCCGTTCCACTCTGGTGATGCCCTTCCCTCCCTGCCCTCCACTGCTTCCTTTCCTTCCATACGCTTCCAGCAATAGAGCCCAAGGCCCGGGTTCAAATTCTGACAGGCCTACTCTTCGAGGGACACTTGTCTCCGAGAGACACACTAGAAGAATTCAGTTAACTTCCCCAAGCCTCCATTGCCTCCTCTGTGAAATGGGAATAATAACGCTACCTACCTCACAGGATGTGAATGTTAGATAATCCACCTGAAGGGCTTAGTGTGGTGTGTGGCATGCCCTAGACACTTCCAAAATGATGTTCGTTATCACTGTCATTATATCATTATCACTGTCATTATATCATTATCACTGCCAAATATTTCTTATAACAACATGCATGGGTCCTATCCTCACAGTACTGAGCAAAGAGTAGATGTGCTACCAGAGAAGGCTTCCCGGAGCAGGCTACTTTGCGATGAGTCTGGAAAGATGGGCGATGAGTGGCCCGTGAGTCCCCAGAGGCAAGAGCTGTTTGTCATTCTCCACTATGTCCCCAGCACTTGCTACAACGCCTGGGGGCTCGTATAAATATTCACAGAAAGAAGGGAAGGAGTCGGGCACCTAGGTGGCTTGGTCAGCTGAGTGTCTGACTCCTGGATTTGGCTCAGATCATGATCTCACAGTCGTGAGATCAAGCCCTGCGTCCGGCTCCACGCTGGGCATAGAGCCTGCTTAAGATTTTCTCTCTCTTTCTCTCTTCCTCTGTCCCTCTCCCCTGCTCACATGCTTTCTCTCTCTCTCTCTCTCTCTCTCTCTCTTTAAAATAAAAGAAAAAATAAAGAGAAGGGAGGGAGACAGAAGAGGTTGCGGATACCCCTGGTGTCCACCCTCGTGGGGGATGGAAGGCTGTAGCCAGGGGACAGGACACAGACACCGTGTGTCGCCCATGGAACTGGCTTCAGTTCCCCAAGCTCAGAGCGGCATTGCCCTGAGTCGCTGGGCAGGAAAACCCCTGGCTTTCACTTCCCGACACTGGCACGTCGGGCTGTTAGAAGGGGCGGCTCAGATACGTCCCTCCGGGTGCTCCCTGCATTGTGTTTCCTGGGGGGGAGGGGGGGGAGAAGGGGATAAAGAAGGTGAGGAGGCAGCAGGGTGGGGCGGCAACTGGATACTGGGGNACAGTACTGAGCAAAGAGTAGATGTGCTACCAGAGAAGGCTTCCCGGAGCAGGCTACTTTGCGATGAGTCTGGAAAGATGGGCGATGAGTGGCCCGTGAGTCCCCAGAGGCAAGAGCTGTTTGTCATTCTCCACTATGTCCCCAGCACTTGCTACAACGCCTGGGGGCTCGTATAAATATTCACAGAAAGAAGGGAAGGAGTCGGGCACCTAGGTGGCTTGGTCAGCTGAGTGTCTGACTCCTGGATTTGGCTCAGATCATGATCTCACAGTCGTGAGATCAAGCCCTGCGTCCGGCTCCACGCTGGGCATAGAGCCTGCTTAAGATTTTCTCTCTCTTTCTCTCTTCCTCTGTCCCTCTCCCCTGCTCACATGCTTTCTCTCTCTCTCTCTNGGGAGAAGGGGATAAAGAAGGTGAGGCGGCAGCAGGGTGGGGCGGCAACTGGATACTGGGGTGTTGTGAAACGGAACCTCCGGTTAATTTTGTATGAATCCTGCCCAAGTGGAGGAGAGAGTGGGGCTGAGGGCGCAGAGGAGGGCGGGTCATGGGGGCGGGGCCTCGTGTTGCACAAACTCGGTGTTAAACCAGAACACCCCGCGGGCCGCGTCTTCATCCACAGAGCTGCCTCCAGCAGGCCAGGGGGAGGGAGTGAAGGCTGCGTGTGTCTTGAGCATCTCTGGGTCCCAGGCGGTGGGGGTCGTCTGTTTATCATTGTGATGCTCTGTTTGCCCATGTTCTCCATCTCCCCAAGCATCAGGGGGGCCCCGAGAGGTTCATAGGGAAGCAGAGGCAGCGCCGATGCAGCAGCCCCCAGGCGGGGGAGGGGGGTTGGGGGGGCTGGCCACCACTCAGCCACAGGGTCCATGTGGGGAATTCACCACCTGGCGCGAGGTGCGCAGGAATGCCTCTCAGCCGGGGTCTTTGGGTGAACTGGCCACGCTTCGTTGCGGACCCCGAGACTGTCAGGTGTGAGGTCTGGAGGAGAAAAGTTCATCTGAGTATTTAAGAAGCTGAGGAAATGGGGCACCTGATTGGCTCAGTCGGTTGAGCATCTGACTCTTGCCTTCGGCTCAGGTCACGATCCCAAGGTCGTGAGATCAGGCCCCACATCGGGCTCCGCACTGAACTTAAGATGCCCCCTCTCTTCCTCTGCCCTTCCTGCCCCCGCACACACACACGCTCACTCGCTTGCTCGCTCTCTCAAATGGAAAGAAAAGAAAAGAGGCTGAGGAAATGCAGCTGCCTTCTCAGATACATGCATGGGTGGAGGAGGGGAAGCCATGTGGGCTAGAGAGGTGCGCTGGCCTCCCCTGCGTCACCGAGCAGGCTCATGGGCCCAGGCGGGGCGCCCAGACGCTCCTGAGCCAAAGTGGGAAGTGTGCTACTTCACCGTCTGCCCTTTGGAGACAGTGCGTTGAAAATACTTGGAAAGTTTTCTACAGAAGAATCATCTTCCAGTAATCACCGAGTATTTCTCTCCATCAGGATTCCGTTTGTTAGAAACCCATCCCAAACTGGCTTATGCGAAAAAGGGATTTTCTGGCTTGTGCCACATGAAAGGTGCGGAGACCGTCCCAGCCGCGGGCAGGGCTGATCCAGGGCCTGCCGGAGGGCTTCGTCCATCCCTGCCCTGCTCTCTCTCGCCTCATCCTCACGCGGGCCCTGGCACCGTGAGCTCCAGGCTAACACCCTCCCGGCCTGACCCCCCGGCAGCCAAAGCCACCCCCTTCCTCCTGGTCTCCTCCCCTGAGTCCCAGAGCAGATCCCGTTGGGCCACCCGGAGTCGCATGGCCATTCTTGACCCAGTCCCTGTGGCCAGAGAGTGGAAGGGGCAGACAGGTCGGACCCGGGTCACGTGCTCAGCCCAGGGGGGTGTAGGTCAGTCCATCCAGACCTCATGGAGGCTGTGGGAGAGGGAGATAGAAGCACAGGCCATACTTGCTTGTGGGCCTACTGTGTGTGGAAGGCCCCTCTGTGTGCCAGGAGGGTGTGGGTGTGCTTGGTGCCGTCGAGGGGAGCTCGGCCCGGATGAGGACAAAGGGTGGACTTGAGGAGCGAAGGAGGGGTTGGGTCACAGCCAAACCACAGCACTGCTAACATTTCCGCCAGTGTGGGGGGCATAAGCTGGGACCGTGCCCAAGCTATGGGTATATGACTAGTGTCCCAGCAGTGAAGTGGCCAACTAGGGGTCATGGTCAAATCTCGGCTCCACTTCTTAACCAGCTGTGGAACCCTGGGCCAGTTATCTACCTCTCGGTGCCTCAGTTTCCTCATCTGTAACATGGGACAATAGCAGTGCCCCTCGCATAGGGTTCCTGTGAGGATGCAAGCAGTGTGTATAAAGTGCTCGGCGCCCGGCACGTGGCAGGTGCTGTCAGGGTCAGCTGTTATTACTCGATGCTGGGGAGTCTCTGTGTGTGTCTTTAGGGGCAAATGGGGCTTAAGTTAGCAGAGAAGAGAAAGGCAGCTTATCTGGGCAGATCAGTGGGCTCGAGCCACACAGGTGAATCTGTGGGTTAAAAAAAAAAAAAGCCCCATATCGGATTTGCAATGCTTATACCCCCCCCCCCCCCCGCCATCACCAGGAAAAATAAATCCCTTAAAAGCACTAGCTTTCGCTGAAAGTCTGATGGGTCACGTGTGGCTGCTTTCCATAATGCCTCCCTCGCATCTCTCCGAATCGTCAATAAAATAACCCCACAGGTTGATCGATACACACCGTGGGTTCTCCCAGGCCGGGGCGGCGGAGTGTGTGCCTGCCTGGGTGTGGCCGGAAGAGAACGGGACGGTCAGCGAAAGGGCCCAAAGAGCTTCTGGGTGAACTTGGTTCTGCACGCACAGTGCCGCGTGGCCTCGTGGGTGCGCTGCACCGTCAGGCACGCACAGGGCAGTGGAGGCTGTAAGCAGTCGTGCGGGGCGTTTCCAGGTGGGCCTCACTGAGCAGACCCACTGTGCAAAAGCCCAAGAGCTACCCGGCGGCTGTAACTTACTGGGTGCCACCCTCGGGGCCAGGCCCTCCCACTGGGTTGCCTCGTGTGGTCCTCACAGCAGCCCCTTGAGTAGGAAACAAGGGCTTGGAGAGAAAGGAGGCCCTGATTCTCACTCCGAAGGGATCTTTGCTCTGTGGAATGAATATGCACCAAACACTAAGTGCCTACTCAGGACTGGGAAGAGCACGGACTTTGAGTCCCGACTCCGCCCTTGAGGGCTTTGAACCAGTCATTCCATCCCTGTGAGCCTCGGGGTCCCCGTCTGTTAAGGGCATGATCATAGTGCCCCCCTCGCAGACCCAGTGGATACAGGTGCTCAGGGACTGTCCTGCTACTTCCCCTGCCTCAGTCACGCCCGGCGGAGATGTAGGCTGCCGCGCATTCACTTGCCGGACACCCATTGTGCGCTTACTGTGTGCAGGCTTGAGCCGCGCTGCTCTTCTGGGAAGAGATTTCTCCATGCTCCTCAGGAGCTGCGTTTGTGTGACGTGGCTGTACGCAGGATTGGCGGGGGGGACGGTCAAGACAGGGACAGCCTTCCAAGACACTCCCTCTCCACCCAGGGATCCGGGGCAAGGAGAGAAGGATGTCAGACAGGAGACAATCCAAGGTCACAGAGGCAGACAAGAACATGCAGGAAAGGGCAGCCAGGGGTCAGGGTCTCAGTCCAGCCAGAGGGAAGGAGGGGGGAGCCCCTCCTGACCCCCTCTCCCTCCAGAGCTCCCTAAAGATTTCCAGGAAAGGGGATGTGCAGGGCTGGGTTGTAAACTCCCCTGCTCTGAAGACTAGTCTAACTATGATACCAATTACAGCTATGACACTAGAGATGAGTTAACACATTTTTGTAATGTTTCTTTATATTTGAGAGAGAGAGAGAGAGAGAGATGGTGTGTAAGTGGGGGGAGGGGCAGAGAGTGACCTATAGAGAATCCAAAACAGGCTCCAGGCTCTGAGCTGTCAGCACAGAGCCCGACGCGGGGCTCGAACACATGAGCTGTGAGATCATGACGCGAGCCAAAGCTGGCCACCTAACTGAGCCACCAGGCGCCCCAATGCGCTAACGCATATTGAATGCTCTCAGACCAGACTCTCCACTGAGGATCCTTGGAACTACCTCGTTCATCTTCTCAGACAGGAATTGTTCGTATCCCCAGCTTACAGATCAGGAAATTGAGGCTCAGAACAACACTCGTAAAAAGGGGCCCAGCCAAGATTGGTACCCAGGCAGGCAGGCTCCTGAACATAATCTCCTTCATCTACTGTCTCCCATTGACAAAAAGTAACTCTACAGCCAGAGGGAGTACGCTGAAGGTCAAAGGAGGAGACGATCTGATCAATGCCTGACCAGAGACTAACGCAGGAGAGGCTTTCTCAGAGCTCGGTCTCAAAGGACAGGGATGAGCTGAATATGCTGAGATGGGGAGGAAAGCACACTCTTAGTGAAGGAAACAGCACGAGCAAAGGCCCTGAGGTGAGACCTGGGACGTTCATGGGAAGAAATGAGGGATTCATTGTGCTTGGAGCCTAGGGTACATCTCAAAGGGCAGAGAACTCCAGCCCCCCGACTGGGGATTGATTTTTGTAGGCTGTGACTTGTACTTGGTGTGTTCATGCTCTGTGTGCAGACTCAGCTTGGCTAATAGGTATTTAATTTGTCCGTGCTGTCCGTGAGTGCGAGAAATGGGGATGGGGTTGGGGGCAGGTCAGAGTACAGCTCCTCTCCTTGGGCCAAAAGAGCCAAAGAACTTGCTGAATGCAGGAAAACTGAGAGCTTGGAAAGGTGGTTCTCATACTGGGTTCCCTTCGGTTCTGTGGAGGCACCCCAGGGGACAAGGAGTTGAGTGGGTGAAGCGCTGGGCGTCCTGCCCCAGCGTGGAGCAAAGCACCTCCTTTTTTATCTGCTCTGCGTGCTGAAGCATCTGGTAAGACTTTCTTTTTTTTAACAAAGAGTTTTAAAAAAAGAAAAGAAAAAAATTTGAAAACTTTTGATGAAATTAGAAAAAGGCAGTAAACTAGAGTATCTAAAAGCCTGAGTTATATAAGCTCTCAGCGCCTCGGTTTTTACATCTGTAAAATAGAGCAGGTGGTAACCAGCTCCCAGGGCCCGTACTGGTCTGTGAATTCAATGAGCAAACACACAGGGGGTTGCCTGGCCCACCGTGGGGCTCAGGGAAGGTTCGTCTGTCCTCACGTGGTGGCCCCCGGGGGGTACAGGAAAAGGACCCTCAGCCCACCGCCCTGTATTAGACGCTGAGCTGGGAAGGTGCAGGCGGGGACCATCCTGACGTTGGCCCTTATTAGCTGAGATGGTCTCCGGCCCGCCCAGCCCCACCCTGCAATTCTGTGCCTCATCCTCCCCATCTGGAAAAATAAAGAGCACGGGTCTGGCTGTCTCTGAGGCTCCTCAGGCGGACATTCTAGAATTCTAAACACCCCCAGCAGAACAGATACCAGACCGGCCAGAGGGTGGCTGTCTCACAGCCAGACCCCAGTGCTCTCTTCCCTGGGGAGACTGTGGGCTCAAACCCTGGGGGCGTGGCTGACGCTCCACCCCAACCCCTCCACCACCACGTTCACGGCCGCTCGCGCCAGCCCCAGCCCAGCAGCCCTTCCCTACCAGGTGGCTTCTGAGTCCTANCTTTCTGTTCCTCAGACTTTTTCTCCCTGAATCTTGATCTCATCTGCCAAGTGGGCCGAGGGCTGAGAGGGGCAACTGCGGGCTGGACCATCTCTAGCGTTAGAGCAACGTCAGTGCCCCGCCCGGCCTGGTCCCACAAAGTCCCGCTCCGGCGGCCTCGCCCTGCAGACGCGCCAGTCACACGAGAGGCCCCGGCCGCAGCGCAGGTAAGCTACCGCCACAGGCCCCCCTCGCCGCACAATGGTTATCTTACTCCCTCTGGCACAACCCAGGCCCCTGCTGTGGTTTCAGCCCCAGAGTTATTTATAGTCAGTGGAAATTAGCTCCTCGGCTGATGGTTCCCTAGTACCCCCTGCCAGCATCAGCCTCCACCCCAAGGGGAGCCCCCCTGGAAATTTCCGCGGTCCTGGGGACTATTTCTGAGCCGTGGAGACTCTGCTCTTTCTGTGGGATGGCTCTGGACAAGAAGCCACGGAGCTGAGGGGCAGAAGTGAGTCCTTCTCGCCGAAGAATCCGGGTTTCATGGAGGAAGCAGTATTTGAACAAGAGATTGCGGGATAGGCAGGGTCTGCAACGGGGAAGGGCACTCCAGGTAGAGGGAACAGTGTGCACAGAGGCGCAGAGGCAAAGAAGAAGGGTGTGTGAAAAGGAGAGCTGTTCATTCTGTCCGGCTGGAGCCGGGGGCAGGGTGACCGAGAGCAGCGGAGCATCACGGATCTTCCAGACACCACTCCACGAGCTTCACATACATAACCGCCTCAATCCTCCCCAAACCCTATGAGGGAGGCACTGGGATTAGCCCCATTTTCACAGATGGGGAAAAGGAGACACAGAGAAGTTAAGTCACTTGCCTGCGGTCACACAGCTAAGAACTGGGATGCAGATGCCGGCAGGCGACCCCAGAGCCCATACTAGGAACCTCTGTGAAGGGATCTGAATGTTGAGCCAGAGGTTTGGGCTGAAGTTAAGAGACAGGAGGGAGCCCCTGAGGGTTCTTGAGCAGAGGAGTAGTGCGGTCAAGACAGTTGGTCTGGAAGCTCCGATCTTGGTTGGAAGGGGGCGATATGCCAGGGGATGGAGCCAGAGCAGAGGGAGGGACAGGCATCCGAGAGAGAGGTGACGGAGTCGGACCCGGCCAGGGTGGTGGTGGTGGGGAGGAGGGAGCACCACGCAGCGGGTCTCGGTGCTCAAGGACGAGAATGGNTGCAGCCAAGGAACCCTGCAGATGACAGAGATGACAGGGAAGTCCTGGCTCTGCTCACAGGTCCCTCCCAAGGGGGATGTCAGCCACAGGAGGGCAGCGATGTGGGCCTGTGGTGGTCACCGCTGTGTCCTAGCCCCAGGGACAGTGCCTGGCTGGAGTGAGTCACCTGGGGCACTCGCCCAGCACGGGTCCTTAGGGAGCACCAGCTACTAGGAGATGTCAGAGAGATAGAGAGGGTCACCCGCAGGTAGGGTGTGATCAGGGTGTCTGACACTGGCTGGGCAGTCAGTTAGACACAGAGGTGGCCAGGAGAGGTCTGAGGACAATAGAAGAGCAACAGCCTTGGGGGCAGGCTGCTGGCTGAGGTCTTGGGAAACATCTGCTGGACAGGACAGCAAAATGGCATCCCCTGGGGCTGCCCCCCGTTGCCCATGTCGGCTCAACTGGGTGAGAGCAGAAAGAACAAGGGCCTGAGGGGCTCAGGCACCCACGGAACCACAGGTCTGGAACAGCTCTCAGGGCCCATCCAGGGTACACGCGGGAACACTGAGGCCCAGGAGGGAAGGGACCTGCCCAAACACATAGCTCCAGGGACTGGGGAGCCCTGAGTCACCCCTACGTGTGGTGAAGGGGACACAGTCCCTCCCCTCTGCCCCCAGTGCATCTACCCTTCCCCCCATGCCCCCACCTCTCTCATCCATCCGTGCAGTCTCTGTGTTCACTTTCAGGGGCCACATAACAAAGGACCACAGATGTTGGCTGGGGGTGGGGGTGGGGGGGCTTAAACAACAGAAATGTGTGGCATCATGGTTCTGGAGGCTGGGGGTCTAAGATCAAGGTGTCAGTCAGCAGGCTTGGTTCCTTCCAAGGGCCATGAGGGAAGGATCTGTTCAGGGCCTCTCTCCTTGCCGTGTGGGTGGCCATCTCCTCCCTGGGTGTTAACATGGGCTTCCCGTGCGTCTCCGTGTCCAGATTTCCTCCGTATTTAAGATACTGGTCATACATGATTAACCCCCCCCTCCAGCGACCTCCTCTGAACTTAGTAACCAGTCACCCCTGCAATGACCCTGTCTCCAAACGTGGTCACATTCTGAGGTGCTGAGGTTGCAGAAGGACACGATTCAGCCCGGAACATTCTGTGCCGGAAGACAGTTTCTCTCCTGTGAAGTGGGGACGTACACGGGAACCGAGGAGGGCTGTGGTGCGGCAGACGAGCTCAGTGCTCTGTGGACACGTGTGCTCCCCAGGAGCCTGTCACAGGCGTTAGGAAGCAGTGATGCGGCCCACATATGGAACAGCAGACGCCCTACCTCTGAATCCCCACCATGCCACTTACTTACTAGCTGTGCTGTGCCACGCAAATGACTTCACCTCTCAGAGCCTGTTTACTCATCTGTGAATTAGTACTTATTCGTGGGCCCCCGTGAGGGATAAATGAGCAGGTGCGTGTAAGAACAGGCAGCGCAGAGCAGGAAGCCTACAGGGGATGGAAACCGTTATTATTCTTGTCATTACCAATGTCACCATTCGCATAGGTTTCTGAGGCCCAGACAGGGGAAAATCCTGCCCAAGCTCACACAGCCATCTGGCACAAAACCGAACGGGAACTCGGGTCTCCTGACCCACCGTTCTGGCTTTCTAAGGCTTTTTAAACCACATCTCCATGTGGTATTTTTTAAAAAGGCTGGGGGCCAGGGGTGGCCTGAGTGGCTCAGTCAGTTGAGCATCCGACTTTGGCTCAGGTCATGATCTCGCAGCCTGTGAGTTTGAGCCCCGTGTCGGGCTCTGTGCTGACAGCTCAGAGCCTGGAGCCTGTTTCAGATTCTGTGTCTCCCTCTCTCTCTCTCTGCCTTTACGTGTTCATGCTCTGTCTCTCTCTCTCAAAAATAGATAAACATTAAAAAAAATTTTTTTAAGGAGGGTAATTCATAAATGCCCAGTATTAGGAGAGCAAACAAGCCCGTTCCAGCTTTTCCGTGTGTCTCATGGAACACTCTGGAAAACGGTAGTTACAGAGAAAACAGAGCAGCGTGAATGAGGCTCCTGAATAGGTGACAGGGAAAAGGTGGGGCTTACCACCCACGTGGCAGCAGCTTCACAAAACCAGATGCAAGGGGAAGGAGGCATGAAGGAAGCCTCCCGAAGGCGGCAGTGCCAGGCTGAAGGGGTGAGTCGAAGGGCAATGGGTTTTCTCTCGCATCTCTCTGCCTTGGCGAGGGTGTTGCTCTGAGGCCTCAGCCGAGGGTGCTGGGTGTGAGCAACGGGGACTGAGCACGAGGAGTATCTCTGATCAGAGTGCTCTAAGTTGGAGCAAGGCCTGAAAAACCGAGCTCAGTTTTCTGGAGGGAAAGTGGGATGTGCCTGGCTCCGTGGCAGGAGTCACAGAACCGATGTCCCTTTGGGGCAGGTGGGGGGCAGGCGCGGGCAGGGCACAGTCCCGTCCAGCTGTGTGGGTCCCTGTGATCCTCAGGATTCCAAGTCCACTGTGCTGCACGGCGCATAACACCCGCCGTCTGGGTTGGGAGGGGACCCTTGTTCGGAGTGTGTGCCGATTTCTGTGGTGTAAACGGTCGCACCACGTCCCCAGCAGGGTGGCCCTGAATGCAGAGCCAGGAAGAGATGCCGCAGCGCGCCGTTATGGCATCATGTTTCTACCATGCGGGCGCGGCCTCTCTGCCAGAGAACGGAGCCTAGCGACATTCAGTGAAATAAATAGGGAGGGATGCATGTGAACTATTGTTGCCCCTTTGAGTATAATTTATATAAATTTTAAGTATTATCATTTAATTCTAGTGATATCTGCACCGACTAACCAGTTCACAAAAGTATATGAAAATGTAGCAGTTGACTTTTAAAAGCAGAGGTGAGCTAGCTGTGGGGCATCACGGATTCCAAGTCCAAGGAGAGAGCAGGTGAGGGGCCTGGCTGGGTCACGTGCCCACCCCCAGGCCAGGAAGGGGGCGGGGCGGGGCATTTTGATTGACAGCCACCAAGGCTCCTCCCAGCCAAAGGAAGGAAGAAGCCACTGGACAGACAAAACCCAACACCTGCTTTTGTTTCTCTTTTTGATAATTTATCCTCTTTTTTTAAAAATATAATTTATTGTCAAGACGGCTACCATACAGGGTATCCAGCGTGCTCTCGGTTTTCGGGGTAGATTCCCGGGATTCATCACTTACCTCCAACACCCAGTGCTCATCCCAACAAGTGCCCCCCTCAATTCCCATCGCCCATTTTCCCCTCTCCTCCGCCCCCCATCAACCCTCAGTTTGTTCTCTGTATTTAAGATAGTTTCTTTTCTTAGAAAACATTTTATTTGCAAGTAATTTCTACACGCAACGTGGGACTCGAACTCACAGCCCCGAGATCAATGGTCACAGACTCTACCGAATGAGCCAGCCAGGCACCCCGATAATTCTTTAAGTTGTATTTTTTCTCTTACAATATCTTCTTTTATTATTATTATTATTCCTCATTGCTTGAAGTCCCAGAGTCTCTGAAAATAATCCAGAGCTTAATCCTGAGACTAGCAAAGCAAAGGAGCGAGCCAAGAGCGACAGTTACAGGGGCTCAGAGCAGCCACAGCCGGGCCACATCGCCAGCCCGGCCCCCCTTCTCCAGGGAGGGAGGTCCGTGAACTAGATCTGTCACGTGCCCAAGAGCCCACCCTCAGGGATTCTCCCAAGAGGACACAGCCATCCCTAGTCATCTTTGACTTAGGGCAGAGTCTCGGCAAGCACCCCTAAGGGTAGGGAAGAGTGAACAGAGACCCTCAGGCATCTGCAGTGGCCCAGATAAGAGGCAAGTCCCCCTGAGGCTTAGACCTCCTATCAGAACAAGGCCGAGTGGGCATCCTAAACATAGTCAATCCATGACTTGGCAGGGAGCCCCACCGACCCTCCAGGAAGATGCTACCTCTCTCTTGTGGCCACATGTCCCTCGCTCATGGCCACAGACGTCCAGTGTGAAGGACCAGACCCCCACCCAAGAAGCTCTTCTGGCTGCTCCCTTGTCAGGGACCACCTGGTGGCAGAAGGCTCAGCTGAGCCTTCTCAGCGGGCCAAGAGGCCGAGTGAGACTGCCCAGTGACAGCTGAGCCAGCCACCACCTTGTACCAAGCATGCCACCGTTTTCCCCATTCTGCGGATGAGGGGACTTGAGGAGCAGAAGGGTGACTCTCTTGCCCAAGCCACACCCCTCTGGGAGTAAAACCCTGGGCCTGCATGAAGCCCCACTTCATGCTCTTAACCGGCTGTCAAAAGGGGATGAGGGGGCATCCCCAGGGCTCCATGCTCCCCCCAGGGCGGTGGGACCGTGGCCCAGAAGCCCGGGAGTTTTCAGTTGCTCCCAAACACAATGGAGCTCAGGCCCCAATATGAGAGAGAGAGAGAGGCCAGGGTGGGGGCCAAGCAGTCCCCTGATCTGCCAATGAACTTGATCCTGGTTTCCACATCTCACTCACCTGCCTCTTGCTGGCCAGCAACCTTCTCAAGGGCCTCCAGGCCTGGGCGTTGTGAGCTGTAAAAGATAAGCCCAAATCCCAGCCCCAGGGGCTGGAGGCTGTTTGGCAAGTCCTGGACACGGGATGCCAACTGAGGATCCAATGTCAGCAATTCAGCCCACTCACTGTGTGACCTCAGGTGTATTATAGTCCCTCTCTGAGCCTCAGTTTCCTTATCTGAAGAGTGAGTTTAGATATCCCTACCTACAGGGTTACCAGAAAATGTAAATGAAAATAATGTATGTATAAGCCCCTCCTCTCCCTCTCCGAGTCACTCTGCCTACTGTGGCCAGAATAAACTTAAAAGTGAATCTACTTGTCCCACCATTTACTTAAAACCCAAATGCTTCCCACTGCTCTGAGAGTAAGATTTAAACTTACTGTGGCCTTCAGGCCTGGCGTGATCCAGCTGTCACCCTGGTGCAGGGTCCTCAAAGACAGGCTTCCAGGCCCACAGGAGATCAGAGTCCCTAGAACTTGCTTTAAAACTACAGAGCTTGCCTCTCAACTGATGCCATATTAAGATTCCAGAATAAATGAAGGATAACAAAATAAATTATAATAATTATAATGTTGAGACTATAGACGGCCTACCACTTATTACCCCCCACCAAACTTCACACATCCTCTGGCGGGGTCTGTACCATCCTCTGGCTGAGAATCACTGCATCCATTTAATTCATCTGTCTTTTGAAGAGCATTTAGTGAGCACCTGCTTGTTTGCTAGGTGCTGTCCTAGGTTCTGGGGATACGGCAGTGAACAAAGATACCTACTCTCGGAAAGCTTATAGGAGTCCAGCAAAAAATAAAAGACTAATAGATAAACAAGAAAATATATCAGGCGGATAAGGACTTTGAGGGCAACCATGGGGAGGGCCAGCTTAGATGGGCCGTGGGGGAAGGCTTCCGTACGGAGGTGATATGTAAGCTGAGCCTCAAATGACGTGCTGGATCCCCAAGAGTTGCTTTCCGCGGTTGACGGGGGTGAGTTCTGCTGGGGCTTCTGCTGTGTCAGTGTTTTCAGATCTCTTGTGCCCATTTCCTGGGCTCTGCAGGCGCTCTGCCAGGCAACACAAGCTTTCGTGATCTCTTTTTATAGCATGGTTGTCGCAGGAAGAAAGCATTTTCAGCCTCCCATTTAGAGTAAAGAAACTGAGGCTCCCAAAGGACTTGCACAGGATCACCCAGTGATGGGTTGGGATTTGTCTTTGAATCCACGAACTTTCCTGGTCCTCCTTTCCCCCCACCTCTTTCCTTGCTGGGATGTATTTGGAGAAATCACAGGGTCCGAAAGAGTCCCCTAGTCTCTTAGAGCCTGGAGCTCTCAGCTGGGAGAGAACCACCTTCCAAGAGGCCACTGAGTGCTCAGTGAGAAAACGGGCTTCCGAAACGGCCCCAATCCCCAAGGAGTAAGCATGTGGGGGAAATCCCGGGCAAGCCCCCTGCGGGGTGGAAAAGTCCCTGCAGAGGCAAACTGTAGAACACGGTGCGTAGCATTGTAAATTACCACGCTTTGGCTGACCTCCTAAAGGGTGAAATCAGTTTTCTTCCACTTGAGAGAGGCGGCTGCCGCATATATGGTGGGTAGGCTGGCAACCTTCTAGACGTTTGGGTTTTATGCTTCCTGAGGGCAAGGGCAATTTCGTTTGCCTGCGAAACCCCAAGCACCTAACAGGGATTCTAAGTTAATGAAAACGTGAACGAGGCACGTGGGCATACGTGCGGGCTGAAGGCTCCTCGGTCCACCTTCCCCCACCCAGAACCCACCGCCCGGCTCAGCAGGGGAGCTCGGAAATACCCGAGAGTAACCCTGGCCAAGCCACCAGCGGTCCACCCCCTCCCTGTCCGTGCCCTGGCCCAAAACCCTGCATTCCCTCTGCCTCTGATGTGGAAAGGGGTGGGCCTTTCATGCCCACCCAGAGGCCGGGTCCCGGGGGGATGTACCGCCGGGGAGGGGCTGTGATCTGACTAGCAGAGCAGCACCTCCTGCCGCCCCCTCGCCAGCCTCAAGGACGCAGGAGCTGGCACGAAGCCACCAGCTTCCTCTTGAAGTCCTGGGAGATCTAATTACCCAGACGAGGAGACAGTGTTGAGCAAGTGAGCACCAGGGTTTGGAATCCTCATTTCCGTGCCTGCTGCAGTTAATGTGAGGCTGGGCTGCGAAAACCGTCGCTCTGATGTCCTGATGATGACGGCTGACTGTTTGATCTGGAACTGCCAGCTTTGCTGTCACCCCCAAAGGCTTTCCTAAATCGTCCCAACAATTACCATCTCAGGGAGTCAGCCGTGCTGTTACGGAGAAAGTGCAGCCGCCTCATGGAGGGCTAAGGGAGACCCTGTGGACAGCAGGGTGGGTCCCATCCTTGGGGTTTCATCCTGAGCATGAGGTGTGGCCAGGAGGACTTGCCCTTCAAATACCACATCTCATTTCAGTAGTACCACCATTTTACCAATGAGGAAACTGAGGCACAGCACGCTCAAGGTCACTCAGCAGCAAGTCGCAGGGTGACATCTGAACCCAGGCCTAGCTGGCTGTAACCCATGCTCTTTTGGTGTGTTCCGGGTGCCCCCAGATCAAAGATGTTTCTTCTCTCTCCCTATTTTGTGCACTGAAACTTCAGAGCCTCCTGGGATGCCCGGTGCTAGCTCTGCCCCAAGTTTATCCCTGAAAAGTGCTAGGCACGATGATTTTCTGCTAGCATGCTTTTCGGTTTGCTGTACATCCCCAGGAAGGAATTTCCTCCAGCAGATGTGGGGCCAAGCAGCCGGGTTTAAGGGTGTCAGCTCACTCACCTTTGCGGAGAAGAAAAGCCCAAAGGTTGCAAAGGTTCATGGATGCCCGCTCAGCACCGGGCACTGGCAAAGCCCTCCGTCCGGTTATGCATTGATTCAGCAGAGGCTTCCTGAGCGCTTACTCTGTGCTAGATGTCGTTCTAGGCCTTGGAGACAGACACAGCAGTGGACAAGATAATCAATGCCGCTGCCTTTGTGGGGCTTGCGTTCCAGGGTGACCCGCAGAAAGCCAAGTGAATAACGAAATCACCGAGATTGTCCCTTGTAACAAATGCCCTGCAGGAAATAAGCAAGGGGCCGAAGTTGGGAATAACAGAGTGGGTCCTCCGACCCGGGGAACAGGAGGCAGAGAACACCTGGANGGGCATTTGAAAAGAGGTGAAGCCAGGGGAGGAAGCAGAGGTTGCATGTGGAGCGTGGGAGGTGCGTGGGGTTCCTTCTCCAGTGAGGCAGCCCCTGGGGGCTGAGAACAGGGAGTGGCATGATTCTCTCTTATTCCCACCGAGGCCCTGCAGGCAGGGGCCAAATCCTGTCTCGGTGAGGAGAGGAGAGGAGAAGCGGCTCACCCGGCCAGGAGGTGTCAAGGCCACTGTTTGAACCCAGACCTGGGTGAGGGCCTCCGTGTTGTCTACCCGCCCCATGGCCTGACCTCCGGCCCCAGAGCACAGGGCCCTGCCCCCCACGTGCCTCGGTGCTCTGCTCTCCTCCCTGCGGTCTTGTCGCTCAGCCTCAGGCTGAGCAGAACTCACTGGAATATGACCTGAGTGTTCATCAGGAACATTTTTGTTTCCCCATGAAATCGCAAGCTACTACAAAGACGTATGTTCCCGTTGCTAGGCNGCCCGACCCTCCCAGACCGAACCCCAGGCAATCACAATGAAAAGGACAAAACACAAGATAGACGCAAACAGGAGAGGGTGACGGTTCCAAACAAACACTGAATGAGTTCAGCCCAAAAGGATAAATAAAGAGAAGGGCCTTTTTCCAAAATGTAGGGAAAGACCTTTGTGACCATAGTAGTGGCCAGCAATTTTACCAGGTCCCAGACCCTGTCCTAAACACATTAACATACATGAGGAACCTTCTATCATAACCCCCATTTTAAAGATAGGAAAACTGAGGCACCTAGGGGTTAACATAACCAGCCTGTAAGTGGCAGGGCCATGCAGTCTGGCCCCAAGCCCAGCATCAAAGCAAATGGATGGATGGCCCATCTGAGAGATCGATTGGACTTGAAGAGGAGAAATAGAACACATGAGAGATATAGTCAAAGCCTGGAAGTGAATCGATTCATCTCTCAGTGCGGCCCTACTATGTGCCGGACAATTTGTCTCATACAGAAATGACGCAAAGGCCTCCGGTTGGTGGAAAGGGAGTGAAAGCAGACGGACCCTCACAGGCCATCGTACCGTGTGCCAGAGTGTGGCGGGGGCCGAGAGGGAAGAAAAACACGAGGAAGCATGGCTTTGAGGCAGATCCCAAAGGAGAGGTGACATAACAGGTCTGGAAAAGGGGCGAAAGGTCGAAAGAGAGGCAGTTCAAGTGACATCGTACTACCAGGGATTGGAATTAATTTTTTAGGGGTCTGTCCCTGCCCCGGACTGTGAGCTCGTCAAGGCAGAGATCACATGTGATTTATCTTCGTGTCCTTAGGAGACAACGCATGTCTGGCATTTTCCATGACAGCGAATCACAAAATGTTTATTTAACAAATACATAAAGAGGAAAGGAAAGGGGAGTAATAAATGAATGAATGAATGAACGAACGAATGAACCAATGAGATTGGTCTTAACTCTCAAAACGAGAGATGTTAGATACTGTTTATTGAGCATTTAGATCCATCGCAAGTTCCAGCATGGAGAGCGGACACTTAGGGAGTTCAGAGCAGCATATGTTGTGGGTCAGAGGCAATGGGGCTAGAAAACAGAGGCTCCCTCGGGCCCCATTGCAGGAGGAGCCACGTGAGAGACGGTGGCAGCCCAAACGCCGATGACGATCTCAAGACTGAAGAAGAAAGGCCAAATCTAGAAATACCAAAGAGGCTGGTCAGTATGACCGGAAAGAGGAATAGATCTGAAGGAAACAATAAGATTGGTCTTAGACTTGCTGAGCTGGAAACACGGACACAATGACCAGGGGATACCTTGTGGGCCCCATAAAATCTTGGCCCAGGGATCGAGAGAGAGAAGACAAGATGAGAGACACAGCACACACCTAAAACAATTAATTCTCCACTTTCTGGACCCACAACTGTGGCGGACATCACCTGTCAATCCCAGTGCTCAGCACAGCTTCAAGTAGACTGTACTAATCAATAACAATGGACTTGTAAGAGGAAGCTTCTTCGTTGTCCCTGCCTGAGAAGCAATGGGGAGCCTTCAGAATGGAGCCTCTCCAGCAGCCAGAATAAAAGAGAAAGAGGGGCCGAGGCGAGAGCAGTGAGCCTTGGAAGTTAAGATCAGGGTGTAAACTGCTTGAGATCAAGGTCAGAACCCTGAACTTTTCTCTCTGTATGTCTTTACATTCTTTTTTTTTTTTTACAATTTTTTTAAATGTTTATTTATTTTTGAGAGACAGAGCACAAATTGGGGAGGGGCAGAGAGAGAGGAGACACAGAATCCGAAGCAGGCTCCAGGCTCTGAGCTGTCACCACAGAGCCCGATGTGGGGCTTGAACTCACAAATGGCGAGATCATGACCTGAGCCGAAGTCGGATGCGCAACCAACTGATCCACCCAGGCATCCCTAAACCCTTTCTTTAAAGTAAGACTTTAAAGGTTTACAGAGTTTAAGCACTTAAACTCCTTAAGAGTTTTTTTAAATGTTTATTTACTTTTGAGAGATAGAGAGACCGAACCCAAACATGGGAGGGGCAGAGAGAGACACACACACAGAAACCAAAGCAGACTTCAGGTTCCAAGCTGTCATGGAGCTTGAACTCAGAAACCATGAGATCATGACCTGAGCCAAAGTCATACTCTTAACCGACTGAGCCACCCAAGCGCTCCTCGGGTTTTGTTTTGTTTTGTTTTGAAAGAACTATTTTGGGGGCACCTGGGTGACTCAGGCAGTTGAGTGTCAAACTTCAGCTCAGGTCATGATCTCATGGATCGTGAGCTCAAGCCCCGTGTCGGGCCCCTGACTGACAGTGCAGAGGAGCCTGCTTGGAATTCTCTCCCTCTCTCTCGGCCTCTCTCTCTGTCAAAATAAATAAATAAACTTAAAGAAAAATAACTGTTTTTTAAGCGAAAGCACCCCACTTTTATTATTCATTCACTCCAATTAGTGAAAAAGTATTTATTCTTATGAATAATATTCTCTGGGCACATTCACTAACTTTCCCGATAAACCTAACTCTTCTCAAGTGATTTCAGTTTATTGTTTGGTGAAGACTTTAAGGAGCGTGTGTTTCTTCTGTGAGATCTGTAGCCTACAGCCATTCGTTCTGCCTGCACCTGTTTATTGAGCACCTACTGTGTGCTGGCCTCTGTGCCAGGCATCAGGACAGTCTCAGCCAGCCTCATCCTGCAGTTCACAGTCTAGTGAAGTAGGACAGGAGCTGGCCTTAGATCTGTCGGTGGCTTCACCGGTGGCCAGGCCCCACAACCTTTCTTCCCCTACAAGTGGTCAGCTTTACAACTAGAGACGCAGAGAGAATGTTCTGTCTCCTTCCAGGTATCAAGGAACATCACAGCTGGCCTTCCAGTGTCTCTGCCTTCAACCTGGCAATAGCAGGGACCTGGCTGGTTGGCAGAGTAAGTGCCATTTCTGTCCCAGAAGAGGGTGGACTTGCCTCCCCACAGAAATGTCACCGAGGGGTTGACCAGAGACCCGGGGGTCCTCAGGCATCCCAGCGACCGGATTCCTGAAGCCGGAGACGTGCATCCCGTCTAGAGCTTCAAGTTAGCAAAACCTCAGAAGCAGTTTGCTAAAGGCAGCACACTGTGCTCCCAAACAGCGGCCTTCTAAATAACACCCAAAGGGAGACTGGACAGGTTTCTAGATGGGGGGGAGGTGTCTAATACATGAGATGAAAGAGGCGCTGAGCCTTCTCTGCCACGTGGGCAGCAATGGACGTGGCCTTTGCCCAATGACTGCAGAGACCCACAAAGCATCGGAGTTATGAAAGGACACCCAACAGTCTGCAGTGAAGTGTCAGCATGGCGACAGACACGGGGCGCCAGGGCTTACCGCTCCCAGAAGAGACGCGTACACACCCGCCAGGGGCGCAGGGCAGCAAGAGCAGAGGGCTCGGCGCCTCGAGTCTTGGGCTCTGGTCCTGGCTCAGGTCCTCCTCCATGAGGCGGGTGGCCTCACGTAGTTGAAGTTGTTCGCCTGTGACTTGAAGGGATATTATTAGATGCCCAGTCTGTGCCGTGCGTGGCCTCACGTCATCTTCTCATCAGCCTCTAAAGCCTCCAGGGTCTCCCATTTTATAACCCACGAGGCCCAGAGAAGGTGAGTGACTCGCCTCAGGTTGCACAGCCTTAAAAGTGGTACCGCTAGAATCATGGTTACTCATTGGATGCTGTCACCGCACGGTTCAAAGCCCAGGGGATCAAGATGAAGTGCACGTCCCACTCGCTCCCGAAAGATCTTGAGATGGCATCTGGTAACAGCAGCACCCAGTCAGGCCCCAGGTGGGCATAGGACTCTGCCACTTCCACTCAGCGGCCATATGGCCGCTGCTCCTGGGGTGCTGGTGACAGGGAGGCGCGCTGTCACAACTGATTGAATGAATGAGGCCAAACACCGCGGGAGTTCCGAAGAGAACTCACGCCAGCTTCCCTGGGGTCAAGGCCAGCTCTGCCCCTCGCGAGTTGTGTATAAACTAGGTTGTTAGCCATACCTCCTACAAGGAGTCACTCTGAGGACCAAACAGGCTTCTACGTGGCCGGGCCGTTAGGTCAACCACAAAGTGCTGTCGGTGGGGACTGTGAGGATGAATGATTTGACCAGAGGGGTGGAGGGGTTCATATCTACGTTGTGACTGATCGTGCCAACAACCCTCCCCCTCCCTCCACAAGCATGTGGCATCTCCTGTGTCCAGCCATAACCAAGGATGCCTTTCAGGAGCTCGAAATTAAGTGATTAGAAGGGTCATTTAAAATGCCATTTAAGGGGCGCCTGGGTGGCTCAGTCGGTTGGGCCTCCAACTTCGGCTCAGGTCACGATCTCACCGGTTGGAGGGTTCAAGCTCCGCATCAGGCTCTGTGCTGGCAGCTCAGAGCCTGGAGCCTGTTTCAGATTCTGTGTCTCCCTCTCTCTGACCCTCCCCTGCTCACGCTCTCTCTCCCTCTCAGAAATGAACAAAACGTTAAAAAACATTTTTTTTTAATGCCATTTAATAACCTCTGTGGAGATAGGAGGCAGCAGCATGGGGCCGCTAGGGGTGGCTTCCCGACGCAGGGGCTGAGACCCACCCTGAAGGATGAGAGCCAGCCAGTCGGCCGGGCAGGTAAACAGCCAGGCAGAGAGAGAACAGCAGCCCAAGGCAGAGCGAGGAGATGAGTAGTGACCCGGTCGGCAGAGCACCCCGCGCCCCGGGCGGGACCCCCTCTGGGTGCACTACACACACGCAGGGCACGTTCATCCCTGGACAGCGCCCTCCGCCGGGGCGCGGCCACAGTGCTGACCCAGCGGCCTTAAAAAGCCCCTCCTAAAAGGATGATCGTAGCTTCAGGAATGAGTGAGGGGTCACGGGAGAAGCGTGCAGGAGGACCTGGGACTCGCGAGCGGCCGGGCGCGTACAGAGCCAGTCCAGGCCCCCCGGGCCCAGCGAGGTCACGGCCAGTGATTGGAGGAAGGTCGACACGCGGGAGGCCGCGCCCCAGCGCCATCTCAGGCGCTCGCTCGCACAAGTCTCCTTCTTCAGGGCTCCCCCCAAAACAGAGCGCGAGCTGAGGCTGGGGTGCAGGTGGTGTGTTTGGGGGTGGTCCCAGGAGGAAGAGGGGGAGGGAAGAGAGGAAGCCGGTATAAGATCCGCCCGGGGCGGGCTCCAGCTTGCGCTGGGAGGTAGCCTCCGCTGTCTGGGGTCCTAGTGGGTTTTCTGATTTGCTTCATGACTGTCACACCACCGTCTTTCTCCTCACTTCTCCGTCTCCATCCCCCCGCCCCCGAATTCTTTCATCCTGAGGGAACATCTATTTCTAGGAGCTGAGTCCCCATCCTCAAAGAAGCTGCCTTTTTTTAGCGACAGAGAGAAGCTGCTGTCACAGAAATGAAGGCCCCTACCTGCCTGGCAGGTGTCTGATCCTGGATCTCGCTGACGTTTTCCCCAGCGGCCGCCTCAGGCCGCTGCGTGGGAAGTGTGAGGGGTTCCCCGGTGTGAGCTGGCCTGGATGTGCTCCCCGGGCAAGTCCGTCTGCGGGGGCCAGCTGGGGGCTTCTCCGTCCCTCCCGTCAGCAACAAGGGTGGCGGAGCCCGTGGAGGTCACTGCAGTGCGGCCTTGGCCATCGTGGGGGTGACTTGAGGAGGCGCCGGCTATCTCCCCTGCCCCTCAGAGCTCAGCCTGAAAGTGTCTCAGAGCAGGCATTGCCTGGAGTTACACACTGCCCCCTCCTCACCTCCTTTCTCCCCACGCGAGTGTCTAGGAGAGGCCCCATATTTCCCGAATCAAATATCTATACCTCCTGTGATCAGACCAAGACAGAGGCACTCACTGCCTGCGTGGAGCTTAGAGTCAGCAGGGAGTCAAACATTAAGAAAAACTAATATCCATACTGGTTATTAAAAGCATGATAAAAATGAAAGGGATTTTTCAGAGAGCTGTGAGGACATTCAAAAGAGAACATTCTCCCCGGGGGCAGGAAGAGGGACAGGTTCAGTTAAGGAAGTGCTGAGTTAGGTACAAAGGGGGAAAGAGGGTTCCAGGAAAGGGAATGGCAGGTGCAAAGGCCCTGAGGCAGTAAAGCATTTGCGTTGACACCACAGAAAAGAGGCTAGAGTCACTGGAGCAGAGTGGGTCAGAGGGGACAGTGAGTCTGCAGAAGAAAGTGAAGTCTACACTGTGCAGGGCCTTCCAGATCTTGGAAGCATGGATTTTTTTCTGTGTGCAGTGGAAGCCATTGGGCCATTTTAAGCAAGGGCCTGACATCAACACCATATGTTTATAATTTTGAAATATCCCTCTGGCTGCTGGGTGGGGAATGCTGAGAGCAGGAACAGGGAGACCAGCGAGGTGGCTGCCAGGGCCCCCAGGCGCGCGGTGATGGTGGCCTGGACCAGCGCGTGTGCACTGGAGGGTGGGCAGATCTGAGACAGCCGGGCCGGGGGCCGGAGGAGACCCTGATGGGAGATGAGGACAGGACTCAGAGGGAAGAAGCGACGATGGCCATTGTACACAGAGCACCTACTCTGTGTCTGGCATGTCGCACCCGCTCCCCCGTTTTCATCTGCACAACCAGGCTCAGGCCGGGCCCCACAGCCCCCGGCCACGGAGGAGGTGGAGCGACTCACTCAGCAGCACACAGGTAGCAAGTCATGAGGCCGAGGTTTTCATCTCCGAGTATTTGTCCCCAAGCCCACTCTATCCAAAGGTTAGATGGAGACAAACCTATATTTTCTTGTAGTACGTATTCACTTCCCCTTTAAATTTTAAAGTATTCAAATAAAACATGAGAATCTTCTCCTACTTAAAAATGTTTCCATCAGGGGCGCCTGGGGGTCTCAGTCGGTTGAGCGTCCGACTTTGGCTCAGGTCATGATCTCGCGGTTCGTGGGTTCGAGCCCCGCGTCGGGCTCTGTGCTGACTGCCAGCTCAGAGCCTGGAGCCTGTTTCAGTCTGTGACTCCCTCTCTCTCTGACCCTCCCCTGCTCACGCTGTCTCTCTCTCTCTCTCAGAAATAAATAAAAACCTTAAAAAAATTTTTTAATTCAAAAAATGTTTCCATCAAAAGTAGGGTCCCCTTGGCCACTATGATTGTACACTGAGTCCTAGTACCTTCTCCTCCCTTCCAGAAGTTCTGCCTTCATGAGTTTGGAGCAGACCCTTAGAGGCCTTTTGCTACACACTTACCTATATACGTACCCACAGAAAAAAGAAGCTATTGTTCTGTTGAGTGTTCTGTTTCACGTATATGGAATCACACTGCATGCGGCTCTGAGAGTTGCTTTTTTTTCACTCACCAGTTTGTCTTGGAGAGCTTTCTACGGGGGTACCTAGAAATGCACTTCCTTTCTTTCAACTGTCGCACATAGTACTTTATGGACTGGACGTACCACAGTGCGTTCAGCCCGCTCGCTTTCCGAAGACAGAAAGGCATTTTTTCTGTAAATGTTGCGGCTTTTGAGGTGCTTGTGGATTGTTTTTCTTTTCAAAATATGAGACTTTTATTTACGTCAGTGGAAGAATCCAGACCTCAGTGGCAACACAAATATTTAGCGACACCCAGCCTGGTGACTAAGTTCTCCCATCTTCCTTCAGGTGTTTGGCATCCTGGAAGCTACCCCTTGCCCACTGCCAAATCTCTCTTTATAGGAAAGGCTGTCTCAAGAGCCACAGACGAATGGTAGCGTTCTTGGCTTTGATTTCAGTCGCAGGTCCTGAAGCAGGCAGCAGCCTGGCACAGTGTGGAAAGGGTACAGCTATGGAGCCGGAGATCCAGATTCAAATCCCAGCTTTAGCTCTGTGACGCTGGGCAAGTTACTTTACATCTCGGAGCCTTGGTTCGTCCATCCATCAAATGGGTAGAGCCCATAGGATGGCCAGGAGAATTAAATGCAAGGCATACGTATCGAAGGATGATCACCTAACAGCACATGCATGCACATTCCGGCCCCCGCTGTCTGCAGTCCCGTAGTGGAGGGAAGGGGGTGCGGGGAGCCTCCTGCCTCACCGAAGGGGTCACTCAAGATCACGGAACAGTGAGAAGGCATGTATACTCTGCCCCCCTGGCGACATCATGTGGGGGTGGCATTTGAGTTCAGAGGCAAGGAAGGGCTATCCCGTTCGGGTTCTGGGCATCGGCTGTTTGCCAGGCACTTCCCACATCGCTCCTCCTCTCACCTTAACCCCAGCCGACAGAGCTAGGTTGTCCCTCGGCCCCAATTTGCAGATGAGGAAACTGAGGCTCAGAGAGTGGATACTATTTGTTCACGGTCTCAATTAAGTGATCAAGACTGGCTCTCTGCACCTTGGTACCTCCTGACCTGGGAGGCTGCAGGCAGCAGCCATGCAGAGCGCCCTCTCCTGGGGAGATAGAGAAGCGCCTCTCATGATGAGCTCTCCCGTGTCTATGTTTAGCCACCAGGACTCTGTCACAGAAGAGAAAAATGGCTTTTCTGGCCTCCATTTTCTCCAACGGAATGAGATAAAAGCTTCTCAGAGGTCACCTCGGGACGGTCTGAGCCACATCCCTTCAATGGGATTGACACAGAGAGAGGAGATGAAACGGCCATCGTATTGGGGTGTGCAATAAAGCTCACTGTCCATTCGAGCAAGGGGAGCGTCCCCTCCCGTGGTGAAAAGGGCCTGTCCCGGGAATCAGGAGCCCGGCCACCGCGCCGCAGCCCAATCACCCTGTGTCTGGGCCGGTCGCTTTCCCGGCTCTGGGCCTTCCTTCCCTCCCCCTCAGATGGGAGCGCAGGACTGGTGGCCACGGGATTTGTCCTGTTCCGATAGCAGGGAACCCAGGGGAGGGGACCGGGTAGGGAGCCAGATTTAGCAAAGAAAAATACAGGACATCCAGTTCAACTTGAGTCTCAGATTAATCAAAAAATAATTAGTGCTTTTATTAGTAGTGTGTCCCAAATATTATATGAGATATAACTTATCCTAAAAAAAAAGTTATTTGCTGTTTATCTGAAATTCAAATTTGCCGGTTCCTGTGTTTTATCTGGCATCCGTCTTCAGGGCCCCAGCTCCACGGGGCCCCTCGTGCTTGGTCATTGATATGTTCACAGCTTCAGGATGAGCCCCTGGCCACCCACCTCCCGACCAGCACCCCCCTCATGCACTCCCACACCCCCCAGGCCCCTGCCCTGCCCAGGTGGAGATTCTGGGGCCGTGCGCAGAGGTGTCACAGGGGTAAGGATTCCTACAGTGGCACAGAGGGTAGAGACTTGGCCTGACACGCGGGGAAAGGCAGCTGGTGAATTTAAATCACCAGAGGAAGGCTGTCCCCACACACATGCCTGGGCCCCACTCCCAGAGCGGCCCAGTCAGGAGGTCTTGGGGGGCCTCCGTTTGCATTTCCAACACGCTCCCAGGTGATGCTCAAGCTGGGCGTCTGGGCACCTTCAGCGGCACGTCTGAGGCCCGGCCTCACCCCAGCGCATTTCCATAGGAGTCTCTAGGTTGGGGGCCCAGACATTAATATTTCTTGGAGCCCCTTAGCGGCGCCAGTGACCAGGTTAACCAGGTCAGGAGCCAGTGGCTTGGGGGCGGCTCAGAT